>NC_088238.1:9641254-9653754 GCF_036934945.1 Oncorhynchus masou masou | reverse complement strand
TCACACTCTCTCTCTGCCTCATTCTCTGTCTCTCTCCCTCCCCCTCATTCTCTGTTACTCTCCCTCACTGCCCCTCACTCCCCCTCATTCTCTGTCACTCTCTCTCTCTGCCTCATTCTCTGTCACACTCTCTCTCTGCCTCATTCTCTGTCTCTCTCCCTCCCCCTCATTCTCTGTTACTCTCCCTCACTGCCCCTCACTCCCCCTCATTCTCTGTCACTCTCTCTCTCCTGCTCATTCTCTGTCACTCTCTCTCTCCTGCTCATTCTCTGTCACTCTCTCTCTCTCCTGCTCATTCTCTGTCACTCTCTCTCTCTCCTGCTCATTCTCTGTCACTCTCTCTCTCTGTATCCTTCTCTCGATTTGATCTTGCAACCTCTGGGGTACAAGTCCAACGCTCTAACCACTAGGCTACCTGCCTCCTCTAACCACTAGGCTACCTGCCTCCTCTAACCACTGGGTTACCTGTCTCCTCTAACCACTAGGCTACTTGCCTCCTCTAACCACTAGGCTACCTGCCTCCTCTAACCACTAGGCTACCTGCCTCCTCTAACCACTAGGCTACCTGCCTCCTCTAACCACCAGGCTACCTGCCTCCTCTAACCACTAGGCTACCTGCCTCCTCTAACCACTAGGCTACATGCCTCCTCTAACCACTAGGCTACCTGCCGCTCTAACCACTAGGCTACCTGCCTCCTCTAACCACTAGGCTACCTGCCTCCTCTAACCACTAGGCTACCTGCCTCCTTGAACCACTAGACTACCTGCCTCCTCTAACCACTAGGCTACCTGCCTCCTCTAACCACTAGGCTACCTGCCTCCTCTAACCACTAGACTACCTGCCTCCTCTAACCACTAGGCTACCTGCCTCCTCTAACCACTAGGCTACCTGCCTCCTCTAACCACTAGGCTACCTCCCTCCTCTAACCACTAGGCTACCTCCTCCTCTAACCACTAGGCTACCTGTCTCCTCTAACCACTAGGCTACCTGCCTCCTCTAACCACTAGGCTACCTGCCTCCTCTAACCACCAGGCTACCTGCCTCCTCTAACCACTAGGCTACCTGCCTCCTCTAACCACTAGGCTACCTGCCTCCTCTAACCACTAGGCTACCTGCCTCCTCTAACCACTGGGCTACCTGTCTCCTCTAACCACTAGGCTACTTGCCTCCTCTAACCACTAGGCTACCTGCCTCCTCTAACCACTAGGCTACCTGCCTCCTCTAACCACTAGGCTACCTGCCTCCTCTAACCACCAGGTTTACCTGCCTCCTCTAACCACTAGGCTACCTGCCTCCTCTAACCACTAGGCTACCTGCCGCTCTAACCACTAGGCTACCTGCCTCCTCTAACCACTAGGCTACCTGCCTCCTCTAACCACTAGGCTACCTGCCGCTCTAACCACTAGGCTACCTGCCTCCTCTAACCACTAGGCTACCTGCCGCTCTAACCACTAGGCTACCTGCCTCCTCTAACCACTAGGCTACCTGCCTCCTCTAACCACTAGATTACCTGCCTCCTCTAACCACTAGGCTACCTGCCGCTCTAACCACTAGGCTACCTGCCTCCTCTAACCACTAGACTACCTGCCTCCTCTAACTACCAGGCTACCTGCCTCCTCTAACCACTAGGCTACCTGCCTCCTCTAACCACTAGGCTACCTGCCTCCTCTAACCACTAGGCTACCTGCCTCCTCTAACCACTAGGCTACCTGCCTCCTCTAACCACTAGGCTACCTTTCTCCCTCCTCTCCTTCTCTCTACAGTGGGTCTGTCTCACCATACTTCTGTCCATGGTCCTCACCAGGGTTAGCTCAGTAATCTACCATATGGATACCAGTAGAAAGTCTCTCTCATTCGGCCTACACACAACTTGGCTGAGACATTACATTCCAGGAGCTGTACTGTAGGTGAATGTATTTAATGCATACGCTGTGTTTGGCTCTGGTTAAAGGGGGCCATTTGGCTCCGGTTAAAAGGGGCCATATGGCTCTGGTTAAAAGGGGCCATTTGGCTCTGGTTAAAGGGGGCCATTTGGCTCTGGTTAAAAGGGGCCATTTGGCTCTGGTTAAAGAGGACCATTTGGCTCTGGTTAAAGGGGACATTTGGCTCTGGTTAAAGGGGGCCATTTGGCTCTGGTTAAAAGGGGCCATTTGGCTCTGGTTAAAGAGGACCATTTGGCTCTGGTTAAAGGGGGGCATTTGGCTCTGGTTAAAGGGGACATTTGGCTCTGGTTAAAGGGGGCCATTTGGTTCTGGTTAAAGGGGCCTTTTGGCTCTGGTTAAATGGGGCCATTTGGCTCTGGTTAAAAGGGGCCATTTGGCTCTGGTTAAAGAGGGCCAATTTGCTCTGGTTAAAGGGGCCATTTGGCTCTGGTTAAAGGGGCCATTTGGCTCTGGTTAAACAGGGCCAATTTGCTCTGGTTAAAGGGGCCATTTGGCTCTGGTTAAAGAGGGCCAATTTGCTCTGGTTAAAGGGGGCCATTTGGCTCTGGTTAAAGTGGACATTTTGAACTGAGTTTACTCAGTACATATGTTTTGGACTGAGTTGACCCAGTACATATGTTTTGGACTGAGTTGACCCAGGACATATGTTTTGGACTGAGTTGAATGAGAGGGAGACAGAGAGGGAGAACCATCTCCCATTAACCACTGTGTCGGTCAGAACCATCTCCCATTAACCACTGTGTCGGTCAGAACCATCTCCCATTAACCACTGTGTCGGTCAGAACCATCTCTCATTAACCACTGTGTCGGTCAGAACCATCTCCCATTAACCACTGTGTCGGTCAGAACCATCTCCCATTAACCACTGTGTCGGTCAGAACCATCTCCCATTAACCACTGTGTCGGTCAGAACCATCTCCGTTAACCACTGTGTCGGTCAGAACCATCTCCCATTAACCACTGTGTCGGTCAGAACCATCTCCGTTAACCACTGTGTCGGTCAGAACCATCTCCATTAACCACTGTGTCGGTCAGAACCATCTCCGTTAACCACTGTGTCGGTCAGAACCATCTCCGTTAACCACTGTGTCGGTCAGAACCATCTCCCATTAACCACTGTGTTGGTCAGAACCGTCTCCATTAACCACTGTGTCGGTCAGAACCATCTCCGTTAACCACTGTGTCGGTCAGAACCATCTCCGTTAACCACTGTGTCGGTCAGAACCATCTCCCATTAACCACTGTGTCGGTCAGAACCATCTCCCATTAACCACTGTGTCGGTCAGAACCATCTCCCATTAACCACTGTGTCGGTCAGAACCATCTCCCATTAACCACTGTGTCGGTCAGAACCATCTCCATTAACCACTGTGTCGGTCAGAACCATCTCCATTAACCACTGTGTCGGTCAGAACCATCTCCGTTAACCACTGTGTCGGTCAGAACCATCTCCGTTAACCACTGTGTCGGTCAGAACCATCTCCCATTAACCACTGTGTCGGTCAGAACCATCTCCGTTAACCACTGTGTCGGTCAGAACCATCTCCGTTAACCACTGTGTCGGTCAGAACCATCTCCGTTAACCACTGTGTCGGTCAGAACCATCTCCGTTAACCACTGTGTCGGTCAGAACCATCTCCGTTAACCACTGTGTCGGTCAGAACCATCTCCGTTAACCACTGTGTCGGTCAGAACCATCTCCGTTAACCACTGTGTCGGTCAGAACCATCTCCGTTAACCACTGTGTCGGTCAGAACCATCTCCCATTAACCGCTGTGTCGGTCAGAACCATCTCCGTTAACCACTGTGTCGGTCAGAACCATCTCCCATTAACCGCTGTGTCGGTCAGAACCATCTCCGTTAACCACTGTGTCGGTCAGAACCATCTCCCATTAACCGCTGTGTCGGTCAGAACCATCTCCATTAACCACTGTGTCGGTCAGAACCATCTCCCATTAACCGCTGTGTCGGTCAGAACCATCTCCGTTAACCACTGTGTCGGTCAGAACCATCTCCCATTAACCACTGTGTCGGTCAGAACCATCTCCCATTAACCACTGTGTCGGTCAGAACCATCTCCGTTAACCACTGTGTCGGTCAGAACCATCTCCGTTAACCACTGTGTCGGTCAGAACCATCTCCATTAACCACTGTGTCGGTCAGAACCATCTCCCATTAACCACTGTGTCGGTCAGAACCATCTCCATTAACCACTGTGTCGGTCAGAACCATCTCCCATTAACCACTGTGTCGGTCAGAACCATCTCTGTTAACCACTGTGTCGGTCAGAACCATCTCCCATTAACCACTGTGTCGGTCAGAACCATCTCTGTTAACCACTGTGTCGGTCAGAACCATCTCCCATTAACCACTGTGTCGGTCAGAACCATCTCCCATTAACCACTGTGTCGGTCAGAACCATCTCCCATTAACCACTGTGTCGGTCAGAACCATCTCTGTTAACCACTGTGTCGGTCAGAACCATCTCCCATTAACCACTGTGTCGGTCAGAACCATCTCTGTTAACCACTGTGTCGGTCAGAACCATCTCCCATTAACCACTGTGTCGGTCAGAACCATCTCCCGTTAACCACTGTGTCGGTCAGAACCGTCTCCATTAACCACTGTGTCGGTCAGAACCATCTCCCATTAACCACTGTGTCGGTCAGAACCATCTCCGTTAACCACTGTGTCGGTCAGAACCATCTCCCATTAACCACTGTGTCGGTCAGAACCATCTCCCATTAACCACTGTGTCGGTCAGAACCATCTCCCGTTAACCACTGTGTCGGTCAGAACCATCTCCCGTTAACCACTGTGTCGGTCAGAACCATCTCCATTAACCACTGTGTCGGTCAGAACCATCTCCCATTAACCACTGTGTCGGTCAGAACCATCTCCCGTTAACCACTGTGTCGGTCAGAACCATCTCCGTTAACCACTGTGTCGGTCAGAACCATCTCCCATTAACCACTGTGTCGGTCAGAACCATCTCCCGTTAACCACTGTGTCGGTCAGAACCATCTCCCGTTAACCACTGTGTCGGTCAGAACCATATCCGTTAACCACTGTGTCGGTCAGAACCATCTCCCATTAACCACTGTGTCGGTCAGAACCGTCTCCATTAACCACTGTCGGTCAGAACCATCTCCCGTTAACCACTGTGTCGGTCAGAACCATCTCCCATTAACCACTGTGTCGGTCAGAACCATCTCCATTAACCACTGTGTCGGTCAGAACCATCTCCATTAACCACTGTGTCGGTCAGAACCATCTCCATTAACCACTGTGTCGGTCAGAACCATCTCCCGTTAACCACTGTGTCGGTCAGAACCATCTCCCATTAACCACTGTGTCGGTCAGAACCATCTCCGTTAACCACTGTGTCGATCCAAACCATCTCCGTTAACCACTGTGTCGGTCAGAACCATCTCCCATTAACCACTGTGTCGGTCAGAACCATCTCCCATTAACCACTGTGTCGGTCAGAACCATCTCCCGTTAACTGCTGTGTCGGTCAGAACCATCTCCGTTAACCACTGTGTCGGTCAGAACCATCTCCCATTAACCACTGTGTCGGTCAGAACCATCTCCATTAACCACTGTGTCGGTCAGAACCATCTCCGTTAACCACTGTGTCGGTCAGAACCATCTCCGTTAACCACTGTGTCGGTCAGAACCATCTCCGTTAACCACTGTGTCGGTCAGAACCATCTCCCATTAACCACTGTGTCGGTCAGAACCATCTCCCATTAACCACTGTGTCGGTCAGAACCATCTCCCATTAACCACTGTGTCGGTCAGAACCATCTCCGTTAACCACTGTGTCGGTCAGAACCATCTCCCATTAACCACTGTGTCGGTCAGAACCATCTCCCATTAACCACTGTGTCGGTCAGAACCATCTCCCATTAACCACTGTGTCGGTCAGAACCATCTCCCATTAACCACTGTGTCGGTCAGAACCATCTCCCATTAACCACTGTGTCGGTCAGAACCATCTCCGTTATCCACTGTGTCGGTCAGAACCATCTCCATTAACCACTGTGTCGGTCAGAACCATCTCTGTTAACCACTGTGTCGGTCAGAACCATCTCCGTTAACCACTGTGTCGGTCAGAACCATCTCCGTTAACCACTGTGTCGGTCAGACAGGGTCCTCCGGTAATGTTGGCAGCCCTCCAGTCAGACAGGGTCCTCCGGTAATGTGGGCAGCCCTCCAGTCAGACAGGGTCCTCCGGTAATGTGGGCAGCCCTCCAGTCAGACAGGGTCCTCCGGTAATGTGGGCAGCCCTCCAGTCAGACAGGGTCCTCCGGTAATGTGGGCAGCCCTCCAGTCAGACAGGGTCCTCCGGTAATGTGGGCAGCCCTCCAGTCAGACAGGGTCCTCCGGTAATGTGGGCAGCCCTCCAGTCAGACAGGGTCCTCCGGTAATGTGGGCAGCCCTCCAGTCAGACAGGGTCCTCCGGTAATGTGGGCAGCCCTCCAGTCAGACAGGGTCCTCCGGTAATGTGGGCAGCCCTCCAGTCAGACAGGGTCCTCCGGTAATGTGGGCAGCCCTCCAGTCAGACAGGGTCCTCCGGTAATGTGGGCAGCCCTCCAGTCAGACAGGGTCCTCCGGTAATGTGGGCTGCCCTCCAGTCAGACAGGGTCCTCCTGCAATGTGGGCAGCCCTCCAGTCAGACAGGGTCCTCCTGCAATGTGGGCAGCCCTCCAGTCAGACAGGGTCCTCCTGCAATGTGGGCAGCACACCAGTAAGTGAGCCAGCATTCCGCTGTGTGATGTCACTGCTGTGTTTGTGTGTTGTGGTAGGGGTTCACCCTGAGGGCCAGACAGAGCTGATTGGATAATACTATAATAAAACTGTTAACGGAGCCAGACCCCAACAAATACAGACTCACAGCCTCACTAAACACCAGGCAGAGTAATCTGTGGGTCGGCCCTAGGACCGACTGTAGAAGATAGGACTAAACCCCCAGGCAGTGTAATCTGTGGGTCGGCCCTAGGACCGACTGTAGAAGATAGGACTAAACACCAGCCAGAGTAATCTGTGGGTCGGCCCTAGGACCGACTGTAGAAGATAGGACTAAACACCAGGCAGAGTAATCTGTGGGTCGGCCCTAGGACCGACTGTAGAAGATAGGACTAAACACCAGGCAGAGTAATCTGTGGGTCGGCCCTAGGACCGACTGTAGAAGATAGGACTAAACACCAGGCAGAGTAATCTGTGGGTCGGCCCTAGGACCGACTGTAGAAGATAGGACTAAACACCAGGCAGAGTAATCTGTGGGTCGGCCCTAGGACCGACTGTAGAAGATAGGACTAAACACCAGGCAGAGTAATCTGTGGGTCGGCCCTAGGACCGACTGTAGAAGAAAGGACTAAACACCAGGCAGAGTAATCTGTGGGTCGGCCCTAGGACCGACTGTAGAAGCCTCAGCGTAGTAGACAGGGGCTAAAAACACCCACTGGCTCTATCTGAGTGGTGTCAGCGGTCGCCATTTCACAACCACTTTCACCCGTCTCACATTTCACTGTTGGTGAGTAATTGTGGATTCCCCTCGAACACTGACGCACTGTCTTGCCTCTCACTGACTCAGAGCAGGGCTTCCCTCTCTCTGTACCCCCCAGAACTGCCCCTGTCTAGACCCAGCTCTGACCCGGCTCTGACCCAGAGCCAAACCCAAATGTCAGCTGTATCTGGATATGGAGATCTGTTACTATAACTGGGCTGTTGTTGATGTGTCATAAACTGTTGTTTTTATAGATGCCGTTGTTTAGTCTCAGTTTAAGACTGTTCTCTTGAGTACGTTGTAGCCTACCATAAAACTGTTCTCTTGAGTACGTGTAGCCTACATTAAGACTGTTATCTTGAGTACGTGTAGCCTACATTAAGACTGTTCTCTTGAGTACGTGTAGCCTACATTAAGACTGTTCTCTTGAGTACGTGTAGCCTACCATAAAACTGTTCTCTTGAGTACGTGTAGCCTACATTAAGACTGTTCTCTTGAGTACGTGTAGCCTACATTAAGACTGTTCTCTTGAGTACGTGTAGCCTACCATAAAACTGTTCTCTTGAGTACGTGTAGCCTACATTAAGACTGTTATCTTGAGTATGTGTAGCCTACATTAAGACTGTTCTCTTGAGTACGTGTAGCCTACATTAAGACTGTTCTCTTGAGTACGTGTAGCCTACATTAAGACTGTTCTCTTGAGTACGTGTAGCCTACCATAAAACTGTTCTCTTGAGTACGTGTAGCCTACATTAAGACTGTTCTCTTGAGTACGTGTAGCCTACATTAAGACTGTTCTCTTGAGTACGTGTAGCCTACATTAAGACTGTTCTCTTGAGTACGTGTAGCCTACCATAAAACTGTTCTCTTGAGTACGTGTAGCCTACATTAAGACTGTTATCTTGAGTACGTGTAGCCTACATTAAGACTGTTCTCTTGAGTACGTGTAGCCTACCATAAAACTGTTCTCTTGAGTACGTGTAGCCTACCATTAAGACTGTTCTCTTGAGTACGTGTAGCCTACCATAAAACTGTTCTCTTGAGTACGTGTAGCCTACCATAAAACTGTTAAAGAAAACAGAAAATATTCTGTTGGAAAAACAACATGTGTATATATATATTTTAAATGAGGATTGTTTTTTTTTATTTTTCACCTACAACGAAGTAAACAACTGAGTCACAAAGTCTATTCTATTCTATAACCCATAACTCATAACCCATAACCCTGTTCCATAACCCATAACCCTGTTCCATAACCCTGTTCCATAACCCATAACCCTGTTCCATGACCCTGTTCCATAGCCCATAACCCTGTTCCATAACCCTGTTCCATGACCCATAACCCTGTTCCATAACCCTGTTCCATGACCCATAACCCTGTTCCATAGCCCATAACCCTGTTCCATAACCCTGTTCCATAACCCATAACCCTGTTCCATAGCCCATAACCCTGTTCCATAGCCCATAACCCTGTTCCATAACCCTGTTCCATAACCCATAACCCTGTTCCATAGCCCATAACCCTGTTCCATAACCCATAACCCTGTTCCATGACCCATAACCCTGTTCCATAACCCTGTTCCATGACCCATAACCCTGTTCCATAGCCCATAACCCTGTTCCATAGCCCATAACCCTGTTCCATAACCCTCTTCCATAACCCATAACCCTGTTCCATAACCCTGTTCCATAACCCTCTTCCATAACCCATAACCCTGTTCCATAGCCCTCTTCCATAACCCATAACCCTGTTCCATAGCCCATAACCCTGTTCCATAGCCCATAACCCTGTTCCATAGCCCATAACCCTGTTCCATGACCCATAACCCTGTTCCATGACCCATAACCCTGTTCCATGACCCATAACCCTGTTCCATAACCCATAACCCTGTTCCATAACCCATAACCCTGTTCCATGACCCATAACCCTGTTCCATGACCCATAACCCTGTTCCATGACCCATAACCCTGTTCCATGACCCATAACCCTGTTCCATGACCCATAACCCTGTTCCATAGCCCATAACCCTGTTCCATAACCCATAACCCTGTTCCATAACCCTGTTCCATGACCCATAACCCTGTTCCATAACCCTGTTCCATGACCCATAACCCTGTTCCATAACCCTGTTCCATAACCCATAACCCTGTTCCATAACCCTGTTCCATGACCCATAACCCTGTTCCATGACCCATAACCCTGTTCCATAGCCCATAACCCTGTTCCATAACCCTCTTCCATAACCCATAACCCTGTTCCATAGCCCATAACCCTGTTCCATAGCCCATAACCCTGTTCCATAGCCCATAACCCTGCTCCATGTCCCATAACCCTGTTCCATAACCCTGTTCCATAACCCTGTTCCATAACCCTGTTCCATGACCCATAACCCTGTTCCATAACCCTGTTCCATGACCCATAACCCTGTTCCATAACCCTGTTCCATAACCCATAACCCTGTTCCATAACCCTGTTCCATAGCCCATAACCCTGTTCCATGACCCATAACCCTGTTCCATGACCCTGTTCCATAACCCATAACCCTGTTCCATAACCCTGTTCCATAACCCATAACCCTGTTCCATAACCCTGTTCCACGACCCATAACCCTGTTCCATAACCCTGTTCCATAACCCATAACCCTGTTCCATAACCCTGTTCCATAACCCTGTTCCATGACCCTGTTCCATAACCCTGTTCCATAACCCTGTTCCATAACCCATAACCCTGTTCCATAACCCTGTTCCATGACCCATAACCCTGTTCCATAACCCTGTTCCATGACCCATAACCCGGTTCCATAACCCTGTTCCATGACCCATAACCCTGTTATCAACGACACTGTGATGATATATAGGAGAGATCATCAATAGCACCATGATGATATATAGTAGAGATTATCAATAACACCATGATGATATATAGTAGAGATAATCAATAACATCATGATGATATATAGTAGAGGTTATCAATAACACCATGATGATATATAGGAGAGATCATCAATAACACCATGATGATATCTAGTAGAGATAATCAACTACACCGTGATGATGTATAGGAGAGATCATCAATAGCACCATGATGATATATAGTAGAGATAATCAATAACATCATGATGATATATAATAGAGGTTATCAATAACACCATGATGATATATAGTAGAGATAATCAACTACATTCAGCCTCAGGACCTTATTTTCTTGAGTGAATTGTCAGGGCGTAAGAAGATTTCTGCCAGAAGCCCAAACAGATATAATATTTGACTAAAACATAAACATTTCAAGCCTTATATTTGTATAGGACCATGTGTACAGTATCTCTCTGTTATGTTTGGGAATCCTTTAGAACACATTTCTAAAATGAACAGCAATTCTTATTTGACTTGGTGTTTTTACAGTCTTAATATTTATTTTATATATTTTTTGGCTCGGAGGGGGATGAATAGAATGATCGACGGGCCTCCGGTCGGAGAATGATCGACGGGCCTCCGGTCTGTAAGGGTTTTCCTGTGGTGAAGTAGAGGAGGACCAAAACGCGGCATGGTTATATTGATTCATGTTTAATTAAAACAGATAAACATGAACACTTACAAAACAACAAGCGTGGAAAAACCAAAACAGTCCTATCTGGTGCAAAACACAGAGACAGGAACAATCACCCACAAAACCCAACACAAAACAGGCTACCTAAATATGGTTCCCAATCAGAGACAATGACTAACACCTGCATCTGATTGAGAACCATATCAGGCCAGACATAGAAATGGACAAACCAGACACACAACATAGAATGCCCACCCAGCTCACGTCCTGACCAACACTAAAACAAGGAAAACACACACGAACGATGGTCAGAACGTGACACGGTCGGAGAATGATCGACGGGCCTCCGGTCTGGGAATGATCGACGGGCCTCCGGTCTGGGAATGATCGACGGGCCTCCGGTCGGGGAATGATCGACGGGCCTCCGGTCTGGGAATGATCGACGGGCCTCCGGTCGGGGAATGATCGACAGGCCTCCGGTCGGAGAATGATCGACGGGCCTCCGGTCGGGGAATGATCGACGGCCCTCCGGTCGGGGAATGATCGACGGGCCTCCGGTCGGAGAATGATCGACGGGCCTCCGGTCGGGGAATGATCGACAGGCCTCCGGTCGGAGAATGATCGACGGGCCTCCGGTCGGAGAATGATCGACGGGCCTCCGGTCGGGGAATGATCGACAGGCCTCCGGTCGGAGAATGATCGACGGGCCTCCGGTCGGAGAATGATCGACGGGCCTCCGGTCGGGGAATGATCGACGGGCCTCCGGTCGGGGAATGACCGACGGGCCTCCGGTCGGGGAATGATCGACAGACCTCCGGTCGGGGAATGATCGACGGGCCTCCGGTCGGGGAATGATCGACGGGCCTCTGGTCGGAGAACCCTGATCTGTTGTATATGATGTGAGCTGTTAGTGTTGTCATGGAAACATTCCTTATGGTTCTGAAGCCAGGCCAGTTCATTCTCCTCCTCCTGTGATTTAAAGAGGAGACAGAGGAGAGGAGAAAGAGGAGAGTAGATGGGAGAGGAGACAGGGGAGAGGAGATAGAGGAGAAGAGACGAGACAGAGGAGAGTAGATGGGAGAGGAGACAGGGGAGAGGAGACAGATGAGAGGAGATAGAGGAGAAGAGACGAGACAGAGGAGAGGAGATGGGAGAGGAGACAGATGAGAGGAGATAGAGGAGAAGAGACGAGACGAGACAGGGGAGAGGAGACAGATGAGAGGAGACAGATGAGAGGAGATAGAGGAGAAGAGACGAGACAGAGGAGAGGAGATGGGAGAGGAGACAGATGAGAGGAGATAGAGGAGAAGAGACGAGACAGAGGAGAGGAGAAGAGACGAGACAGAGGAGAGGAGATGGGAGAGGAGACAGATGAGAGGAGATAGAGGAGAAGAGACGAGACGAGACAGGGGAGAGGAGACAGATGAGAGGAGACAGATGAGAGGAGATAGAGGAGAAGAGACGAGACAGAGGAGATGCTATTCCCCATCAGCTCTG
>NC_088238.1:9548754-9633754 GCF_036934945.1 Oncorhynchus masou masou | reverse complement strand
ACGACAGGACAGGACAGTCTCAACGACAGAGCAGTGACAACGACAGGACAGGACAGTCTCAACGACAGGACAGTGACAACGACAGGACAGGACAGTCACAACAACAGGACAGGACAGTGACAGGACAGTCACAACGACAGGACAGGACAGTCACAATGACAGGACAGTGACAGGACAGTCTCAACGACAGGACAGGGCAGTGACAGGACAGTCACAATGACAGGGCAATGACAACGACAGGACAGGACAGTCACAACGCCAGGGCAGGGCAGTGACAGGACAGTCACAATGACAGGACAGTGACAACGACAGGACAGTGACAGGACAGTCACAATGACAGGACAGTGACAGAGCAGTCTCAACGACAGGACAGGGCAGTCACAACGACAGGACGGGGCAGTGACAGGACAGTCACAACGACAGGACAGGACAGTCACAATGACAGGACAGTGACAACGACAGGACAGGACAGTCACAACGACAGGAGGGGATAGTGACAGGACAGTCACAATGACAGGACAGGGCAGTGACAGGACAGTCTCAATGACAGGACAGTGACAGGACAGTCACAACGACAGGACAGGACAGTGACAGGGCAGTCTCAACGACAGGACAGGGCAGTCACAACGACAGGACGGGGCAGTGACAGGACAGTCACAACGACAGGACAGGACAGTCATAATGACAGGACAGTGACAACGACAGGACAGGACAGTCACAACGACAGGACAGGGCAGGACAGTCACAACGACAGGAGGGGATAGTGACAGTACAGTAACACAGTTGTCTTGCAGACTATTTTGTATTACTGTATGTCTCTCTTTCACGACAGAGAAATTCAGGAGACTAATCAATTGGACCCAGTCAGAAACATGGAGTCCATGTTTCTGTTTATATATTCCTCCTTCCCCCCCTCCCTTACCCATGAAATGGACCCGATGACATCTGATTCACATCAACCACAACAAATCAACCGTAGCCTTGGTTCCAGGGACGACAGCATCAGAGCTGTAGCTGAGAGGAGCACAGAGCCGACAGAAGATCAGGAGGGTTCGCAGACTGATGGAGGAGAGCAGTGTTGATTCATACTGAGGTCATTGTTACATTTTAACACCAACGGTTAATTGCGACTTCAGTTCGTCCGAACTCACACAGAGAAAATAACCCGTTTTAGACTACAGCCTCTAGACTACAGCCACTGTCCTCTAGACTACAGCCACTGTCCTCTAGACCACAGCCTCTAGACTACAGCCACTGTCCTCTAGACTACAGCCTCTAGACTACAGCCACTGTCCTCTAGACTACAGCCTCTATCCTCTAGACTACAGCCTCTATCCTCTAGACTACAGACTATCCTCTAGACTACAGCCTCTATCCTCTAGACTACAGCCTCTAGACTACAGCCACTGTCCTCTAGACTACAGCCACTGTCCTCTAGACTACAGCCACTGTCCTCTAGACTACAGCCACTGTCCTCTAGACTACAGCCTCTAGACTACAGCCACTGTCCTCTAGACTACAGCCTCTATCCTCTAGACTACAGCCTCTATCCTCTAGACTACAGACTCTATCCTCTAGACTACAGCCTCTATCCTCTAGACTACAGCCACTGTCCTCTAGACTACAGCCACTGTCCTCTAGACTACAGCCTCTAGACTACAGCCACTGTCCTCTAGACTACAGCCTCTATCCTCTAGACTACAGCCTCTATCCTCTAGACTACAGCCTCTAGACTACAGCCACTGACCTCTAGACTACAGCCTCTATCCTCTAGACTACAGCCACTGTCCTCTAGACCACAGTCTCTATCCTCTAGACTACAGCCTCTATCCTCTAGACTACAGCCACTTTCCTTTAGACCACAGCCTCTATCCTCTAGACTACAGCCACTTTCCTTTAGACCACAGCCTCTATCCTCTAGACAACAGCCTCTATCCTCTAGACTACAGCCACTGTCCTCTAGACTACAGCCACTGTCCTCTAGACCACAGCCTCTATCCTCTAGACTACAGCCTCTATCCTCTAGACTACAGCCACTGTCCTCTAGACTACAGACTCTGTGCTCTAGACTACAGCCACTGTCCTCTAGACTACAGCCTCTATCCTCTAGACTACAGCCTCTATCCTCTAGACTACAGCCTCTAGACTACAGCCACTGACCTCTAGACTACAGCCTCTATCCTCTAGACTACAGCCACTGTCCTCTAGACCACAGTCTCTATCCTCTAGACTACAGCCTCTATCCTCTAGACTACAGCCACTTTCCTTTAGACCACAGCCTCTATCCTCTAGACTACAGCCACTTTCCTTTAGACCACAGCCTCTATCCTCTAGACAACAGCCTCTATCCTCTAGACTACAGCCACTGTCCTCTAGACTACAGCCACTGTCCTCTAGACCACAGCCTCTATCCTCTAGACTACAGCCTCTATCCTCTAGACTACAGCCACTGTCCTCTAGACTACAGACTCTGTGCTCTAGACTACAGCCACTGTCCTCTAGACTACAGCCTCTAGACTACAACCACTGTCCTCTAGACTACAGCCACTGTCCTCTAGACTACAGCCACTGTCCTCTAGACTACAGCCTCTAGACTACAGCCACTGTCCTCTAGACTACAGCCACTGTCCTCTAGACTACAGCCTCTAGACTACAGCCACTGTCCTCTAGACTACAGCCTCTATCCTCTAGACTACAGCCTCTATCCTCTAGACTACAGCCACTGTCCTCTAGACTACAGACTCTATCCTCTAGACTACAGCCTCTAGACTACAGCCTCTATCCTCTAGACTACAGCCACTGTCCTCTAGACTACAGCCACTGTTCTCTAGACTACAGCCTCTAGACTACAGCCACTGTCCTCTAGACTACAGCCTCTATCCTCTAGACTACAGTCTCTATCCTCTAGACTATAGCCTCTAGACTACAGCCACTGTCCTCTAGACTACATCCTCTATCCTCTAGACTACAGACTGTGCTCTAGACTACAGCCACTGTCCTCTAGACTACAGCCTCTAGACCACAGCCTCTATACTACAGCCTCTAGACCACAGCCTCTAGACTACAGCCTCTGTCCTCTAGACTACAGCCACTGTCCTCTAGACTACAGCCTCTGTGCTCTAGACTACAGCCACTGTCCTCTAGACTACAGCCTCTAGACCACATTCTCTAGACTACAGCCTCTAGACTACAGCCACAGTCCTCTAGACTACAGCCACTGTCCTCTAGACCACAGCCTCTAGACTACAGCCTCTAGACTACAGCCACTGTTCTCTAGACTACAGTCTCTAGACTACAGCCACTGCCCTCTAGACTACAGCCACTGTCCTCTAGGCTACAGCCTCTATCCTCTAGACTACAGCCTCTAGACTACAGTCTCTATCCCCTAGACTACAGCCACTGTCCTCTAGACTACAGCCACTGTCCTCTAGACTACAGCTACTGTCCTCTAGACTACATCCACAGTCCTCTAGACCACAGCCTCTAGACTACAGTCACAGTCCTCTAGACTACAGTCACTGACTCCTCCCACCACTGTAGCTGTTGGAACCTCCGCTGACTCCTCCCACCACTGTAGCTGTTGGAACCTCCGCTGACTCCTCCCACCACTGTAGCTGTTGGAACCTCCGCTGACTCCTCCAACCACTGTAGCTGTTGGAACCTCCGCTGACTCCTCCCACCACTGTAGCTGTTGGAACCTCCGCTGACTCCTCCCACCACTGTAGCTGCTGGAAACTCCGCTGACTCCTTCCACCACTGTAGCTGCTGGAACCTCCGCTGACTCCTCCCACCACTGTAGCTGTTGGAACCTCTGCTGACTCCTCCCACCACTGTAGCTGTTGGAACCTCCGCTGACTCCTCCAACCACTGTAGCTGTTGGAACCTCCGCTGATTCCTCCCACCACTGTAGCTGTTGGAACCTCCGCTGACTCCTCCCACCACTGTAGCTGTTGGAACCTCCGCTGACTCCTCCCACCACTGTAGCTTTTGGAACCTCCGCTGACTCCTCCCACCACTGTAGCTGTTGGAACCTCCGCTGATTCCTCCCACCACTGTAGCTGTTGGAACCTCCGCTGACTCCTCCAACCACTGTAGCTGTTGGAACCTCCGCTGACTCCTCCCACCACTGTAGCTGTTGGAACCTCCGCTGACTCCTCCCACCACTGTAACTGTTGGAACCTCCGCTGACTCCTCCCACCACTGTAGCTGTTGGAACCTCTGCTGACTCCTCCCACCACTGTAGCTGTTGGAACCTCCGCTGACTCCTCCAACCACACAGTAAAACGACTAACTTGAAGAAAAAGGAACATAAAATATAATTGGCTGTTTATTTTTTTGACGGTTTAACTTTCTTCCGTCATTCTTGAATTCCCCTCTTGCCGTTTTGGTCATAATACGCAGAGACAGTTTATTTCATTGACTGTTACAGTATGCATATATACCTCTTAATGGTCAATGGACTGTTGAGGTTCTCAAACAAGCAACACAGTGAAAACCTTGTATGGTATTACAGGTCAGGCTCCATGTTGCTCCTGTCCCAGTTCATTCTGGCTTGGGGTTTTATTTCCAGGGTAAAACCCTCTGTGTTGTGTGCTTGGATGCGATGATGACAGGCATATTATTTCATCATGTCGTTAAATATGGAGGTTTCTTTTCAATAAGATGTTTCATGTTTGTCCTTGTTGTTTCTTGGCCTTACATAACGCCAGACGTAAGACGTTATGATTGTCACAACGAGCCACCCCCCCTCCCCCAGCTATACCCTCTCCGAGCCACCCCCCCTCCCCCAGCTATACCCTCTCCGAGCCACCCCCTCCCCCAGCTATACCCTCTCCGAGCCACCCCCTCCCCCAGCTATACCCTCTCCGAGCCACCCCCTCCCCCAGCTATACCCTCTCCGAGCCACCTCCCCCTCCCCCAGCTATACCCTCTCCGAGCCACCACGTCCCCCTCCCCCAGCTACACCCTCTCCGAGCCACCACCATTTTAGTGTTTAATTATCATGTTCGTGTTTAATTAATGTTAGTGTTTAATTAATGTTAGTGTTTAATTATCATGTTAGTGTTTAATTAATGTTAGTGTTTAATTATCATGTTAGTGTTTAATTATCATGTTAGTGTTTAACATGTTAGTGTTTAATTATCATGTTAGTGTTTAATTAATGTTAGTGTTTAACATGTTAGTGTTTAATTATCATGTTAGTGTTTAATTAATGTTAGTTTTTAATTATCATGTTAGTGTTTAATTATCATGTTAGTGTTTAATTATCATGTTAGTGTTTAATTAATGTTAGTGTTTAACATGTTAGTGTTTAATTATCATGTTAGTGTCTAATTAACATGTTAGTGTTTAATTATCATGTTAGTAGTTAATTGTCATGTTAGTGTTTAATTAATGTTAGTGTTTAATTAATGTTAGTGTTTAATTATCATGTTAGTGTTTAATTAATGTTAGTGTTTAATTATCATGTTAGTGTTTAATTAATGTTAGTGTTTAATTATCATGTTAGTGTTTAATTATCATGTTAGTGTTTAATTAATGTTAGTGTTTAATTAATGTTAGTGTTTAATTAATGTCAGTGTTTAACATGTTCGTGTTTAATTAACATATTAGTGTTTAACATGTTTCATCCTGAGCTATTGTCTTAATACATAGTATTACTGAGGGCATCAGGATGAGGAATATAAACAGTGAACACAGTTTAAAGTGTTCTGTGTTCGTAACCACCCGATATTTCCTCATCATTTCAATAGCTGTAGTTTAGGGGGGTTTTTCTGGTCAACTAACCACTTGGTAAAACGTCACGTTCTATTAGAACCTTCTTGATCCCCTTCGGAACCGTAATCCATTCCAGAGTTCTGGAACGTTGTCACGGTTACCCCCCTTCTTTGAGCCTTGGAAAGGGGAGCGGGCGGAGTGGGTGCTAACGACTGTCTCCACTACAGAGACATTCCTGCTGCGAGAGGATAAAACGCCACGCAGCCATTCTGTCTAATGTTCAAACTGCTTATCTTAAAACAGACCCCAAAAACCACACTTTATTTTTTTTCTTCCCTGCTTTCAACACGTAGGACTCAGTAAGATATGTTACTGCTGATCGTCAGCCAGCATGCCAGTCCTGGAGAGCCTTTCACATGGAACCCTATTCCCTATAAAGTGCACTACTTTTGAACCAGAGCCATTATGGGGCCCTGTGGGTTATTAGAATGGCATTTGGGATTCAAGCCGTCTTCTCTCTGAGAGGCCGGGGATCGTTTCTCACAGAGCTGATTGTAAACCCCCCCCCCCCAGGTGGTCGGTGGTTGTGTTGGGGTGGTGTTGGGGTTGTGTTGTGGTTGTGTTTGTGTTGTGTTTTTGTGTTGGAGTTGTGTTGTGGTTGTGTTGTGGTTGTGGTTGTGTTTGTGTTGTGTTTTGGCTGTGTTGTGGTTGTGTTGTGGTTGTGTTGCGGTTGTGTTTGGGTTGTGTTGTGGTTGTGTTGCGGTTGTGTTTGGGTTGTGTTGTGGTTGTGTTGCGGTTGTGTTTGGGTTGTGTTGTGGTTGTGTTGCGGTTGTGTTTGGGTTGTGTTGTGGTTGTGTTGCGGTTGTGTTGCGGTTGTGTTGTGGTTGTGTTGCGGTTGTGTTGTGGTTGTGTTGCGGTTGTGTTGCGGTTGTGTTTGGGTTGTGTTGAGGTTGTGTTGGGGTTTGGATTGTGTTGGGGTTGTGTTTGGGTTGTGTTGAGGTTGTGTTGGGGTTGTGTTGGGGTTGTGTTGAGGTTGTGTTGGGGTTGTGTTGGGGTTGTGTTGTGGTTGTGTTGGGGTTGTGTTGGGTAGTTCAACCTGATTACATTCCTCTTAGACCTCAGATGTTGTTCACATACTGAATCTCTCTGTTCTGCACGGACAACAAAGAGAGGTCCCAGATCGTAGCAACGACCAAACAGAACTGACAGACCTGGGCTGAATCCTCCTGCTAGCTGATTGGTCAGGACACTGTGAGACGGTTACAGATCACGTCGTGGGAAATATTCAAATATAACGGAAGAGAAGCCAAGTGATTGGTCATGTGACATAAATGTGGTACTGTCACGTTCTGACCGTAGTTCCTTTGTTTTGTCTTTTGTTTTGGTATGGTCAGGGCGTGAGTTGGGTGGGTTGTCTATGTTAGTTTGTCTATGATTTTCTATTTCTGTGTTTGGCCTGGTATGGTTCTCAATCAGAGGCAGCTGTCAATCGTTGTCCCTGTTTGAGAACCATATTTAGGAAGCCTGTTTTCCATTGTGTTTTGTGGGTGGTTGTTTTCAGTCTTTGTGTGTCTGCACCAGACAGAACTGTTTCTGTTGTTTCTTTGTTGTTTTGTTATTCAGTGTCCAGTTTTTATTCAAGAAGATGAACACTTACGACGCTGCGCCTTGGTCCTCACCTTCTCCCCACGACAGCCGTTACAGCTACCAACAGTATCTGGGAATGATCCGGAATTGATAAACGTTCTCTTGAACGTCATGAGAAGTTGACAGAAGTACATTAAAACATTTCTCAATCTTCCTTTCCACCATTCTGGAACATTCCTGGAACATTTTAGTGACCAGAGTTGTTGACTGGGGAGACACTCTGTCCCCTCCCTCTTAGAGCAGATAACTGGTTGTTGACAGGGAGACACTCTGTCCCCTCCCTCTTTGAGCAGATAACTGGTTGTTGACTGGGGAACACTCTGTCCCCTCCCTCTTAGAGCAGATAACTGGTTGTTGACAGGGAGACACTATGTCCCCTCCCTCTTTGAGCAGATAACTGGTTGTTGACAGGGGAGACACTCTGTCCCCTCCCTCTTAGAGCAGATAACTGGTTGTTGACAGGGAGACACTCTGTCCCCTCCCTCTTAGAGTAGATAACTGGTTGTTGACAGGGGAGACACTCTGTCTCCTCCCTCTTAGAGCAGATAACTGGTTGTTGACAGGGGGACACTCTGTCCCCTCCCTCTTAGAGTAGATAACTGGTTGTTGACAGGGGAGACACTCTGTCTCCTCCCTCTTAGAGCAGATAACTGGTTGTTGACAGGGGGACACTCTGTCCCATCCCTCTTAGAGCATATAACTGGTTGTTGACAGGGGGACACTCTGTCCCCTCCCTCTTAGAGCAGATAACTGGTTGTTGACAGGGGAGACACTCTGTCCCCTCCCTCTCAGAGCAGATAACTGGTTGTTGACAGGGGGACTCTCTGTCTCCTCCCTCTTAGAGCAGATAACTGGTTGTTGACAGCGGGACACTCTGTCCCCTCCCTCTCAGAGCAGATAACTGGTTGTTGACAGGGGGACACTCTGTCCCCTCCCTCTCAGAGCAGATAACTGGTTGTTGACAGGGGAGACACTCTGTCCCCTCCCTCTTAGAGCAGCTGTCCCCTCCCTCTTTGAGCAGATATGTGGTTGTTGACAGGGGGACACTCTGTCCCCTCCCTCTTTGAGCAGATAACTGGTTGTTGACAGGGGGACACTCTGTCTCCTCCCTCATATTCAGAGCAGATAACTGGTTGTTGACAGGGAGACACTCTGTCCCCTCCCTCTTAGAGTAGATAACTGGTTGTTGACAGGGGGACACTCTGTCTCCTCCCTCATATTCAGAGCAGATAACTGGTTGTTGACAGGGAGACACTCTGTCCCCTCCCTCTTAGAGCAGATAACTGGTTGTTGACAGGGGGACACTCTGTCCCCTCCCTCTTAGAGCAGACAACTGGTTGTTGACAGGGAGACACTCTGTCCCCTCCCTCTTAGAGCAGATAACTGGTTGTTGACAGGGGAGACACTCTGTCCCCTCCCTCTTAGAGTAGATAACTGGTTGTTGACAGGGGAGACACTCTGTCCCCTCCCTCTTAGAGCAGATAACTGGTTGTTGACAGGGGGACACTCTGTCTCCTCCCTCTTATTCAGAGCAGATAACCACTGTCATGGAGCATCTATCATCTTGTGAAAACATGATGATTCTTTGTTAAATGGATGTTGTCTGAAAATGTTGATTTTCAGAAGGGATTTCATGGCACCAACCCCACCTCAGGGTTACATCAGCGGGGAGCTGTACGAGGCGTGAGAGGGGAACACCACCCATGATAATAACAATAATCACAACCTCCCAACACCACAAAATAAACGGCCGATTCAGAACCAACACAACCTGACGTCATCTTTAATCCGCCGTCGGACCGAGCCTGAACCTGATCCCTTGGCGACAAGCGGGGGAGGAGGGGGGAGGAGAGAGGCCTGGGGGGAGGCCTGGGGAGGAGGGGGGAGGCCTGGAGGGTGGGTTGGACCAAGCAGAGTATACAGATCTTACATAAAACTTTAAGCCATGACTGGTTTCAAAGGTCCGGAGTGGACGGATTCCTGCTCTGCGTTGTAACAGCCATGGTTTTCCTGGCGCGGGTTTTCACTGCTCGACGCTAAATGCATTTTCACCACCGATGGAGAGGGAATCCACACAGTAAAATATGAGATCTTAGATTAGACAGTGTGTGATGTCGTTTTTATGAGATATATGTCAAAGACCACGGTACACATGAGGAGAGTTTCCACGGAGCTGCTGATGAGGTGACAGGAAGAGGAGGTTTTCTGGGGGGGGGGGGGTCTTGGTTAGTTGAGCGGTTATAGGAAGAGGAGTTTTCTGGGGGACTGTGGGGGGGGGGTCTTGGTTAGTTTAGCGTCTACAGGAAGTGGATAGGGTACGGGGAGGTTTTCAGGGGGACTGTGGGGGTCTTGGTTAGTTGAGCGGCTACAGGAAGAGGAGGTTTTCAGGGGGACTGTGGGGGTCTTGGTTAGTTGAGCGGCTACAGGAAGAGGAGGTTTTCAGGGGGACTGTGGGGGTCTTGGTTAGTTGAGCGGCTACAGGAAGAGGAGGTTTTCAGGGGGACTGTGGGGGTTTTGGTTAGTGGAGCGGCTACAGGAAGAGGAGGTTCTCAGGGGGACTGTGGGGGGTCTTGGTTAGTTGAGCGGCTACAGGAAGAGGATAGGATAGGGTATGGGGAGGTTTTCATGGGGACTGTGGGGGGGTCTTGGTTAGTTGAACTAGCTATAGTTAGCCAGCTCAACCAATAAATCATAATGAGTAGCCTAACTATAGTAGCAGATGTGCCACCACAGCAATGAGCTAAACTTGCTGAGGGTGTTGTAACCGGCGCTGGGGTGGTGTAAAGCCTCAACCTGCTGAAACCCACACAGAGCTGTTTACCCAAGATCTTGGCTAACTTGCCTTTGTTATTTTCCCAATGATTACTGACTGCGGGGAGAAATCAAAATGTTCAGTATTATACAGAAGTTGATCTCTCAGAGCAACTCAATCTGTTCTCCAAGGTCCCTGGTTCCCCAGAGGGGACTCACACACCCTATTCTCCTCACTCTCATTTGTTCTACCTCGTCTCAATAATACAGGAACGAATCCTTGACGTAAACTCTGCCCTGGTTTGTTTTGGTTTGTTTTAGGCAGCGACGGAGTGAGAGAAAGACTGAGCATGAATAAAACCAAAGAGATGAACAAAAACAGGTGTCAGGATGAACGGATGAACGGGAGGATAGAGGTTTACAAACATCTGACTGCACGTTGGAGAGGCTCCCAAAAACAGACAATACTTAGAGATCTGAGAACACATTAGAGAAAGTAGGAGATGTTGTTTTATCTGGAGGACTACAGCCTCTATCTATCTCTTACCTGACCTCTCTGGGGTGTGAGATTTAATGACGGCCTACACCGGACAAACCCGGACGATGCCAGGCCAATTGGGAACCGCCCTATGGGACTCTGGTATAGGGGGTCAGGGGAAGTATGGAGACCCAGGGAGGTATAGTGGACCAGTGAGGTATGGAGGACCAGGAAAGCCAGAGAGATATAGAGGACCAGGGAGGTATAGAGGACCAGGGAGGTATGGAGGACTGGAGGTATAGAGGACCAGGGAGGTATGGAGACCCAGGGAGGTATAGAAGGTCAGGGAGGTATAGAGGACCAGAGAGGTATAGCGGACCAGGGAGGTATAGAGGACCAGGGAGGTATAGAGGGTCAGGGAGGTATAGAGGACCAGAGAGGTATAGCGGACTAGGGAGGTATAGTGGACCAGGGAGGTATAGAGGGTCAGGGAGGTATAGAGGACCAGAGAGGTATAGTGGACCATAGAGGTATAGTGGACCAGGGAGGTATAGAGGACCAGGGAGGTATAGAGGACCAGGGAGGTATAGAGGACCAGGGAGGTATAGAGGACCAGGGAGGTATAGAGGACCAGGGAGGTATAGTGGACCAGGGAGGTATAGAGGACCAGGGAGGTATAGTGGACCATAGAGGTATAGTGGACCAGGGAGGTATAGTGGACCATAGAGGTATAGTGGACTAGGGAGGTATAGTGGACCAGGGAGGTATAGAGGGTCAGGGAGGTATAGAGGACCAGAGAGGTATAGCGGACTAGGGAGGTATAGTGGACCAGGGAGGTATAGAGGGTCAGGGAGGTATAGAGGACCAGAGAGGTATAGCGGACCAGGGAGGTATAGTGGACCAGAGAGGTATAGAGGACCAGAGAGGTATAGAGGACCAGAGAGGTATAGCGGACCAGGGAGGTATAGAGGGTCAGGGAGGTATAGAGGACCAGAGAGGTATAGAGGACCAGAGAGGTATAGAGGACCAGAGAGGTATAGCGGACCAGGGAGGTATAGTGGACCAGGGAGGTATAGAGGGTCAGGGAGGTATAGAGGACCAGAGAGGTATAGTGGACCATAGAGGTATAGTGGACCAGGGAGGTATAGAGGACCAGGGAGGTATAGTGGACCAGGGAGGTATAGAGGACCAGGGAGGTATAGAGGACCAGGGAGGTATAGAGGACCAGGGAGGTATGGAGGGCCAGGGAGGTATAGAGGACCAGGGAGGTATAGAGGACCAGGGAGGTATAGTGGACCAGGGAGGTATAGAGGACCAGGGAGGTATAGAGGGTCAGGGGGTATAGTGGACCAGGGAGGTATGGAGGACCAGGGAGGTATAGAGGACCAGGGAGGTATAGAGGACCAGGGAGGTATAGAGGACCAGGGAGGTATGGAGACCCAGGGAGGTATGGAGGGCCAGGGAGGTATAGAGGACCAGGGAGGTATAGAGGACCAGGGAGGACTGGAGGTATAGAGGACCAGGGAGGTATGGAGACCCAGGGAGGTATAGAGGGTCAGGGAGGTATAGAGGACCAGGGAGGTATAGAGACCCAGGGAGGTATAGAGGACCAGGGAGGTATAGAGGGTCAGGGAGGTATAGAGGACCAGGGAGGTATAGAGACCCAGGGAGGTATAGAGGACCAGGGAGGTATAGAGGACCAGGGAGGTATAGAGGACCAGGGAGGTATAGAGGACCAGGGAGGTATAGAGGGTCAGGGAGGTATAGAGGACCAGGGAGGTATAGAGACCCAGGGAGGTATAGAGGACCAGGGAGGTATAGAGGGTCAGGGAGGTATAGAGGACCAGGGAGGTATAGAGGGTCAGGGAGGTATAGAGGACCAGGGAGGTATAGAGGACCAGGGAGGTATAGAGGACCAGGGAGGTATAGAGGGTCAGGGAGGTATAGAGGACCAGGGAGGTATAGAGGACCAGGGAGGTATAGAGAGTTTGTCTACCTTTCTCAGCAGTCTCTTCTCTCCACCCAAAGTGTTCCTTAATCCCTGGCTGTTTATTGAAGCTGTCTTTCTCTGTAGATCTTGGTGCTGGCCCCCTCTCTCACCCAACTGCACACCCATGTATGTGTGTGTATGTATATGTATATGTGTGTGTATGTATATGGGTGTGTGTGGGAGACCTGGGCTCTGGTTCTCTCTCCCCCAGCTGTATCAGGTTCACCTGGCTCCCCTCCACATCAAAGGTCTGTGTCTCGCTCTGTACGCAGATACTAACCACAGAGCAGGTACACATTACGTTTTCCCCCTCCGAGGGGCCGAGCGGGGCCAGGCGTCACTGTGAGGTTTCTGCTGCTCTTTATAATTGCGCCAGGCCTGATTGGTAGCCGAGCGGTAACCGGTCTCTAACAGGGTAATTGGATTGGCTGTGTTCTCTGATTTGGATCCTGTTATGCCATTTCCTCTGTTCTCCACTGGACTGGAGGTTGATCTGGATCTTACCTGCTGCTCTTGTGGATCAGAGGCGAAGCACGCCTCAATATACTTACAGGACCTGCGTACCGGACATGTTCAGGCCCAGGAGGAGGGTCCTGAGGCCCCGAGGAGTGAAAATGAACCCTACATCTCATCAATGTTTAACTCTGTACAGTCAGTTAATCTGTACAGTCAGTTACCACCTCATCAATGTTTAACTCTGCACAGTCAGTTAATCTGTATAGTCAGTTACCACCTCATCAATGTTTAACTCTGTACAGTCAGTTAATCTGTACAGTCAGTTAATCTGTATAGTCCGTTACCACCTCATCGATGTTTAACTCTGTACAGTCAGTTAATCTGTATAGTCAGTTACCACCTCATCGATGTTTAACTCTGTACAGTCAGTTAATCTGAACAGTCAGTTACCACCTCATCAATGTTTAACTCTGCACAGTCAGTTAATCTGTATAGTCAGTTACCACCTCATCAATGTTTAACTCTGTACAGTCAGTTACCACCTCATCATTGTTTAACTCTGTACAGTCAGTTAATCTGTATAGTCAGTTACCACCTCAGCAATGTTTAACTCTGTACAGTCAGTTAATCTGTACAGTCAGTTACCATCTCATCAATGTTTAACTCTGTACAGTCAGTTAATCTGTGCAGTCAGTTACCACCTCAGCAATGTTTAACTCTGTACAGTCAGTTAATCTGTACAGTCAGTTACCACCTCAGCAATGTTTAACTCTGTACAGTCAGTTACCACCTCATAAATGTTTAACTCTGTACAGTCAGTTAATCTGTACAGTCAGTTAATCTGTACAGTCAGTTACCACCTCAGCAATGTTTAACTCTGTACAGTCAGTTACCACCTCATCAATGTTTAACTCTGTACAGTCAGTTAATCTGTACAGTCAGTTACCACCTCATCAATGTTTAACTCTGTACAGTCAGTTAATCTGTACAGTCAGTTACCACCTCATCAATGTTTAACTCTGTACAGTCAGTTACCACCTCATCAATGTTTAACTCTGTACAGTCAGTTAATCTGTATAGTCAGTTACCACCTCATCAATGTTTAACTCTGTACAGTCAGTTACCACCTCATCAATGTTTAGCTCTGTACAGTCAGTTACCACCTCATCAATGTTTAACTCTGTACAGTCAGTTACCACCTCATCAATGTTTAACTCTGTACAGTCAGTTAATCTGTATAGTCAGTTACCACCTCATCGATGTTTAACTCTGTACAGTCAGTTACCATCTCATCAATGTTTAACTCTGTACAGTCAGTTACCACCTCATCAATGTTTAACTCTGTACAGTCAGTTAATCTGTACAGTCAGTTACCACCTCATCAATGTTTAACTCTGCACAGTCAGTTAATCTGTATAGTCAGTTACCACCTCATCAATGTTTAACTCTGTACAGTCAGTTAATCTGTATAGTCAGTTACCACCTCATCAATGTTTAACTCTGTACAGTCAGTTACCACCTCATCATTGTTTAACTCTGTACAGTCAGTTAATCTGTATAGTCAGTTACCACCTCATCGATGTTTAACTCTGTACAGTCAGTTACCATCTCATCAATGTTTAACTCTGTACAGTCAGTTACCACCTCATCAATGTTTAACTCTGTACAGTCAGTTAATCTGTACAGTCAGTTACCACCTCATCAATGTTTAACTCTGCACAGTCAGTTAATCTGTATAGTCAGTTACCACCTCATCAATGTTTAACTCTGTACAGTCAGTTAATCTGTATAGTCAGTTACCACCTCATCAATGTTTAACTCTGTACAGTCAGTTACCACCTCAACAATGTTTAACTCTGTACAGTCAGTTACCACCTCAACAATGTTTAACTCTGTATAGTCAGTTACCACCTCATCAATGTTTAACTCTGTACAGTCAGTTACCACATCATCAATGTTTAACTCTGTACAGTCAGTTAATCTGTCCAGTCAGTTACCACCTCATCAATGTTTAACTCTGTACAGTCAGTTAATCTGTTTAGTCAGTTACCACCTCATCAATGTTTAACTCTGTACAGTCAGTTAATCTGTACAGTCAGTTACCACCTCATCAATGTTTAACTCTGTACAGTCAGTTAATCTGTACAGTCAGTTACCACCTCATCAATGTTTAACTCTGTACAGTCAGTTACCACCTCATCAATGTTTAACTCTGTACAGTCAGTTAATCTGTACAGTCAGTTACCACATCATCAATGTTTAACTCTGTACAGTCAGTTAATCTGTACAGTCAGTTACCACCTCATCAATGTTTAACTCTGTACAGTCAGTTACCACCTAATCAATGTTTAACTCTGTACAGTCAGTTAATCTGTACAGTCAGTTACCACATCATCAATGTTTAACTCTGTACAGTCAGTTAATCTGTACAGTCAGTTACCACCTCATCAATGTTTAACTCTGTACAGTCAGTTACCACCTAATCAATGTTTAACTCTGTACAGTCAGTTACCACCTCAACAATTTTTAAGTCTGTATAGTCAGTTACCACCTCATCAATGTTTAACTCTGTACAGTCAGTTAATCTGTACAGTCAGTTACCACCTCATCAATGTTTAACTCTGTACAGTCAGTTAATCTGTCCAGTCAGTTACCATCTCATCAATGTTTAACTCTGTACAGTCAGTTAATCTGTACAGTCAGTTACCACCTCATCTATGTTTAACTCTGTACAGTCAGTTACCACCTCATCAATGTTTAACTCTGTACAGTCAGTTAATCTGTACAGTCAGTTACCATCTCATCAATGTTTAACTCTGTACAGTCAGTTAATCTGTATAGTCAGTTACCACCTCATCAATGTTTAACTCTGTACAGTCAGTTAATCTGTACATTCAGTTACCACCTCATCAATGTTTAACTCTGTACAGTCAGTTAATCTGTACAGTCAGTTACCACCTCATCAATGTCTAAGGGGGTGATTATCATAATGTTTTTATTCATGGTATAAACAAGCAGCAAAGAGAGGATTAGAAAAAGTGTGTGTGTGTGGGGGGGGTGTGCGTGTGCGTGTGCGTGTGTGTGTGTGTGTGTGTGTGTGTGTGTATGTGTGTGGTGGCAGGTGGTCTCGTTCCCATCGGTGGCGAGGTTGGTAAGGAGAAGCCCGCTGTGGTTTTGGGGTCTTCTAGTTCAGCCACCAGTAATTTGCTCAGCAGGTTAGTCGGTTGGCTGATGTGTTGAAGTTTCTGAAGGAGCTCTCAGCCTCTCTGTCTCTCTCGCTCTCTGGCCACACACTCATCAGACCTGACAGTTTAATAACGGGCTGGGGCTGGGGGTAGGGGCTGGGGGTAGGGGCTGAGGGTAGGGGCTGAGGGTAGGGGCTGAGGGTAGATGCTGGGGGTAGGAGATGAGGGTAAGGGCTGAGGGTAGGGGCTGAGGTTAGGGGCTGGGTAGAGGCTGGGTAGAGGCTGAAGGATAGGGGTTTAGGGCTGTTATTTTAAGGAATGTGTCCCAAATGACACCCCATTCCCTATATGGTGCACTACTTTAGACCAAATCCCTACAGGTCCTGGTCAACAGTAGAGCCCTATGGGTCCTGGTCAACAGTAGAGCCCTATGGGTCCTGGTCAACAGTAGAGCACTATGGGTCCTGGTCAACAGTAGTGCTCTATGGGTCCTGGTCAACAGTAGAGCCCTGGTCAACAGTAGAGCCCAATGGGTCCTGGTCAACAGTAGAGCCCTATGGATCCTGGTCAACAGTAGAGCCCTATGGGTCATGGTCAACAGTAGAGCCCTATAGGTCCTGGTCAACAGTAGAGTCCTGGTCAACAGTAGAGCCCTTGTGAACAGTAGAGCCCTATAGGTCCTGGTCAACAGTAGAGCCCTGGTCAACAGTAGAGCCCAATGGGTCCTGGTCAACAGTA
Organism: Oncorhynchus masou masou; assembly: GCF_036934945.1. Taxonomy (NCBI): domain Eukaryota; kingdom Metazoa; phylum Chordata; class Actinopteri; order Salmoniformes; family Salmonidae; genus Oncorhynchus; species Oncorhynchus masou. Next base: position 9,616,791 of record NC_088238.1, on the reverse strand, counting down.
GAGCCCTATGGAGCCTGGTCAACAGTAGAGCCCAATGGGCCCTGGTCAACAGTAGTGCCCTGTGGGTCCTGGTCAACAGTAGAGCCCTATGGGTCCTGGACAACAGTAGAGCCCTATGGGTCCTGGTCAACAGTAGAGCCCTGGTCAACAGTAGAGCCCAATGGGTCCTGGTCAACAGTAGAGCCCTATGGATCCTGGTAAACAGTAGAGCCCTATGGGTCATGGTCAACAGTAGAGCCCTATAGGTCCTGGTCAACAGTAGAGTCCTGGTCAACAGTAGAGCCCTGGTCAACAGTAGAGCCCTATAGGTCCTGGTCAACAGTAAAGCCCTGGTCAACAGTAGAGCCCAATGGGTCCTGGTCAACAGTAGAGCCCTATGGATCCTGGTCAACAGTAGAGCCCAATGGGCCCTGGTCAACAGTAGTGCCCTGTGGGTCCGGGTCAACAGTAGAGCCCTATGGGTCCTGGACAACAGTAGAGCCCTATGGGTCCTGGTCAACAGTAGAGCCCAATGGGTCCTGGTCAACAGTAGAGCCCTATGGGTCCTGGTCAACAGTAGAGCCCTATGGGTCCTGGTCAACAGTAGAGCCCTATGGGTCCTGGTCAACAGTAGAGCCCAATGGGTCCTGGTCAACAGTAGAGCCCTATGGGTCCTGGTCAACAGTAGAGCCCTATGGGTCCTGGTCAACAGTAGAGCCCTATGGGTCCTGGTCAACAGTAGAGCCCTATGGGTCCTGGTCAACAGTAGAGCCCTATGGGTCCTGGTCAACAGTAGATCCCTGGTCAACAGTAGAGCCCTATGGGTCCTGTTCAACAGTAGATCCCTGGTCAACAGTAGAGCCCTATGGGTCCTGGTCAACAGTAGATCCCTGGTCAACAGTAGAGCCCTATGGGTCCTGTTCAACAGTAGAGCCCTATGGGTCCTTGTCAACAGTAGAGCCCTATGGGTCCTGGTCAACAGTAGATCCCTGGTCAACAGTAGAGCCCTATGGGTCCTGGTCAACAGTAGAGCCCTTTGGGTCCTGGTCAACAGTAGAGCCCTATGGGTCCTGGTCAACAGTAGAGCCCTATGGGTCCTGGTCAACAGTAGAGCCCTATGGGTCCTGTTCAACAGTAGAGCCCTATGGGTCCTGTTCAACAGTAGAGCCCTATGGGTCCTTGTCAACAGTAGAGCCCTGGTCAACAGTAGAGCCCTATAGGTCCTGGTCAACAGTAGAGTCCTTGTCAACAGTAGAGCCCTATGGGTCCTGGTCAACAGTAGAGCCCAATGGGTCCTGGTCAACAGTAGAGCCCAATGGGTCCTGTTCAACAGTAGAGCCCTATGGGTCCTGGTCAACAGTAGATCCCTGGTCAACAGTAGAGCCCTATGGGTCCTGGTCAACAGTAGAGCCCTTTGGGTCCTGGTCAACAGTAGAGCCCTATGGGTCCTGTTCAACAGTAGAGCCCAATGGGTCCTGGTCAACAGTAGAGCCCTATGGGTCCTGGTCAGCAGTAGAGCCCTATGGGTCCTGGTCAACAGTAGAGCCCTATGGGTCCTGGTCAACAGTAGAGCCCTATGGGTCCTGGTCAACAGTAGAGCCCTATGGGTCCTGGTCAACAGTAGAGCCCTATGGGTCCTGGTCAACAGTAGAGCCCTATGGGTCCTGGTCAACAGTAGATCCCTGGTCAACAGTATATCCCTGGTCAACAGTAGAGCCCTATGGGCCATAGTCGAAAGTAGTGCACTACATAGGGAATAGGGCCCTGGTCTAAAGTAGTGCACTACATAGGGAATAGGGCCCTGGTCTATAGTAGTGCACTATATAGGGAATAGGGTCCTGGTCTAAAGTAGTGCACTATATAGGGAATAGGACTCTGGTCTATAGTAGTGTACTATATAGGGAATAGGCTTCTGGTCTAAAGTAGTGCACTATATAGGGAATAGGGCTCTGGTCTATAGTAGTGTACTATATAGGGAATAGGCTTCTGGTCTAAAGCAGTGTACTATATAAGGAATAGGGCCCTGGTCTAAAGTAGTGCACTATATAGAGGAATAGGGCCCTGGTCTAAAGTAGTGTACTAAATAGGGAATAAGATGCCATTTGGGACTCAGACTAAGTGGAGAGTAGAGCTCAATACCTTAATGAGGGTAACGCCAAGCTGCTACAGCACAGCAAACAAGGCTGGTCAACCAGCCAGCCAGCCACAGTGAGGGAGTGTTTTCTCATGTGTGTGTGTGTGTGTGTGTGTGTGTGTGTGTGTGTGTGTGTGTGTGTGTGTGTGTGTGTGTGTGTGTGCGTGTGTGTGTGTGCGTGTGCGTGCGTGTGTGTGTGCGTGTGTGTGTTTGTGTGTAATTCTGTGATATTTATTATGTATATTTCTCTATTTCCTTCCAGGATTGGTCATCTCATTACTATATAACTATATACTGAAGCTAAACTGTGTTTAGTGTGGATGTACTACTGTACCATACCTGTTAGAGTTGTTAGAGTGGATACTGATACTGTACCATACCTGTTAGAGTTGTTAGAGTGGATACTGATACTGTACCATACCTGTTAGAGTTGTTAGAGTGGATACAGATACTGTACCATACCTGTTAGAGTTGTTAGAGTGGATACTGATACTGTACCTTACCTGTTAGAGTGGATACTGATACTGTACCATACCTGTTAGAGTTGTTATTGTGGATACTGATACTGTACCATACCTGTTAGAGTTGTTAGAGTGGATACTGATACTGTACCTTACCTGTTAGAGTGGATACTGATACTGTACCATACCTGTTAGAGTTGTTAGAGTGGATACTGATACTGTACCTTACCTGTTAGAGTGTATACTGATACTGTACCATACCTGTTAGAGTTGTTAGAGTGGATACTGATACTGTACCATACCTGTTAGTGTGAATACTGATACTGTACCATATCTGTTAGAGTGGATACTGATACTGTACCATACCTGTTAGAGTTGTTAGAGTGGATACTGATACTGTACCATACCTGTTAGAGTTGTTAGAGTGGATACAGATACTGTACCCTACCTGTTAGAGTTGTTAGAGTGGATACAGATACTGTACCATACCTGTTAGAGTTGTTAGAGTGGATACTGATACTGTACCATACCTGTTAGAGTTGTTAGAGTGGATACAGATACTGTACCATACCTGTTAGAGTTGTTAGAGTGGATACTGATACTGTACCATACCTGTTGGAGTTGTTATTGTGGATACTGATACTGTACCATACCTGTTAGAGTTGTTAGAGTGGATACTGATACTGTACCATACCTGTTAGAGTTGTTAGAGTGGATACTGATACTGTACCTTACCTGTTAGAGTGGATACTGATACTGTACCATACCTGTTAGAGTTGTTAGAGTGGATACTGATACTGTACCTTACCTGTTATAGTGGGTACTGATACTGTACCATACCTGTTGGAGTTGTTATTTTGGATACTGATACTGTACCATACCTGTTAGAGTTGTTAGTGTGGATACTGATACTGTACCATACCTGTTAGAGTTGTTATTTTGGATACTGAGAGAGGGAGGGCATTGAGAAGAGGAGGAGAGGAAGAGAAAGAGGGGGCATTGGATAGGGGGAATGGGATGGAGAGAGGAGAAGGGAGGAGAGAGAGAGAGTGAGGGAGAGAGGGTATTGAGGAGGGAGGAGAAGAGGGAGAGACGGCCATCACAGACGACCCATTCAGATCGCCATACCTCAGCCCAACCACAGCCCCACCACAGCCCAACCACAGCCCAACCACAGCCCCACCTCAGCCCAACCACAGCCCCACCACAGCCCAACCACAGCCCAACCACAGCCCCACCTCAGCCCAACCACAGCCCAACCACAGCCCAACCACAGCCCCACCTCAGCCCAACCACAGCCCCACCTCAGCCCAACCACAGCCCAACCACAGCCCCACCTCAGCCCAACCACAGCCCAACCACAGCCCAACCACAGCCCAACCACAGCCCAACCACAGCCCCACCTCAGCCCAACCACAGCCCAACCACAGCCCCACCTCAGCCCAACCACAGCCCCACCTCAGCCCAACCACAGCCCAACCACAGCCCCACCTCAGCCCCACCTCAGCCCAACCACAGCCCCACCACAGCCCAACCACAGCGCCACCACAGCCCAACCACAGCCCAACCACAGCCCCACCACAGCCCCACCTCAGCCCAACCACAGCCCCACCTCAGCCCAACCACAGCCCAACCACAGCGCCACCACAGCCCAACCACAGCCCAACCACAGCCCCACCACAGCCCCACCACAGCCCCACCTCAGCCCAACCTCAGCCCAACCACAGCGCCACCACAGCCCCACCACAGCCCCACCACAGCCCCACCACAGCCCCACCTCAGCCCCACCACAGCCCCACCACAGCCCCACCACAGCCCCACCACAGCCCCACCTCAGCCCCACCACAGCCCAACCTCAGCCACAGCTCTGCCGTCTTGGTCTGAACCTCTCTCTCAGTCCTCACCACTGATCTCAGAGCTGTCAGTATGGATGGCCAGGTTACAAATGGGGCATTTCCCACAACATGGACCTGACTGGGACAAACAACATGCTGCTAGCTGGTCTGATGAACACAGTGGACCTGACTGAGACAAACAACATGCTGCTAGCTGGTCTGATGAACACAGTGGACCTGACTGGGACAAACAACATGCTGCTAGCTGGTCTGATGAACACAGTGGACCTGACTGGGACAAACAACATGCTGCTAGCTGGTCTGATGAACACAGTGGACCTGACTGAGACAAACAACATGCTGCTAGCTGGTCTGATGAACACAGTGGACCTGACTGAGACAAACAACATGCTGCTAGCTGGTCTGATGAACACAGTGGACCTGACTGAGACAAACAACATGCTGCTAGCTGGTCTGATGAACACAGTGGACCTGACTGAGACAAACAACATGCTACTAGCTGGTCTGATGAACACAGTGGACCTGACTGAGACAAACAACATGCTGCTAGCTGGTCTGATGAACACAGTGGACCTGACTGAGACAAACAACATGCTGCTAGCTGGTCTGATGAACACAGTGGACCTGACTGGGACAAACAACATGCTGCTAGCTGGTCTGATGAACACAGTGGACCTGACTGGGACAAACAACATGCTGCTAGCTGGTCTGATGAACACAGTGGACCTGACTGAGACAAACAACATGCTGCTAGCTGGTCTGATGAACACAGTGGACCTGACTGAGACAAACAACATGCTGCTAGCTGGTCTGATGAACACAGTGGACCTGACTGAGACAAACAACATGCTGCTAGCTGGTCTGATGAACACAGTGGACCTGACTGAGACAAACAACATGCTGCTAGCTGGTCTGATGAACACAGTGGACCTGACTGAGACAAACAACATGCTGTCTCAGTCAACCATATGGGGGCATCCTATAGGGATTGTACTCATGTTGACAGGATGGAACAAACCTAAACCAATCGTGTTATTATTACCTATAGCCTAAAAATAACTTTTGGATATTCAATCGACGGTCACTCACCAGCACTTCGACCAGAAATGTGACTTTACTAAATTTGATCATTTGTTCGTACCCCCTGATGCATTTCTGGTCATCCCAGGGTCTGCTCCAAGAAGTGGAATGGGGGTTTTAGTACAGAGAATAAAGTAGACGAACTCAGGGCGAGGATCTCCCTCCAGAGAGACATCAGGGACTGTAAAATAAAAAAAAAATATATATATATATATATTTTTTTACAGTTGTTTCCACTGCGACGTTGTTTCTACTTATCCAAACTTTAAAACGTGGATGAATGTTTTCGCAAACCACTGCATTTAACAACGGCGAGGTGACTGATAACATGGACGAGTACAAACAGTCCAGTACAGAGACAAAGTGGAGGTCGCAATTCAAAGACTCAGAAAAGAGACGTTTGTTTGCAGGGACTCCAGACAATCGCGGACAACGACGCCTCGCCCCAAAACACAGTTCCTCCGACGTGGGCCACCTCCACTCACTCTGTGAGCTCTCGTTCTCCGTGGCCGACGTGAATAAGACATTGAAGCGTGTTAACCCAAAGACTGCCGGCCCAGACGACATCCCCGGCCGCGTCCTCAGAGCAGACCAGCTGGCTGAAGAGTCTACGGACATATTCAAGCTCTCCCTACCTCAGTATGTTGTCCACACTTGCTTCAAGGTGTACACCATTGTTCCCATACCCAATATAGCGAAGGTAACTGAACTTAATGACTATCGCCCCATAGCACTCACTTCTGTCATCATGAAGTGCTTTGAGAAGCTAGTCAAGGATCACCTCCACCTGACCTGACATCATAGACCAATGGTTCCCAAACTGTTTATAGTCCCGTACCCCTTTAAACATTCACCCTCCAGCTGTTTATAGTCCCGTACCCCTTTAAACATTCACCCTCCAGCTGTTTATAGTCCCGTACCCCTTCAAACATTCACCCTCCAGCTGTTTATAGTCCCGTACCCCTTCAAACATTCACCCTCCAGCTGTTTATAGTCCCGTACCCCTTCAAACATTCACCCTCCAGCTGTTTATAGTCCCGTACCCCTTCAAACATTCACCCTCCAGCTGTTTATAGTCCCGTACCCCTTCAAACATTCACCCTCCAGCTGTTTATAGTCCAGTACCCCTTCAAACATTCACCCTCCAGCTGTTTATAGTCCCGTACCCCTTCAAACATTCACCCTCCAGCTGTTTATAGTCCCGTACCCCTTCAAACATTCACCCTCCAGCTGTGTTCCCTCTCTAGCACCAGGGTCAGCGCACTCTCAAATGTTGTTTTTTGACATCATTGTAAGCCTGCCACACACACACTATACGATACATGTATTAAACATGAGAATGAGTGTTAGTTTGTCACAACCCGGCTTGTGGGAAGAGCTCTTATAGGACCAGGGCACAAAATAATATAATTATAATCAATAATTTTCGCTCTTTATTTAACCATCTTACATATAAAACCTTATTTGTTCATTGAAGATGGTGAATAACTCACCACAGGTTAATGAGAAATCAAATGTCGTTCTCATCATATCTGCGCCTCTTCGATGGTCCAACGTCCATGTCTGTTGTTCGGTGCTTTCCCGGGGTAAAGGGGGGGCAGTAGCTCTTCGGCTGCATCAGATTCACAACTGTCAGTGTCCATGCTAGCTGGTCCAACAACAAATGTAGAATTATGCTGGAATTGGATGTGCTTGTGGAAGCAGAACAGCTTGTGTCGTCGACAGGTGCAGGTTGTAGTACTGCTGGTAGTAGCAGTACTAGTAGCAGTACCAACAGTAGAGATGGTATGTGTCTCTATGGACGTGGGCCTTTGCTAAAGGGTTTGAAAATGTGAAGTAAAAATAAAAAATATATAATGTGAATCACATTTTTATTTGGCGTACCCCCGACGGCATTGCACATACCCCAGCTTGGGAACAGCTGCCTTAGACCCAATACAAACTTCCGTACCGACCCAACACGGCCCTATCCCATCTGGATAAGATTATCACATCCACTATATAAGAGTGCTGTTTATCAACTACAGCTCAGCCTTCAACATCATAGGGTGTCCACCCATAAAATGATTCATTCAAGGTTTATACAGATATGTCCATTCATTAGAGAATTCCGTCAGATAAACAATACGGCCATAACTTGGAACTGCTGGAGGGACTTGTTACGGGTTACTACTGCCTAGGTGGGCCTGGAGCCTGGGGCCTGGGGCTGGACATGAGTAGTGGAGGGACTTGTTACGGGTTACTACTGCCTAGGTGGGCCTGGGGCTGGACATGAGTAGTGGAGGGCTGTTGGTGGGCCTGGGGCTGGACATGAGTAGTGGAGGGACTTGTTACGGGTTACTACTGCCTAGGTGGGCCTGGGGCTGGACATGAGTAGTGGAGGGACTTGTTACGGGTTACTACTGCCTAGGTGGGCCTGGGGCTGGACATGAGTAGTGAAGGGCTGTTGGTGGGCCTGGGGCCTGGGGCTGGACATGGGTAGTGGAGGGCTGTTGGTGGGCCTGGGGCTGGACATGGGTAGTGGAGGGACTTGTTACGGGTTACTACTGCCTAGGTGGGCCTGGGGCCTGGGGCTGGACATGGGTAGTGGAGGGCTGTTGGTGGGCCTGGGGCCTGGGGCTGGACATGGGTAGTGGAGGGACTTGTTACGGGTTACTACTGCCTAGGTGGGCCTGGGGCTGGACATGGGTAGTGGAAGGCTGTTGGTGGGCCTGGGGCTGGACATGGGTAGTGGAGGGCTGTTGGTGGGCCTGGGGGCTGGACATGAGTAGTGGAGGGCTGTTGGTGGGCATGGGGCTGGACATGGGTAGTGGAGGGCTGTTGGTGGGCCTGGGGCCTGGGGCTGGACATGAGTAGTGGAGGGCTGTTGGTGGGCCTGGGGGCAGGACATGAGTAGTGGAGGGCTGTTGGTGGGACTGGGGCTGGACATGGGTAGTGGAGGGCTGTTGGTGGGCCTGGGGCCTGGGGCTGGACATGAGTAGTGGAGGGCTGTTGGTGGGCCTGGGGGCAGGACATGAGTAGTGGAGGGCTGTTGGTGGGACTGGGGCTGGACATGGGTAGTGGAGGGACTTGTTACGGGTTACTACTGCCTAGGTGGGCCTGGGGCCTGGGGCTGGACATGGGTAGTGGAGGGCTGTTGGTGGGCCTGGGGCCTGGGGCTGGACATGGGTAGTGGAGGGACTTGTTACGGGTTACTACTGCCTAGGTGGGCCTGGGGCCTGGGGCTGGACATGGGTAGTGGAAGGCTGTTGGTGGGCCTGGGGCTGGACATGGGTAGTGGAGGGCTGTTGGTGGGCCTGGGGGCTGGACATGAGTAGTGGAGGGCTGTTGGTGGGCATGGGGCTGGACATGAGTAGTGGAGGGCTGTTGGTGGGCCTGGGGCCTGGGGCTGGACATGAGTAGTGGAGGGCTGTTGGTGGGCCTGGGGGCAGGACATGAGTAGTGGAGGGCTGTTGGTGGGCCTGGGGCTGGACATGAGTAGTGGAGGCTGTTGGTGGGCCTGGGGCTGAACATGGGTAGTGGAGGGCTGTTGGTGGGCCTGGGGGATGAACATGGGTAGTGGAGGGCTGTTGGTGGGCATGGGGCTGGACATGAGTAGTGGAGGGCTGTTGGTGGGCCTGGGGCCTGGGACTGGACATGGGTAGTGGAGGGCTGTTGTTGGGCCTGGGGGCTGAACATGGGTAGTGGAGGGCTGTTGGTGGGCCTGGGGCCTGGGGCTGGACATGAGTAGTGGAGGGCTGTTGGTGGGCCTGGGGGCAGGACATGAGTAGTGGAGGGCTGTTGGTGGGACTGGGGCTGGACATGGGTAGTGGAGGGCTGTTGGTGGGCCTGGGGCTGAACATGGGTAGTGGAGAGCTGTTGTTGGGCCTGGGGCTGGACATGGGTAGTGGAGAGCTGTTGTTGGGCCTGGGGCTGGACATGGGTAGTGGAGAGCTGTTGGTGGGCCTGGGGCTGGACATGGGTAGTGGGGGCTGTTGGTGGGCCTGGGTAGTGGGGGCTGTTGGTGGGCCTGGGTAGTGGAGGACTGTCGGTGGGACTGGGGCTGAACATGGGTAGTGGAGGGCTGTTGGTGGGCCTGGGGCTGGACATGGGTAGTGGGGGCTGTCGGTGGGCCTGGGCCTGGAGTCCGGCACGTGTTTATGCGACCCCCTGGGGCTGAGCTGGACCGCTCCACTGACCCTGGGCTTTAAACAGGAAACTCTCTGCTTAGACTGAACACACAGACCTGGACCCCGGCACGGAACACAGAGATATAGGGAGCGGTGTGCTGAGTGTGTGTCCTATATCATATGTAGCATGCACAGTGCATCCCAGCTGCTCCACCAGGCCAGTGCAGGGGTTCAGACGTGGTGCACCCGTAAGCTGTGATGTCATATCGTAGTTATATATGGCTGGTCCAGCAGTCTGACTGTTGGACCAGCCATACAACTCTCCTTATAAGCCCCCCCCCCATTCCTCAACATACATACCGTTCTTAAATAGATTGTCATGGATTTAGAGTAAAGATTGACCGATCCTCCGTCCTATAAGCACTGGGAGGATGCATTAGGTAGAATCAATAACAATTACTGTGGTTTTTGTTTACAGTGGAACTGATTGTGTTTTAACCTCTCTGCAAATATGAAACAAACAGACAATCTGTTTTGAACAAAACATGGACAACTGTAACGAAGGCTGGGAATGTCAATGCAATCAAATGAGCAAGGGCAATGATCAGTCATTACGTAGGTAATACACTAGCGCACAAGTCAAACACAAGGCCCGCGGCCTGAATAGGATGCATAAGCACGAGTATAAAGGAATCAACGGGTCAGTTAAGAGCAGATGCACTCATATCTGTGAATTCAACTTCAATTGCACAGCTTTCGTGTGTCTCGTTGACAGCGTGCAGTGCAGGGAAATTATAAGTGTGTCCTGTTTACAGCTCAGTGCAGAGACAGTATCAGTGTGTCCTGTTTACAGAGACAGTATCAGTGTGTCCTGTTTACAGCTCAGTGCAGAGACAGTATCAGTGTGTCCTGTTTACAGCTCAGTGCAGAGACAGTATCAGTGTGTCCTGTTTACAGCTCAGTGCAGAGACAGTATCAGTGTGTCCTGTTTACAGCTCAGTGCAGAGACAGTATCAGTGTGTCCTGTTTACAGCTCAGTGCAGAGACAGTATCAGTGTGTCCTGTTTACAGCTCAGTGCAGAGACAGTATCAGTGTGTCCTGTTTACAGCTCAGTGCAGAGACAGTATCAGTGTGTCCTGTTTACAGCTCAGTGCAGAGACAGTATCAGTGTGTCCTGTTTACAGCTCAGTGCAGAGACAGTATCAGTGTGTCCTGTTTACAGCTCAGTGCAGAGACAGTATCAGTGTGTCCTGTTTACAGAGACAGTATAAGTGTGTCCTGTTTACAGCTCAGTGCAGAGACAGTATCAGTGTGTCCTGTTTACAGAGACAGTATCAGTGTGTCCTGTTTACAGCTCAGTGCAGAGACAGTATCAGTGTGTCCTGTTTACAGCTCAGTGCAGAGACAGTATCAGTGTGTCCTGTTTACAGCTCAGTGCAGAGACAGTATCAGTGTGTCCTGTTTACAGCTCAGTGCAGAGACAGTATCAGTGTGTCCTGTTTACAGCTCAGTGCAGAGACAGTATCAGTGTGTCCTGTTTACAGCTCAGTGCAGAGACAGTATCAGTGTGTCCTGTTTACAGCTCAGTGCAGAGACAGTATCAGTGTGTCCTGTTTACAGCTCAGTGCAGAGACAGTATCAGTGTGTCCTTTTACAGCTCAGTGCAGAGACAGTATCAGTGTGTCCTGTTTACAGCTCAGTGCAGAGACAGTATAAGTGTGTCCTGTTTACAGCTCAGTGCAGAGACAGTATCAGTGTGTCCTGTTTACAGCTCAGTGCAGAGACAGTATCAGTGTGTCCTGTTTACAGCTCAGTGCAGAGACAGTATCAGTGTGTCCTGTTTACAGCTCAGTGCAGAGACAGTATCAGTGTGTCCTGTTTACAGCTCAGTGCAGAGACAGTATCAGTGTGTCCTGTTTACAGCTCAGTGCAGAGACAGTATCAGTGTGTCCTGTTTACAGCTCAGTGCAGAGACAGTGTAAGTGTGTCCTGTTTACACCTGTTTACAGAGCAGTATAAGTGTGTCCTGTTTACAGCTCAGTGCAGAGACTGTATAAGTGTGTGCTGTTTACACCTGTTTACAGCGCAGTAAACAGGACACTGGTCACATACCAATGAGCCACGGAAGACGATTTTTAAAGCCAACATCGGCAACCTTCCATCCCTGCTCTGGATGTTAGCGGGGCTTCTCCATCTGTCTGAGGCACCAGACGCCGGCAGCTACCAGCAGGGCTTCTCCATCTGTCTGAGGCACCAGACGCCGGCAGCTACCAACGGGGCTTCTCCATCTGTCTGAGGCACCAGACGCCGGCAGCTACTAGCGGGGCTTCTCCATCTGTCTGAGGCACCAGACGCCGGCAGCTACCAGCAGGGCTTCTCCATCTGTCTGAGGCACCAGACGCCGGCAGCTACCGGTGGGGCTTCTCCATCTGTCTGAGGCACCAGACGCCGGCAGCTACTAGCGGGGCTTCTCCATCTGTCTGAGGCACCAGACGCCGGCAGCTACCGGTGGGGCTTCTCCATCTGTCTGAGGCACCAGACGCCGGCAGCTACTAGCGGGGCTTCTCCATCTGTCTGAGGTACCAGATGCCGGCAGCTACGGCTGGGCTTCTCCATCTGTCTGAGGCACCAGACGCCGGTGGCATATTTACCCTTTGTCAGAGGCTGCTGTTCTATCTTGCCGATACAGTGTAAAACCCGCCAGCTGTATGTTATCCATGTTGTCGTTCAGCCACGACTCGGTGAAACATAAGATATTACAGTTTTTAATGTCCCGTTGGTAAGATATGCATGATTGTAGTTCATCTAATGTATTATCCAATGAGTGTACGTTGGCTAATAGGACCGATGGTAAAGGCAGGTTACCCACTCGCCATCGGATCCTTATAAGGCAACCCTGAATTTAATGGTGTGTGTGTGTGTGTGTGTGTGTGGGAGCTTGTGGTTCGACACCTTCAAGCAGAGCATTATGACTAGGTTTTTAATTGCTTATAAACATGTCGCTTGGCTCTCTGAGCTCAGCACTGATTACTGTTGGAGGCTGGAGACTGGGCTGAAGCCTTACTGGTCTCCTCCACGCCTCCACCTCTCCTCCATTTCTCCATCCCTCCTCCACCCCTCCACCTCTCCTCCATCTCTCCTCCACTCCTCCATCTCTCCTCCACCCCTCCACATCTCCTCCATCTCTCCTGCACCTCTTCCACCTCTCCTCCACGCCTCCACCTCTCCTCCATCCCTTCACCTCTCCTCCACCTCTCCTCCATCCCTCCACCTCTCCTCCACCCCTCCACCTCTCCTCCATCTCTCCTCCATCTCTCCTCCACCCATCCACCTCTCCTCCATCTCTCCTCCACCCCTCCACCTCACCTCCACCCCTCCTCCACCCCTCCATCCCTCCACCTCTCCTCCACCCCTCCACCTCTCCTCCATCTCTCCTCCACCCCTCCACCTCTCCTCCATCTCTCCTCCACCTCTCCTCCATCTCTCCTCCACCCCTCCACCTCTCCTCCATCTCTCCTCCACTCCTCCACCTCTCCTCCACCCCTCCACCTCTCCTCCATCTCTCCTCCACCCCTCCACCTCTCCTCCACCCCCTCCACCTCTCCTCCATCTCTCCTCCATCTCTCCTCCACCTCTCCTCCATCCCTCCACCTCTCCTCCACCCCTCCACCTCTCCTCCATCTCTCCTCCACCCCTCCACCTCTCCTCCACCCCTCCACCTCTCCTCCACCCCTCCACCTCTCCTCCACCCCTCCACCTCTCCTCCATCTCTCCTCCACCTCTCCACCCCTCCTCCACCCCTCCACCTCTCCTCCATCTCTCCTCCACCCCTCCACCTCTCCTCCACCCCTCCTCCACCCCCCACCTCTCCTCCATCTCTCCTCCATCTCTCCTCCATCTCTCCTCCATCTCTCCTCCACCCCTCCACCCCTCCTCCACCCCTCCACCTCTCCTCCATCTCTCCTCCATCTCTCCTCCACCCCTCCACCTCTCCTCCATCTCTCCTCCACCCCTCCACCTCACCTCCACCCCTCCTCCACCCCTCCACCTCTCCTCCACCTCTCCTCCATCTCTCCTCCATCTCTCCTCCACCCCTCCACCTCTCCTCCACCTCTCTTCCACCTCTCCTCCATCTCTCCTCCATCTCTCCTCCACCTCTCCTCCATCTCTCCTCCACCTCTCCTCCATCCCTCCACCCTCTTCTCCCCACTAACCCACTAGAGTGTTGGCCCTCTCTGGTACGTAAACAACAGGTTGGTTAGTCACCACAGTGACAAGGATTTTCCAAAGCTTCCAGAGAGGAGAGGTGCTGCCTGCCAGACCTGGATTCAAATACTATTTGACATCAATTAATGGTTTGATTGACGTTGCCACGCACAATGGAACCAATAGAACAGTCGCAAGGAGTGCAAACCCTGCCGGTCCCACACACCAGGGAGACTAGAGCAAACTGTAAAAGTGGTTTTAATATTTAAACCCAGGTCTACTGCCTGCTTCCCTACTCCCTGTCTGTCTAACCCTGTGAGGTAATGAATAATCACCCTGTCATTAAGGCCTGTTGGTTCTTCTGCTGCCAGACCCAGTCTCAGGCCTCCTCTGTAGGTAGCTAGACCTTGGCTTGGACAGGCCTTCTGCACTGCTAGGCTCAGGCCTCTCTGTAGGTAGCTAGACCTTGGCTTGGACAGGCCTTCTGCACTGCTAGGCTCAGGCCTCTCTGTAGGTAGCTAGACCTTGGCTTGGACAGGCCTTCTGCACTGCTAGGCTCAGGCCTCTCTGTAGGTAGCTAGACCTTGGCTTGGACAGGCCTTCTGCACTGCTAGGCTCAGCTAGTGTTGTTGTGTATAGTCTTCCAATGGTTAATATTGGTGTTACTGGGGTCAGTGGAAATAACGAATCCTCCACTGGTTCCTTGAATCAAGGTGCCATTAAGTGTGTGTTGATGTTAGAAGCAAGGTGGAGGGAGGTGGAGGAGGGTGGTGGAGGGAGGTGGAGAGGGGTAAAAGAGGTGGAGCGAGGTGGAGGAGGGAGGTGGTGGAGGGAGGTGGAGGAGGGAGGTGGAAAGGGGTAGAAGAGGTGGAGGGAGGTGGAGGAGGGAGGTGGAAAGGGGTAGAAGAGGTGGAGGGAGGTGGTGGAGGGAGGTGGAGAGGGGTAAAAGAGGTGGAGGGAGGTGGAGGAGGGAGATGGTGGAGGGAGGTGGAGGAGTGTGGTGGAGGAGGGAGGTGGAGAGGGGTAGAAGAGGTGGAGGGTGGTGGTGGAGGGAGATGGTGGAGGGAGGTGGTGGAGGGAGGTGGAGAGGGGTAGAAGAGGTGGAGGGAGATGGTGGGGGAGGGAGGTGGTAGAGGGAGGTGGAGAGGGGTGGAAGAGGTGGTGGAGGAGGGAGATGGTGGAGAGGGGTAGAAGAGGTGGAGGGAGGTGGAGAGGGGTAGAAGAGGTGGAGGGAGGTGGAGAGGGGCAAAAGAGGTGGAGGAGGGAGAGGGGGTGAAGGTAGGTAATGGAGGAGGTGAAGGAGGGGGAGGGGGTGCAGGTAGGTAATGGAGGGGGAGGAGGTGAAGGTAGGTAATGGAGGAGGTGAAGGTAGGTAATGGAGGGGGAGGAGGTGAAAGTAGGTAATGGAGGGGGAGGAGGTGAAGGTAGGTAATGGAGGGGGAGGTGAAGGTAGGTAATGGAGGGGGGAGGTGAAGGTAGGTAATGGAGGGGGAGGAGGTGAAAATAGGTAATGGAGGGGAGGAGGTGAAGGTAGGTAATGGAGGGGGAGGTGAAGGTAGGTAATGGAGGGGGAGGTGAAGGTAGTTAATGGAGGGGGAAGAGGTGAAGGTAGGTAATGGAGGGGAGGAGGTGAAGGTAGGTAATGGAGGGGGAGGTGAAGGTAGGTAATGGAGGGGGTGAAGGTATGTAATGGAGGGGGGGAGGTGAAGGTAGGTAATGGAGGGGGAGGAGGTGAAAGTAGGTAATGGAGGGGGAGGTGAAGGTAGGTAATGGAGGAGGTGAAGGTAGGTAATGGAGGGGGAGGAGGTGAAAGCAGGTAATGGAGGGGAGGAGGTGAATGTAGGTAATGGAGGGGGGGAGGTGAAGGTAGGTAATGGAGGGGGTGAAGGTAGGTAATGGAGGGGGAGGTGAAGGTATGTAATGGAGGGGGGAGGTAGGTAATGGAGGGGGGAGGTGAAGGTAGGTAATGGAGGGGAGGAGGTGAAGGTAGGTAATGGAGGGGGGAGGTGAAGGTATGTAATGGAGGGGGAGGAGGTGAAGGTAGGTAATGAAGGGGAGGAGGTGAAGGTAGGTAATGGAGGGGAGGAGGTAAAGGTAGGTAATGGAGGGGGAGGTGAAGGTAGGTAATGGAGGGGGTAGGTGAAGGTAGGTAATGGAGGGGGGGAGGTGAAGGTAGGTAATGGAGGGGAGGAGGTGAAGGTAGGTAATGAAGGGGATGAGGTGAAGGTAGGTAATGGAGGGGAGGAGGTGAAGGTAGGTAATGGAGGGGGGAGGTGAAGGTAGGTAATGGAGGGGGTGAAGGTAGGTAATGGAGGGGGAGGTGACGGTAGGTAATGGAGGGGGAGGTGAAGGTAGGTAATGGAGGGGGAGGTGAAAGTAGGTAATGGAGGGGGGAGGTGAAGGTAGGTAATGGAGGGGAGGAGGTGAAGGTAGGTAATGGAGGAGGTGAAGGTAGGTAATGGAGGGGGAGGAGGTGAAAATAGGTAATGGAGGGGAGGAGGTGAAGGTAGGTAATGGAGGGGAGGAGGTGAAGGTAGGTAATGGAGGGGGGAGGTGAAGGTAGGTAATGTTGGGGGTGAAGGTATGTAATGGAGGGGGGGAGGTGAAGGTAGGTAATGGAGGGGGGGAGGTGAAGGTAGGTAATGGAGGGGAGGAGGTGAAGGTAGGTAATGAAGGGGGTGAAGGTAGGTAATGGAGGAGGTGAAGGTAGGTAATGGAGGAGGTGAAGGTAGGTAATGGAGAGGGGGAGGTGAATGTAGGTAATGAAGGGGAGGAGGTGAAGGTAGGTAATGGAGGGGAGGAGGTGAAGGTAGGTAATGGAGGGGTGGAGGTGAAGGTAGGTAATGGAGGGGGTGAAGGTAGGTAATGGAGGGGGAGGAGGTGAAAGTAGGTAATGGGGGGGAGGTGAAGGTAGGTAATGGAGGGGGAGATGAAGATAGGTAATGGAGGGGAGGAGGTGAAGGTAGGTAATGGAGGATGTGAAGGTAGGTAATGGAGGGGAAGGAGGTGAAATTAGGTAATGGAGGGGAGGAGGTGAAGGTAGGTAATGGAGGGGGTGAAGGTAGGTAATGGAGGGGGAGGTGAAGGTAGGTAATGGAGGGGGAGGTGAAGGTAGGTAATGGAGGGGGAGGAGGTGAAGGTAGGTAATGGAGGGGGATGAGGTGATGGTAGGTATTGGAGTGGAGGAGGTGAAGGTAGGTAATGGAGGGGGAGGAGGTGAAGGTAGGTAATGGAGGGGAGGAGGTGAACGTAGGTAATGGAGGGGGGAGGTGAAGGTAGGTAATGGAGGGGGTGAAGGTAGGTAATGGAGGAGGTGAATGTAGGTAATGGAGGAGGTGAATGTTGGTAATGGAGGAGGTGAAGGTAGGTAATGGAGGAGGGGGAGGTAGGTAATGGAGGAGGAGGTGAATGTAGGTAATGGAGGAGGTGAAGGTAGGTAATGGAGGAGGGGGAGGTAGGTAATGGAGGAGGAGGTGAATGTAGGTAATGGAGGAGGTGAAGGTAGGTAATGGAGGAGGGGGAGGTAGGTAATGGAGGAGGAGGTGAATGTAGGTAATGGAGGAGGAGGTAGGTAATGGAGGAGGAGGTGAATGTAGGTAATGGAGGAGGTGAAGGTAGGTAATGGAGGGGGAGGAGGTTTTAAAGCTGGTTTCAATTCTACAGATGTTGCCTTGTGCCCTGTTCCTATGCTATCTGAGGGACTCAAACAGAATATTATGCCATGACTTTTTAGGAATTTTAGTGCCATTCTTTGGTCTAAAGTAGTGCACTAAATAGAGAATAGGGTGCCATTGTCTGGTCTAAAGTAGTGCACTAAATAGAGAATAGGGAGTAATTTGGGACACAGTCAGCTCCTTTCCCAGCTCACTCAGCGTTGGTGACTAACCACCAGTGTCTACATTCTGTCTCCATCTCCTCCAATCAGCCAGTAGAGCTGACCCAGGGCGTCGGCAGTGGGTTCTGGGTAACAACATGGTGGTTTAATGGTTTCACGGTCCAGTGGTTTCAACAACGTTAGAGTGATCAGCCGGGCGGGGGTTGATTAGGGGAAGGCGAGACGAGGGGCGAGACAAGAGTTCTCTCTGGTTCACTCTCTGGCTCTCTCTCAATTCAATTCAAATCAAAGGCCTTTATTGGCATGGGAAACACATGTTTACATTGCCAAAGCAAGTGAAAAAGATAATAAACAAGAGTGAAGTAAACAGTAAAAATGAACAGTAAACATTACAGTCATTTCAAATGTCATATTATGTGCAAATAGTTAAAGTACAAAAGGGAAATAAATATGGGTTGTATTTACCATGGTGTTTTCCCTTGATCTTTCTCTGCTATGATGTCACATTGGTATTTCACCCAATAGATATGGGAGCTCCTCTCTGTCTCTCTCTGTATCTCTCTCTCTCTCTCTCTCTCTCTCTCTCTCTCTGTCTCTGTCTCTCTGTATCTCTCTCTCTCTCACTGTCTCTGTCTATGTCTCTCTCTGTCTCTGTATCTCTCTCTC
This sequence comes from Oncorhynchus masou masou, assembly GCF_036934945.1. Taxonomy (NCBI): domain Eukaryota; kingdom Metazoa; phylum Chordata; class Actinopteri; order Salmoniformes; family Salmonidae; genus Oncorhynchus; species Oncorhynchus masou. The sequence goes on along the minus strand of NC_088238.1, from coordinate 9,598,464 downwards.
TCTCAATTCAATTCAATTCAAGGGGCTTTATTGGCATGGGAAACATGTGTTAACATTGCCAAAGCAAGTAAGGTATATAATATATAAAGTGAAATAAACAATAAAAAATAACAGTAGACATCACACATACAGAAGTTTCAAAACAATAAAGACATTACAAATGTCATATTATATATATATATATACAGTGTTTTTACAATGTGCAAATGGTAAAGGACACAAGATAAAATAAATAAGCATAGATATGTGTTGTATTTACAATGGTGCGTGTTCTTCACTGGTTGCCCTTTTCTCGTGGCAACAGGTCACAAATCTTGCTGCTCTGATGGCACACTGTGGAATTTCACCCAGTAGATATGGGAGTTTTTCAAAATTGGATTTGTTTTCGAATTCTTTGTGGATCTGTGTAATCTGAGGGAAATATGTCTCTCTAATATGGTCATACATTGGGCAGGAGGTTAGGAAGTGCAGCTCAGTTTCCACCTCATTTTGTGGGCAGTGAGCACATAGCCTGTCTTCTCTTGAGAGCCATGTCTGCCTACGTCGGCCTTTCTCAATAGCAAGGCTATGCTCGCTGAGTCTGTACATAGTCAAAGCTTTCCTTAATTTTGGGTCAGTCACAGTGGTCAGGTATTCTGCCGCTGTGTACTCTCTGTGTAGGGCCAAATAGCATTCTAGTTTGCTCTGTTTTTTTGTTAATTCTTTCCAGTGTGTCAAGTAATTATCTTTTTGTTTTCTCATGATTTGGTTGGGTCTAATTGTGCTGCTGTCATGGGGCTCTGTAGGGTGTGTTTGTGAACAGAGCCCCAGGACCAGCTTGCTTAGGGGACTCTTCTCCAGGTTCATCTCTCTGTAGGTGATGGCTTTGTTGTGGAAGGTTTGGGAATCGCTTCCTTTTAGGTGGTTATAGAATTTAACTGCTCTTTTCTGGATTTTGATAATTAGTGGGTATCGGCCTAATTCTGCTCTGCATGCATTATTTGGTGTTCTACGTTGTACACTGAGGATATTTTTGCAGAATTCTGCGTGCAGAGTCTCAATTTGGTGTTTGTCCCATTTTGTGAAGTCTTGGTTGGTGAGCGGACCCCAGACCTCACAACCATAAAGGGCAATGGGCTCTATGACTGATTCAAGTATTTTTAGCCAAATCCTAATTGGTATGTTGAAATTTATGTTCCTTTTGATGGCATAGAATGCCCTTCTTGCCTTGTCTCTCAGATCGTTCACAGCTTTGTGGAAGTTACCTGTGGCGCTGATGTTTAGGCCAAGGTATGTATAGTTTTTTGTGTGCTCTAGGGCAACAGTGTCTAGATGGAATTTGTATTTGTGGTCCTGGTGACTGGACCTTTTTGGAACACCATTATTTTGGTCTTACTGAGATTTACTGTCAGGGCCCAGGTCTGACAGAATCTGTGCATAAGATCTAGGTGCTGCTGTAGGCCCTCCTTGGTTGGTGACAGAAGCACCAGATCATCAGCAAACAGCAGACATTTGACTTCAGATTCTAGTAGGGTGAGGCCGGGTGCTGCAGACTTTTCTAGTGCCCGCGCCAGTTCGTTGATATATATGTTGAAGAGGGTGGGGCTTAAGCTGCATCCCTGTCTAACCCCACAACCCTGTGTGAAGAAATGTGTGTGTTTTTTGCCAATTTTAACCGCACACTTGTTGTTTGTGTACATGGATTTTATGATGTCGTATGTTTTACCCCCAACACCACTTTCCAACAGTTTGTATAGCAGACCCTCATGCCAAATTGAGTCGAAGGCTTTTTTGAAATCAACAAAGCATGAGAAGACTTTGCCTTTGTTTTGGTTTGTTTGGTTGTCAATTAGGGTGTGCAGGGTGAATACATGGTCTGTTGTACGGTAATTTGGTAAAAAGCCAATTTGACATTTGCTCAGTACATTGTTTTCATTGAGGAAGTGTACGAGTCTGCTGTTAATGATAATGCAGAGGATTTTCCCAAGGTTACTGTTGACGCATATTCCACGGTAGTTATTGGGGTCAAATTTGTCTCCATTTTTGTGGATTGGGGTGATCAGTCCTTGGTTCCAAATATTGGGGAAGATGCCAGAGCTAAGGATGATGTTAAAGAGTTTTAGTATAGCCAATTGGAATTTGTTGTCTGTATATTTGATCATTTCATTGAGGATACCATCAACACCACAGGCCTTTTTGGGTTGGAGGGTTTTTATTTTGTCCTGTAACTCATTCAATGTTATTGGAGAATCCAGTGGGTTCTGGTAGTCTTTAATAGTTGATTCTAAGATCTGTATTTGATCATGTATATGTTTTTGCTCTTTATTCTTTGTTATAGAGCCAAAAAGATTGGAGAAGTGGTTTACCCATACATCTCCATTTTGGATAGATAATTCTTCGTGTTGTTGTTTGTTTAGTGTTTTCCAATTTTCCCAGAAGTGGTTAGAGTCTATGGATTCTTCAATTACATTGAGCTGATTTCTGACATGCTGTTCCTTCTTTTTCCGTAGTGTATTTCTGTATTGTTTTAGTGATTCACCATAGTGAAGGCGTAGACTCAGGTTTTCCGGGTCTCTATGTTTTTGGTTGGACAGGTTTCTCAATTTCTTTCTTAGAATTTTGCATTCTTCATCAAACCATTTGTCATTGTTGTTAATTTTCTTCGGTTTTCTATTTGAGATTTTTAGATTTGATAGGGAAGCTGAGAGGTCAAATATACTGTTAAGATTTTCTACTGCCAAGTTTACACCTTCACTATTGCAGTGGAACGTTTTACCCAGGAAATTGTCTAAAAGGGATTGAATTTGTTGTTGCCTAATTGTTTTTTGGTAGGTTTCCAAACTGCATTCCTTCCATCTATAGCATTTCTTAATGTTACTCAGTTCCTTTGGCTTTGATGCCTCATGATTGAGTATTGCTCTGTTTAGGTAGACTGTGATTTTGCTGTGGTCTGATAGGGGTGTCAGTGGGCTGACTGTGAACGCTCTGAGAGACTCTGGGTTGAGGTCAGTGATAAAGTAGTCTACAGTACTACTGCCAAGAGATGAGCTATAGGTGTACCTACCATAGGAGTCCCCTCGAAGCCTACCATTGACTATGTACATACCCAGCGTGCGACAGAGCTGCAGGAGTTGTGACCCGTTTTTGTTGGTTATGTTGTCATAGTTGTGCCTAGGGGGCATACGGGGAGGGGATGCTGTCACCTCCAGGCAGGTGTTTGTCCCCCTGTGTGCTGAGGGTGTCAGGTTCTTGTCCGGTTCTGGCATTTAGGTCACCACAGACTAGTACATGTCCCTGGGCCTGGAAATGGTTGATTTCACCCTCCAGGATGGAGAAGCTGTCTTCATTAAAATATGGGGATTCTAGTGGGGGGATATAGGTAGCACACAGGAGGACATTTTTCTCTGTTAGGATAATTTCTTTTTGAATTTCTAGCCAAATGTAGAATGTTCCTGTTTTGATTAATTTAATGGAGTGAGTTAGGTCTGCTCTATACCAAATTAGCATACCCCCTGAGTCCCTTCCCTGTTTCACACCTGGTAGTTTGGTGGATGGGACTACCAGCTCTCTGTAACCTAGAGGGCATCCAGTGGGTCTGTCTCCTCTATACCAGGTTTCTTGCAAGATGACAATGTCTGTATTACCGATTTCTTTGGTGAAGTCCGGGTTTCTGCTCTTCAGGCCAAAGGCAGATGACCTCAGGCCTTGGATATTCCAGGATGAAATAGTAAAGGCTTTTTGTTCCATAAAGTGTCCAATGTTTGTTGGTCGTGGTTTGGCCTCAGGCCAGTAAGTGTGAGCAGAGCCTGCTGAGCATCTGGTACATGCCATTGGCTTGGGCGAGTGTGAGAGTGGGGGTTGGGACTGTTTGCCCGCTCACTACCTGGGCGTATGTGTGGCTTCCATGTTGAGGCCCTCTTTGCGGGGGTGGGGTGCATGGGGTGGGCAGGAGTGGCATAGGTCTGATCTGAGGGGGCCTAAATGGGGTGTGGGCATGATTGACGTGGGGTGGTGTTGATTGGTTGGGGTAGGGGTGTGGATGTGTCTGGGTGTGCGGTGGTCTGGATGTAATTCCTCTTGGCGTGGGTCCTCTATGTGTAGGTCCAGGGGGGGGTCCTGCAGGTCTGGGAGGGTGTCTCGCTGGTCTGGGTGGGGTGTCTATTGATCTGTTGCTCCTGTGTGAAGTGTTGGGGATACGTTTGAGAGCGATGTCCTTTAGAGTTCGGGCAAAGATGGGCACTGCTGCCTTGTAGAGGTGGACCTGGTCATAGAGGCTGTTCAAGTCCAGGGTGGGGTGGTGGGCCAGGAAAACGTTTGGTTTTGAGGCACAGTCACGGGAAATACTTGCGTTTACCCGCTGTATTGTGGCAGGGTGGAAGTCTTTTCGTGGTAGCAGGGTGGAGATAACCACTTGTGCGTTGGGGAAAGTAGAAGAAGCCTTTTCAATCACTCCCTTCAGTGCTGTGGCCACTCTTTCCTGCTGGGCCCTCAGGTCGTTTGTGCCTGTGTGTATTATTATGTGGCTGGGTGAGCCTAGTTTGGCCTCAGACAGAAGGTCTATGGCGCTCTGGGTGTTTGGACACCAGAGTTTAGACACACTGTGTTTGGGAAAAAGTTTTTTTTTTCTATATATTTCCCATTTGAGTCCATCAGTAGTACAATCTGTGTCTTGTGTTTGTCCTCAGTGGGAGTGGGGGTTGTCAGAAGGGCTATCAGGGTGGCTGACAGGGGGTGCTCAGGGGGGTGAGAGCCGCTGGGCTTGGGGTTCTTCATTTGTCTGTTCTGCTGTGATGTCGAGATTTTTGTTGGGTGCTGAGGTGGGCTGTTCTGCTGGCTTCTCTGTGGGGTGGCCACCTCTCTAGTGGGTTGTTCTCTGTCACACGCCGTCCCCCTCAACCTCTCCTCCATCCCCCTCAACCTCTCCTCCATCCCCCTCACCTTCTCCTCCATCCCCCTCAACCTCTCCTCCACCAGCAGTCTGATACTCTCCTCTAGTTGCCTGTTCTGCTCCTCTTTCTCCTGTTGTATTTGTCTCACCACTGTCCAAAGTGCAGATATGTCTCTGTCCACCTCCAGCTCTCCTGGTCTGGTTAAGGGGCTGTTGTTTTGCTGGGCTGTTGTCTGGGTCTGTGCTGACTGAAGTGTGATCACCTGCTGTTCCAGCTCCACCTGCCTTATCTCCAGCTGGGTGAATTTGTCTTTCATTTCAATGAGGGAGTGGTAATCTGTGCTGGGAGGTTGACTCTCCGCTGGGGGTTGCTCGTCTGTGGGGTTACATAGTGAAGAGGTCTGGTCTGACCCACTCGGTGTGGGGGTATCTTTATCAAGGGAGAGCTTCTCCTGCTGGGCTAATTCTTTGATTAGGTGAAAGTCCAGCTGAAACTGTTTGGTGTTATTCTGTACAATTACTGTTCCGGACTTATAGATATTTATATTGCTTGACTCAGAGTCCTCGTTATCAAGTATTCTGAGTTTCCAGCCCTCGTTAACCCCCCCTCTCTTAACAAAGGGGTAGTGTGCTAATATAGCACTGTGCCATGCCAGGGGATGGTTTGTGTGGAAGATAAGGTTGCTGATGTTCCCATTTTTGTAATAGTCAGCAAAAAGTGTCTCTTGATTTTCCATAAGGAGCTTCATTTTGTAATCTTTTCTTGACTTATCATTCTTTACATGCAAAGGGTACTGTATTTTAATTACCTCTGAACAGCGGGAGGGAGCCTCTAAGGCCTCTCCATTTGGTTGGGGTAGACTGTGTGACTCTCCTGCCATTGTTGGGCTAATGGGCTTTGACACCTCTCACTTGACACGTCAGTGCTAGTTGAAGCTGTATCAAGCTTGGCAGAATTATGTTAGAATTCAGTCCTTATAAAGTAATGTTGTGTATTTTTCTTCTTGGCTTTTGGCTTTTAAATATATAGTTTCAGACTAAGCATTACTCACTCAGTTCCAGGTTGGATGGGGTTTTCAGGTTTCTGTTGTTTTCCAGAGAATTTGCTGTATAGAGAAATAAATCTTGGTAGTTGTGAACCTTCCAGGTGATTCCGTAATTCCGTCCAAAATCAGGTTGTAGGTTTTAAGTTTTGATTTGAAGTGGGGGTTATGTTGTAGAGGGTAGAATCCAGTATGTGTTCCTGACAAAAAATCCAAGTTTATCTAACTCCTAATCTATCTTTTTTAAAGAAAATGCTGAAAAATGCAGGAGCTCATCTGATTGTGACCTCTCTCTCTCTCTGTCTCTCTCTCTCTCTTCTCTCTCTCTCTCTCTCTCTCTCTCTCTCTCTCTCTCTCTCTCTCTCTCTCTCTCGTTATCTGCCTGTGTGTGTGTCTCCCTGTCTCTCAGTGTCTGGCTCTCTGTCTGTCTGTCTGTCTCTCTGCATCTCTCTCTGTATCTCTCTCTCTCTCTGTGTATATCTCTGTGTGTATCTTTCTCTTGCTCTCTCTCTCTCTCTCTCTGTCTCTCTGTATCTCTCTCTCTCTCTCTCTCTCTCTGTCTCTGTCTCTGTATCTCTCTCTCGGTCTCTGTATCTCTCTCTGTATCTCTCTCTCTCTGTACCTCTCTCTCTCTCTCTCTCTCTCTGTATCCCTCTCTCTATCTCTCTCTCTCTGTACCTCTCTCTCTCTGTCTCTCTCTCTCTCTCTCTGTGTGTATCTCTCTCCCCCTCTCTCTGTATCTCTCTCTCGGTATCTCTCTCTCTCTCTCTCTCTCTCTCTCTGTATCTCTCCCAGTATTGTAACAAATGGCCTGGGACGTTATCACCACGTCTATAGGCTACCAAGGGCTTATTTTATTTAATCAATACCCCAGTTGGATAACTTCTTAAATCACTCATTGGCAAAGATTAAGTATATACCTGAATCACATATACTTTTATATGAATCTCACATGGTGGATAGTGTTATTAATCCATATGGTGGATAGTGTTATTAATCCACATGGTGGATAGTGTTATTAATCCATATGGTGGATAGTGTTATTAATCCACATGGTGGATAGTGGTATTAATCCACATGGTGGAAAGTGTTATTAATCCATATGGTGGATAGTGTTATTAATCCATATGGTGGATAGTGTTATTAATCCACATGGTGGATAGTGTTATTAATCCACATGGTGGATAGTGTTATTAACCCATATTAACTGGTGGATAGTGTTATTAATCCATATGGTGGATAGTGTTATTAATCTATATGGTGGATAGTGTTATTAATCCATATGGTTTATAGTGTTATTAATCCATATGGTGGATAGTGTTATTAATCCACATGGTGGATAGTGTTATTAATCCATATGGTGGATAGTGTTATTAATCCATATGGTGGATAGTGTTATTAATCCATATGGTGGATAGTGTTATTAATCCACATGGTGGATAGTGTTATTAATCCACATGGTGGATAGTGGTATTAATCCATATGGTGGATAGTGTTATTAATCCACATGGTGGATAGTGTTATTAATCCATATGGTGGATAGTGTTATTAATCCATATGGTGGATAGTGTTATTAATCCATATGGTGGATAGTGTTATTAATCCACATGGTGGATAGTGTTATTAATCCATATGGTGGATAGTGTTATTAATCCATATGGTGGATAGTGTTATTAATCCATATGGTGGATAGTGTTATTAATCCATATGGTTTATAGTGTTATTAATCCATATGGTGGATAGTGTTATTAATCCATATGGTGGATAGTGTTATTAATCTATATGGTGGATAGTGTTATTAATCCATATGGTGGATAGTGTTATTAATCCATATGGTTTATAGTGGTATTAATCCATATGGTGGATAGTGTTATTAATCCATATGGTGGATAGTGTTATTAATCCATATGGTGGATAGTGTTATTAATCCATATGGTTTATAGTGGTATTAATCCATATGGTGGATAGTGTTATTAATCCATATGGTGGATAGTGTTATTAATCCATATGGTGGATAGTGTTATTAATCCATATGGTGGATAGTGTTATTAATCCATATGGTTTATAGTGGTATTAATCCATATGGTGGATAGTGTTATTAATCCATATGGTGGATAGTGTTATTAATCCATATGGTTTATAGTGGTATTAATCCATATGGTGGATAGTGTTATTAATCCATATGGTGGATAGTGTTATTAATCCATATGGTGGATAGTGTTATTAATCCATATGGTGGATAGTGTTATTAATCTATATGGTGGATAGTGTTATTAATCCACATGGTGGATAGTGTTATTAATCCACATGGTGGATAGTGTTATTAATCCATATGGTGGATAGTGTTATTAATCCACATGGTGGATAGTGATATTAATCCACATGGTGGATAGTGTTATTAATCCATATGGTTTATAGTGTTATTAATCCACATGGTGGATAGTGTTATTAATCCATATGGTAGATAGTGTTATTAATCCACATGGTGGATAGTGTTATTAATCCATATGGTGGATAGTGTTATTAATCCATATGGTTTATAGTGTTATTAATCCATATGGTGGATAGTGTTATTAATCCATATGGTGGATAGTGTTATTAATCCCTATGGTGGATAGTGTTATTAATCCATATGGTGGATAGTGTTATTAATCCATATGGTGGATAGTGTTATTAATCCATATGGTGGATAGTGTTATTAATCCATATGGTGGATAGTGTTATTAATCCATATGGTGGATAGTGTTATTAATCCATATGGTGGATAGTGTTATTAATCCATATGGTGGATAGTGTTATTAATCCCTATGGTGGATAGTGTTATTAATCCACATGGTGGATAGTGTTATTAATCCATATGGTTTATAGTGTTATTAATCCATATGGTGGACAGTGTTATTAATCCATATGGTGGATAGTGTTATTAATCCACATGGTGGATAGTGTTATTAATCCATATGGTTTATAGTGTTATTAATCTATATGGTGGATAGTGTTTTTAATCCACATGGTGGATAGTGTTATTAATCCATATGGTGGATAGTGTTATTAATCCATATGGTGGATAGTGGTATTAATCCACATGGTGGATAGTGTTATTAATCCATATGGTTTATAGTGTTATTAATCCACATGGTGGATAGTGTTATTAATCCATATGGTGGATAGTGTTATTAATCCATATGGTGGATAGTGTTATTAATCCATATTAACTGGTGGATAGTGTTATTAATCCACATGGTGGATAGTGTTATTAATCCATATGGTTTATAGTGTTATTAATCCACATGGTGGATAGTGTTATTAATCCATATTAACTGGTCGATAGTGTTATTAATCCACATGGTGGATAGTGTTATTAATCCATATGGTGGATAGTGTTATTAATCCACATGGTGGATAGTGTTATTAATCCATATGGTGGATAGTGTTATTAATCCACATGGTGGATAGTGTTATTAATCCACATGGTTTATAGTGTTATTAATCCACATGGTGGATAGTGTTATTAATCCATATGGTTTATAGTGTTATTAATCCACATGGTGGATAGTGTTATTAATCCATATGGTGGACAGTGTTATTAATCCATATGGTTTATAGTGTTATTAATCCATATGGTGGATAGTGTTATTAATCTATATGGTGGATAGTGTTATTAATCCATATGGTGGATAGTGTTATTAATCTATATGGTGGATAGTGTTATTAATCCATATGGTGGATAGTGTTATTAATCCATATGGTTTATAGTGTTATTAATCCATATGGTGGATAGTGTTATTAATCCACATGATGGATAGTGTTATTAATCCACATGGTGGATAGTGTTATTAATCCATATGGTTTATAGTGTTATTAATCCACATGGTGGATAGTGTTATTAATCCATATGGTGGACAGTGTTATTAATCCATATTAACTGGTGGATAGTGTTATTAATCCATATGGTGGATAGTGTTATTAATCCACATGGTGGATAGTGTTATTAATCCACATGGTGGATAGTGTTATTAATCCACATGGTGGATAGTGTTATTAATCCATATGGTGGATAGTGTTATTAATCCATATGAGTGTTATTAATCCATATGAGTGTTATTAATCCATATGGTTTATAGTGTTATTAATCCATATGGTGGATAGTGTTATTAATCCACATGGTGGATAGTGTTATTAATCCACATGGTGGATAGTGTTATTAATCCATATGGTGGATAGTGTTATTAATCCACATGGTGGATAGTATTATTAATCCACATAGTGGATAGTGTTATTAATCCACATGGTGGATAGTGTTATTAATCCACATGGTGGATAGTGTTATTAATCCACATGGTGGATAGTGTTATTAATCCACATGGTGGATAGTGTTATTAATCTATATGGTGGATAGTGTTATTAATCCATATGGTGGATAGTGTTATTAATCCATATGGTGGATAGTGTTATTAATCCACATGGTGGATAGTGTTATTAATCTATATGGTGGATAGTGTTATTAATCCATATGGTGGATAGTGTTATTAATCCATATGGTGGATAGTGTTATTAATCCACATGGTGGATAGTGTTATTAATCCATATGGTGGATAGTGTTATTAATCCACATGGTGGATAGTGTTATTAATCCACATGGTGGATAGTGTTATTAATCCACATGGTGGATAGTGTTATTAATCCATGTGGTGGATAGTGTTATTAATCCATATGGTGGATAGTGTTATTAATCCATATTAACTGGTGGATAGTGTTATTAATCCACATGGTGGATAGTGTTATTAATCCATGTGGTGGATAGTGTTATTAATCCATGTGGTGGATAGTGTTATTAATCCATATGGTGGATAGTGTTATTAATCCATATTAACTGGTGGATAGTGTTATTAATCCACATAGTGGATAGTGTTATTAATCCACATGGTGGATAGTGTTATTAATCCACATGGCGGATAGTGTTATTAATCCACATGGTGGATAGTGTTATTAATCCACATGGTGGATAGTGTTATTAATCCATGTGGTGGATAGTGTTATTAATCCACATGGCGGATAGTGTTATTAATCCATATGGTGGATAGTGTTATTAATCCACATGGTGGATAGTGTTATTAATCCATATTAACTGGTGGATAGTGTTATTAATCCATATTAACTGGTGGATAGTGTTATTAATCCATATTAACTGGTGGATAGTGTTATTAATCCATATTAATCCATATTAACTGGTGGATAGTGTTATTAATCCACATGGTGGATAGTGGTCACTACATGGCAGTGGGCATCAGAACCCTTCCTCTAGGAGTCTGGCCTCGTCAGGTCCCTTCCTCTAGGAGTCTGGCCTCGTCAGGACCCTTCCTCTAGGAGTCTGGCCTCGTCAGGTCCCTTCCTCTAGGAGTCTGGCCTCGTCAGGACCCTTCCTCTAGGAGTCTGGCCTCGTCAGGACCCTTCCTCTAGGAGTCTGGCCTCGTCAGGACCCTTCCTCTAGGAGTCTGGCCTCGTCAGAACCCTTCCTCTAGGAGTCTGGCCTCATCAGGTCCCTTCCTCTAGGAGTCTGGCCTCGTCAGGACCCTTCCACTAGGAGTCTGGCCTCGTCAGGACCCTTCCTCTAGGAGTCTGGCCTCGTCAGGACCCTTCCTCTAGGAGTCTGGCCTCGTCAGGACCCTTCCTCTAGGAGTCTGGCCTCGTCAGGACCCTTCCTCTAGGAGTCTGGCCTCGTCAGGACCCTTCCTCTAGGAGTCTGGCCTCGTCAGGACCCTTCCTCTAGGAGTCTGGCCTCGTCAGGTCCCTTCCTCTAGGAGTCTGGCCTCGTCAGGTCCCTTCCTCTAGGAGTCTGGCCTCGTCAGGACCCTTCCACTAGGAGTCTGGCCTCGTCAGGACCCTTCCTCTAGGAGTCTGGCCTCGTCAGGACCCTTCCTCTCGGAGTCTGGCCTCGTCAGGACCCTTCCTCTAGGAGTCTGGCCTCGTCAGGACCCTTCCTCCAGGAGTCTGGCCTCGTCAGGACCCTTCCACTAGGAGTCTGGCCTCGTCAGGACCCTTCCACTAGGAGTCTGGCCTCGTCAGGTCCCTTCCTCTAGGAGTCTGGCCTCGTCAGGACCCTTCCTCCAGGAGTCTGGCCTCGTCAGGACCCTTCCTCTCGGAGTCTGGCCTCGTCAGGACCCTTCCTCCAGGAGTCTGGCCTCGTCAGGACCCTTCCAGTAGGAGTCTGGCCTCGTCAGGACCCTTCCACTAGGAGTCTGGCCTTGTCAGTTCAGGGTGTAAAAGCCAGACAGCTCCTAAACTGAGTAAGAGAACGTACGTTCAATCTGTCCAGATATTATTCAAACATCTCGCTTGAAAGTCACGCGTCCTCCGATACACAACCCAACCAAGCCGCACTGCTTCTTAACACAGCGCGCATCCAACCCGGAAGCCTGCAACACCAATGTGTCGGAGGAAACACCATGCACCTGGCAACCTTGGTTAGCGCGCACTGCGCCCGGCCAGCCACAGGAGTCGCTGGTGCGCGATGAGACAAGGATATCCCTACCGACCAAACCCTCCCTAACCCGGACGACGCTAGGCCAATTGTGCGTCGCCCCATGGACCTCCCGGTCCCGACAGAGCCTGGAGTACAGCGCCCTTAACCACTGCGCCATCCGGGAGGCTCCTCTTGTGAATGTTTTGGTGTCTGTTCGGGGGGGTGTGCATGTGCGTGTAACACCAGTTGCGTGTGTGTGTGTGCATGTGCGTGTAACACCAGTTGCGTGTGTGTGTGTGTGTGTGTGTGTGTGTGTGTGTGTGTGTGTGACACCAGTTGCGTGTGTGTAACACCAGTTGTGTGTGTGTGTGTGTGTGTGTGTGTGTATGTGACACCAGTTGCGTGTGTGTAACACCAGTTGTGTGTGTGTGTGTGTGTGTGTGCGTGTGTGTGTGGGTGTGTGTGTGTGTGTGTGTAACCAGTTGCGTGTGTGTATGTGCATGTGCGTGTAACACCAGTTGTGTGGGTGTGTGTGTGTAACACCAGTTGCGTGGGTGTGTGTGTGTAACACCAGTTGCGCGGGTGTGTGTGTGTGTGTAACATCAGTTGCGTGGGGGTGTGTGTGTGTAACACCAGTTGCGTGGGGGTGTGTGTAACACCAGTTGCGTGGGGGGGGTGTGTGTGTGTGTGTAACACCAGTTGCGTGGGTGTGTGTGTGTAACACCATTTGCGTGGGGGTGTGTGTGTGTGTGTGTAACACCAGTTGCGCGGGTGTGTGTGTGTGTGTGTGTAACACCAGTTGCGTGGGTGTGTGTGGTTAACACCAGTTGCGTGGGGGGTGTGTGTGGGTAACACCAGTTGCGTGGGGGGTGTGTGTGGGTAACACCAGTTGCGTGGGGGGGTGTGTGTGTAACACCAGTTGCGTGGGGGTGTGTGTGGTAACACCAGTTGTGTGGGGGTGGGGGTAACACCAGTTGCGTGGGGGGGGGGGGGGTGTGTGTGTAACACCAGTTGCGTGGGGGTGTGTGTGTGTAACACCAGTTGCGTGGGGAGGTGTGTGTGTGTAACACCAGTTGCGTGGGGGGTGTGTGGGTAACACCAGTTGCGTGGGGGGGTGTGTGTAACACCAGTTGCGTGGGGGGTGTGTGTGTGTAACACCAGTTGCGTGGGGGGGGGTGTGGGTAACACCAGTTGCGTGGGGGGGTGGGGGTAACACCAGTTGCGTGGGGAGGTGTGTGTGTGTAACACCAGTTGCGTGGGGGGTGTGTGTGGGTAACACCAGTTGCGTGGGGGGTGTGTGTGTGTAACACCAGTTGCGTGGGGGTGGGGGTAACACCAGTTGCGTGGGGGTGTGTGTGTGTAACACCAGTTGCGTGGGTGTGTGTGTGTAACACCAGTTGCGTGGGGGGGTGTGTGTGTGTAACACCAGTTGCGTGGGTGTGTGTGGGTAACACCAGTTGCGTGGGGGGGTGTGTGTGGGTAACACCAGTTGCATGGGGGGGTGTGTGTGGGTAACACCAGTTGCGTGAGGGGGTGTGTGTGTGTAACACCAGTTGCGTGGGTGTGTGTGTGTAACACCAGTTGCGTGGGGGTGTGTGGGTAACACCAGTTGCGTGGGGGGTGTGTGTGTGTAACACCAGTTGCGTGGGTGTGTGGGGGTAACACCAGTTGGGTGGGGGTGTGTGTGGGTAACACCAGTTGCGTGGGGGGTGTGTGTGGGTAACACCAGTTGCGTGGGGGTGTGTGGGTAACACCAGTTGCGTGGGGGGTGTGTGTGTAACACCAGTTGCGTGGGGGGGTGTGTGTGTGTAACACCAGTTGCTTGGGGGTGTGTGTGTGTAACACCAGTTGCGTGGGTGTGTGTGGGTAACACCAGTTGCGTGGGGGTGTGTGTGGGTAACACCAGTTGCGTGGGGGGGTGTGTGTGGGTAACACCAGTTGCGTGGGGGGGGGGTGTGTGGGTAACACCAGTTGCGTGGGGGGTGTGGGTAACACCAGTTGCGTGGGGGGGTGTGTGTGGGTAACACCAGTTGCGTGGGGGTGTGGGTAACACCAGTTGCGTGGGGGGTGTGTGTGTGTAACACCAGTTGCGTGGGGGGTGTGTGTGTGTAACACCGGGTGTGTGGGGGTAACACCAGTTGCGTGGGGGGTGGGGGTAACACCAGTTGCGTGGGGGTGTGTGGGGGTAACACCAGTTGCGTGGGGGTGTGTGGGGGTAACACCAGTTGCGTGGGGGTGTGTGTGGGGGTAACACCAGTTGCGTGGGGGGTGTGTGGGGGTAACACCAGTTGCGTGGGGGGGTGGGGGTAACACCAGTTGCGTGGGGGGGTGGGGGTAACACCAGTTGCGTGGGGGGTGTGTGGGGGTAACACCACACGTGGGGGGTGAAAGTGAAAGCTCCTGTGTCTCAGTATCCAGTAGCGACCGTCCTATTGTAGCAGAGCCACTCTCCCTTCACATGTTACACAGGAACTTTAACAATCTAATTATGGGAAGACATTATGGGGGAGGAGGAATGCTTAACCATCTCTGACAGGGGCTATATTTATCCAGACAGACTGTAGATGGCAAAATATCACCAAGACATCTGGATCTGGTGTGGAGAGGAGGAGTGGAGGGAGGGAGAGGTATGGAGAGGAGAGGAGAGGTATGGAGAGGAGAGGAGATGAGAGGTATGGAGAGGAAAGGAGAGGAGAGGAGAGGCGAGGAGAGGAGAGGATTGAGAGGTATGGAGAGGAGAGGAGATGAGAGGAGGGAGAGGAGCGATATGGAGAGGAGAGGAGGGAGAGGAAGGGAGGGAGCGGAGAGGAGAGGTATGGAGAGGAGGTAGAGGAGTGGAGAGGAGGGAGAGGAGAGGAGAGGAGAGGAGGGAGAGGAGAGGAGAGTGTGTTGGTAACTTTACATTAGGTGCTACTGTACAGTCTCTGTTATTAGGCCCTGTCTTGTTCCTGGGGTTGAGTTACCCGACCGCACCGCACAGTAAAAAGAGAGCAGCAACAAGCCTCTGGTCTGAAAGCCCCTGGCAGCCCGCCGCCACCAGGCAGACATCTTGACGAGGCCGTCGCCGCGCCTCTGAAGACTACATAACACAACGCTGTTCAAATCAAAACTAAATACTAAAACTGCAACAAACGCCCCAATGAAACGCTAATAATGAGAGAGAGAGAGAGAGAGAGAGAGAGAGACAGACAGATGGAGAGAGGCCCTCTGCCCCCACCCACAGAGCTACCCAGCCACCCACAAAGCTCCACTATGCTGGTGGCAGATTTGATCAGGCACCCCTCCCACCATAACGGAATATCTGACTTCAGTCCCGTCCCCCCCCCCCCAGTCTCCTCTATTTTTCTGTCTCTCCAGTGTGTTGGATCTCAACCATCTGCCTGTGATCCCCCAATTAAAACTCAAAAGAAACCTGAATTCAATTCACGTATCGGATTTAAGACACAGCGACAGAACAAATAATAAACACAACTCATTTCATTAAAGCTCGTAAAAACGTCTCTCTGAAGCGGTAGACGTTGGTTTCATTCACGGCTGTAAACTCCTCTAACGTGTCTACTGGGAAATGAACATGTCTGTCCGGAGAGAAGGGGAGTCCTCGTCTGTCGCCAATCGCTTAGAAAACGTTCCCGTGACTTTGAACGTTCACACCAAACGAGGACTTAACCTCAAAACCTCTCTGCTGCGTTGGTGTGACGTGTGCATCATAAGGGGAATTTGAAGTGGCATGTTTGCTAAGATTACTAATGATATGTGATTCCCAGTGAGAGAGAGAGAGAGGAAGAGTCAGCAATGGAGAAAGATGGTTTAAAATGAGGAGAGGTAAAGCTATAGTAAAGGAGAGAAAAGAGGTGGAGAGATGAAGAGTGATTACACTTCATAGCACTCTGCGAGCAGCAACAACAACACAAGGCCCAGTCCATCTGAGAGTTGTGATGATGTGGCCAGTTGGCTACATCCTGATCTGGTCAACTTCCTTCCCTGTGTGTTTTGGCTGTTCTCCTTCTGGATCTCTGTCCCACCACCCCACTCCCTCCCCACACCTAACCTCACCCCCTTCCCCCAAGCTGCTCTATATCGCTACTCCCCCAGGCCCAGAACCCCTCTTGGTCTGTTTGTACAGCGGCGAGATCCCAGAGAGACCAGGCCCCCAGCCAGTGGACGTTGTTATTGCGGTGGTTTGTGTTGTCATCCAAGTAGAGAACCCAACACACCTCATGGCTGTTACATCCCTCCCTGGACCAGGCTGAGGTTTCTGTAAGGAGTTTATGTCTGCATCTCTAAAGGTACCCTATTCCCCTATATAGTGCACTACTTTTGACCAGAGCCTATATAGCGAATAGGGGGGGGGGACATTTAGGGCACATCCCATAATGACTTTTTTTAAAGGATCATTGTTACAACTGATCTGATTAGCTTGATTACATTACCATATGGACCAATGTACTGCTCCTACAGTTTGTTTGATTTCCCACAAATCCACGCTATAAGTTCAGGAGGAGCGAGGTTAAGGTAGGCCGTACAGGAGAAACGGTACCTGGGTGTGCCTGTGCCATCAGGCTAAATCAAGTCCTCCTTGCTGCGTTTAACTGGTCATGACGTGTTTAAAGTATCAACTCATTTCAACTAACTTGCTTGTCTTTACCAATTGACCTCTGAGGAAGAGAATATGCAATTCGGCCACAATATTTAGCATTTATTTTCTTGGTATTTGGGGGTATCCATGGAGACGGGGCTTGTTCACTGGTAGTGCTGACAATGGTGCCGCAGTGCCAAACAGAGAGAGAGAGAGAAATTCCATAACTCCTCCTGACCTATCAGAACAAACTGAACCATGGATGAGCTGAACCATGGATGAGCTGAACCATGGATGAGCTGAACCATGGATGAGCTGAACCATGGATGAGCTGAACGATGGACGACCTGAACGATGGACGAGCTGAACAATGGATGAGCTGAATGATGGATGAGCTGAACGATGGACGAGCTGAACGATGGATGAGTTGAACGATGGATGAGCTGAACGATGGATGAGCTGAACGATGGATGAGCTGAACAATGGACGAGCTGAACGATGGATGAGTTGAGCGATGGACTAGCTGAACGATGAACTAGCTGAGCGATGGATGAGATGAGCGATGGATGAGCTGAGCGATGGATGAGCTGAACGATGGACGAGCTGAACGATGGATGAGTTGAGCGACAGACGAGCTGAACGACGGATGAGCTGAACGATGAACGAGCTGAACGATGGATGAGTTGAGCGACAGACGAGCTGAATGACGGATGAGCTGAGCGATGAACGAGCTGAGCGATGGACAAGCTGAGCGAGCTGAACGATGAATGAGCTGAATGATGGACGAGCTGAATGAGTTGAATGATGGATGAGCTGAATGATGAACGAGCTGAATGATGGACGAGCTGAATGATGGACGAACTGAACGAGCTGAACGATGAATGAGCTGAATGATGGACGAGCTGAATGAGCTGAACGATGGATGAGCTGAATGAGTTGAATGATGGACGAGCTGAATGATGGACGAGCTGAATGATGGACGAGCTGAATGATGGACGAACTGAATGAGCTGAACGATGCATGAGCTGAATGATGGACGAGCTGAATGATGGATGAGCTGAATGATGGACGAGCTGAATGAGCTGAACAATGGACGAGCTGAGCGATGGCCGAGCTGAACGAGCTAAGCGATGAACGCGAGCTGAACAATGGACCAGCTGAGCGATGGACGAGCTGAACAATGGACCAGCTGAGCGATGGACGAGCTGAACAATGCACCAGCTGAACGATGGACGAGCTGAACAATGGACCAGCTGAGCGATGGACGAGCTGAACAATGGACCAGCTGAGCGATGGACGAGCTGAACAATGGACCAGCTGAGCGATGGACAAGCTGAACGAGCTGAATGATGGACGAGCTTAGGGAGCTGAGCGATGGACGAGCTGAACAATGGACAAGCTGAGCGATGGACAAGCTGAACGAGCTGAAGAATGGACCAGCTGAACGATGAATGAGCTGAACAATGGACCAGCTGAGCGATGGACAAGCTGAACAATGGACGAGCTGAACGATGGACAAGCTGAACAATGGAACCAGCTGAACGATGGACAAGCTGAACGATGGACAAGCTGAATGAGCTGAACAATGGACCAGCTGAACGATGAACAAGCTGAACAATGGACAAGCTGAACGATGGACGAGCTGAACGAGCTGAACGATGCATGAGCTGAATGATGGACGAGCTGAATGATGGACAAGCTGAACGATGGATGAGCTGAACGATGGATGAGCTGAATGATGGACGAGCTGAACGATGGACGAGCTGAATGATGGACGAGCTGAACGATGGATGAGCTGAGCGATGGATGAGCTGAACGATGGACGAGCTGAGCGATGGACGAGCTGAGCGATGGACGAGCTGAACGATGGACGAGTTGAATGATGGACAAGCTGAGCGATGGATGAGCTGAGCGATGGATGAGCTGAGCGATGGACGAGCTGAGCGATGGACAAGATGAGCGATGGACGAGCTGAGCGATGGACAAGCTGAACGAGCTGAACAATGGACCAGCTGAGCGATGAATGAGCTGAACAATGGACCAGCTGAACGATGGACGAGCTGAACAATGGACCAGCTGAGCGATGGACGAGCTGAACAATGGACCAGCTGAACGATGGACGAGCTGAACAATGGACCAGCTGAGCGATGGACGAGCTGAACAATGGACCAGCTGAGCGATGGACAAGCTGAGCGAGATGAATGATGGACGAGCGGAGGAGCTGAGCGATGGACGAGCTGAACGAGCTGAATGATGGATGAGCTGAATGATGGATGAGCTGAATGAGCTGAACGATGGACGAGCTGAACGATGAACGAGCTGAACAATCAACAAACTGAACAATGGACGAGCTGAGCGAACTGAATGGTGGACGAGCTGAACGATGGACGAGCTGAACGATGAACGAGCTGAATGATGGACGAGCTGAACAATGGACAAGCTGAGCGATGGACAAGCTGAGCGAGCTGAACAATGGACCAGCTGAGCGATGAATGAGCTGAACAATGGACCAGCTGAGCGATGGACAAGCTGAACAATGGACGAGCTGAACGATGGACAAGCTGAACAATGGAACCAGCTGAACGATGGACAAGCTGAACGATGGACAAGCTGAACGAGCTGAACAATGGACCAGCTGAACGATGAACGAGCTGAACAATGGATGAGCTGAAAGAGCTGAACGATGCATGAGCTGAATGATGGACGAGCTGAATGATGGATGAGCTGAATGATGGACGAGCTGAATGAGCTGAACGATAGACCAGCTGAGCGAGCTAAATGATGGATGAGCGGAGGAGCTGAGCGATGGACAAGCTGAACGATGGACCAGCTGAAAGATGGACGTGCTGAACGATGGATTACCTGAACGATGGATGAGCTGAACGATGGATGAGCTGAGCGATGGACGAGCTGAATGATGGACGAGCTGAACGATGGACGAGCTGAATGATGGACAAGCTGAACGATGGATGAGCTGAACGATGGATGAGCTGAACGATGGACGAGCTGAGCGATGGATGAGCTGAATGATGGACGAGTTGAACGAGCTGAGCGATGGAGGAGCTGAACAAGCTGAACGATGGACGAGCTGAACGATGGACGAGCTGAACGAGCTGAAAGATGGACAAGCTGAACTAGCTGAAGGTTAGACGAGGTGAATGAGCTGAACAATGGGCGAGCTAAATGAGCTGAACAATGGGCGAGCTAAATGAGATAAATGACGGATGAACTGAACAATGGACGAGCTAAATGATGGATGAGCTGAATGATGGATGAGCTAAATGATGGATGAGCTGAATGAGCTGAACGATGGACGGCGGAATGAGCTGAGTGATGGACGAGCTGAGCGATGGATGAGCTGAACGATGGACAAGTTGAACGAGCTGAACCATGGACAAGCTAAACAATGAACGAGCTGAACCATGGACAAGCTGATTGAGCTTGAACATACCTCGCCCACTCCCCTGGCCGGTCCAGTGGAAACCTGGTCTGGACTCTCCACCGTAGTCGCACCTACGGAAACTCCTATACACCTGCCTGAACATGCCTGAACATTCCTCTGACCACCCTCGAAGAGCCCCTGTCTCCGTGAAATCACCGGGTTGTGATGAGCTATCCAAGGAATTCCCAGCACCACTGGAAACGCAGGTGAATCGATAAGGAATAGACTGATCCACTCCTTATGACCCCCCTGCATTACCATGTCCAGCGGCACCGTGGCCTCCCTGACCAGCCCTGACCCTAATGGTCGGCTATCTAAGGAGCGTACGGGGAAAGGTTGGTCTAACGACACCAGGGGAGTCCTTAGCCTTAGCGCGAGCCCATGATCCATGAAATTCCCAGCTGCGCCTGAATCGACTAGCGCCTTATGCTGTAGAGAGGGAAAAAACCCAGGGAAAGAAGTCAATACATACACATGACCGACAGGAAGCTCTGGGTGAGTCTGGTGCGGACTCACCTGGGGGTGGGTGATCGAACACAGCCCGGAATCGGCGGGTGAACTCGGGGTGATCAGTCGCCGAGTCTGGGCCATTTCACACTGCGTTGGCCCACTCCAGGGCTCGCCCCGTCAGACAGGGGACGAGGATGATCACGCTCTCCTCCCCTGAGGGAGTCGGACGGATGGTAGCTAGGTATAATTCCAGTTGGAGGAGAAACCCCTGACACCCAGCCGCCGTCCCGTCATACTTCCTGGGGAGCGCCAGACGCAGAGCCCCGGATCCGGAAGCTGAAGCAGGGGTAGGTGGTGCTGGTGGAGGGGGCGCTGGAGATGAGGTGGGAAGGCCTCTCCTCTACCATCGGTCCATCCTCTCCATCATCTGATCCATTGCAGACCCTATCCTGTGAAGAATGGAGGTGTGATGGAGGACCCTCTCCTCCATCGATGGGAGAGGAGGTGTGGCTGCTCCTGCTGATTCCATGTCAAGTTGCAGGATTCTGTCGGTGTAGGTAGGAATCAGTGTGGTGTGTAGGTAGGAATCAGTGTGATGTGTAGGTAGGAATCAGTGTGATGTGTAGGTAGGAATCAGTGTGATGTGAAAATGGTAAATGCCCAAAACACAGGGCCCAAACGCTGACCAACCCAAACACAGGGCCCAAACGCTGACCAACCCAAACACAGGGCCCAAACGCTGACCAACCCAAACACAGGGCCCAAACGCTGACCAACCCAAACACAGGGCCCAAACGCTGACCAACCCAAACACAGGGCCCAAACGCTGACCAACCCAAACACAGGGCCCAAACGCTGACCAACCCAAACACAGGGCACAAACGCTGACCAACCCAAACACAGGGCCCAAACGCTGACCAACCCAAACACAGGGCCCAAACGCTGACCAACCCAAACACAGGGCCCAAACGCTGACCAACCCAAACACAGGGCCCAAACGCTGACCAACCCAAACACAGGGCCCAAACGCTGACCAACCCAAACACAGGGCCCAAACGCTGACCAACCCAAACACAGGGCCCAAACGCTGACCAACCCAAACACAGGGCCCAAACGCTGACCAACCCAAACATAATCCCGCACAACAAAGGGCGAGTTCCACAAACTGAAATAGGGAAACAAATCAAGAAACACAAATTGGAAACAGGTGCAACTCATAAGACAAAACTAACAGAGAAGGGAAAGGGGATCGGTGACGGCTAGTAGGCCGGTGACGACGACCGCCGAGCACCACCCGAACAGGAAGGGGAGCCAACTTCTAGTAGGCCGGTGACGACGACCGCCGAGCACCGGCCGAACAGGCGGGGGAACCAACTTCTAGTAGGCCGGTGACGACGACCGCCGAGCACCACCCGAACAGGAAGGGGAGCCAACTTCTAGTAGGATGGTGACGACGACCGCCGAGCACCACCCGAACAGGAAGGGAGCCAACTTCTAGTAGGCCGGTGACGACGACCGCCGAGCACCACCCGAACAGGCGGGGAGCCAACTTCTAGTAGGCCGGTGACGACGACCTCCGAGCACCACCCGAACAGGCGGGGGAGCCAACTTCTAGTAGGCCGGTGACGACGACCGCCGAGCACCACCCGAACAGGCGGGGGAGCCAACTTCTAGTAGGCCGGTGACGACGACCGCCGAGCACCACCCGAACAGGCGGGGGAGCCAACTCCTAGTAGGCCGGTGACGACGACCGCCGAGCACCACCCGAACAGGCGGGGGAGTCAAATTCTAGTAGGCCGGTGACGACGACCGCCGAGCACCACCTGAACAGGCGGGGGAGCCAACTTCGGCTGGAGTCGTGACACATTGACTCAGTCCTGGTACTTCCTGTATACAGCCAAGTTATTACCTCATCACCCTCCACATTGACTCAGTCCTGGTACTTCCTGTATACAGCCAAGTTATTACCTCATCACCCTCCACATTGACTCAGTCCTGGTACTTCCTGTATACAGCCAAGTTATTACCTCATCACCCTCCACATTGACTCAGTCCTGGTACTTCCTGTATACAGCCAAGTTATTACCTCATCACCCTCCACATTGACTCAGTCCTGGTACTTCCTGTATACAGCCAAGTTATTACCTCATCACCCTCCACATTGACTCAGTACGGGTACTTCCTGTATACAGCCAAGTTATTACCTCATCACCCTCCACATTGACTCAGCAGAATGAATAACAGTATGCCCTGAGAAACAGCAGTATGCCCTGAGAAACAGCAGTATGCCCTGAGAAACAGCAGTATGCCCTGAGAAACAGCAGTATGCCCTGAGAAACAGCAGTATGCCCTGAGAAACAGCAGTTTGCACTGAGAAACAGCAGTATGCCCTGAGAAACAACAGTATGAGCAGTAGTATGCCCTGAGAAACAACAGTATGAGCAGCAGTATGCCCTGAGAAACAACAGTATGAGCAGCAGTATGCCCTGAGAAACAACAGTATGCCCTGAGAAACAGCAGTATGCCCTGAGAAACAGCAGTTTGCCCTGAGAAACAGCAGTATGCCCTGAGAAACAGCAGTATGCCCTGAGAAACAGCAGTTTGCCCTGAGAAGCAGCAGTATGCCCTGAGAAACAGCAGTATGCTCTGAGAAACAGCAGTTTGCCCTGAGAAACAGCAGTTTGCCCTGAGAAACAGCAGTTTGCCCTGAGAAACAGCAGTATGCCCCGAGAAACACCAGTATTCCTTGAGGAACAGCAATATGCCCTGAGAAACTGCAGTATGCCCTGAGAAACAGCAGTATGCCCTGAGAAACAGCAGTATGCCCTGAGAAACTGCAGTATGCCCTGAGAAACTGCAGTATGCCCTGAGAAACTGCAGTATGCCCTGAGAAACAGCAGTATGCCCTGAGAAACAGCAGTATGCCCTGAGAAACAGCAGTATGCCCTGAGAAACTGCAGTATGCCCTGAGAAACAGCAGTATGCCCTGAGAAACAGCAGTATGCCCTGAGAAACAGCAGTATGCCCTGAGAAACAGCAGTATGCCCTGAGAAACTGCAGTATGCCCTGAGAAACAGCAGTATGCCCTGAGAAACTGCAGTTTGCCCTGAGAAACTGCAGTATGCCCTGAGAAACAGCAGTTTCCAGTCTATCTGTGTCCTGGTCTGAACTAGGCAGCACTGAGAGACCAGAGCCAATCAGGTCATAGAGAGTAGGGCATGGCCAACAATTTTGACTGGTCCTTCACTTCGTATAAAACAGGCCTCATTTCACGTCACACTAAACTTATCCCTGTGTGTCCTTTCCTAATGTCTAACTGTCTAACAGACTTATCCCTGTGTGTCCTTTCCTAATGTCTAACTGTCTAACAGACTTATCCCTGTGTGTCCTTTCCTAATGTCTAACTGTCTAACAGACTTATCCCTGTGTGTCCTTTCCTAATGTCTAACTGTCTAACAGACTTATCCCTGTGTGTCCTTTCCTAATGTCTAACTGTCTAACAGACTTATCCCTGTGTGTCCTTTCCTAATGTCTAACTGTCTAACAGACTTATCCCTGTGTGTCCTTTCCTAATGTCTAACGTAGACTTATCCCTGTGTGTCCTTTCCTAATGTCTAACTGTCTAACAGACTTATCCCTGTGTGTCCTTTCCTAATGTCTAACTGTCTAACAGACTTATCCCTGTGTGTCCTTTCCTAATGTCTAACGTAGACTTATCCCTGTGTGTCCTTTCCTAATGTCTAACTGTCTAACAGACTTATCCCTGTGTGTCCTTTCCTAATGTCTAACTGTCTAACAGACTTATCCCTGTGTGTCCTTTCCTAATGTCTAACTGTCTAACAGACTTATCCCTGTGTGTCCTTTCCTAATGTCTAACTGTCTAACAGACTTATCCCTGTGTGTCCTTTCCTAATGTCTAACTGTCTAACAGACCTATCCCTGTGTGTCCTTTCCTAATGTCTAACTGTCTAACAGACTTATCCCTGTGTGTCCTTTCCTAATGTCTAACTGTCTAACAGACTTATCCCTGTGGGTCCTTTCCTAATGTCTAACTGTCTAACAGACTTATCCCTGTGTGTCCTTTCCTAATGTCTAACTGTCTAACAGACTTATCCCTGTGTGTCCTTTCCTAATGTCTAACTGTCTAACAGACTTATCCCTGTGTGTCCTTTCCTAATGTCTAACTGTCTAACAGACTTATCCCTGTGTGTCCTTTCCTAATGTCTAACTGTCTAACAGACTTATCCCTGTGTGTCCTTTCCTAATGTCTAACTGTCTAACAGACTTATCCCTGTGTGTCCTTTCCTAATGTCTAACTGTCTAACAGACTTATCCCTGTGTGTCCTTTCCTAATGTCTAACGTAGACTTATCCCTGTGTGTCCTTTCCTAATGTCTAACTGTCTAACAGACTTATCCCTGTGTGTCCTTTCCTAATGTCTAACTGTCTAACAGACTTATCCCTGTGTGTCCTTTCCTAATGTCTAACGTAGACTTATCCCTGTGTGTCCTTTCCTAATGTCTAACTGTCTAACAGACTTATCCCTGTGTGTCCTTTCCTAATGTCTAACTGTCTAACAGACTTATCCCTGTGTGTCCTTTCCTAATGTCTAACGTAGACTTATCCCTGTGTGTCCTTTCCTAATGTCTAACTGTCTAACAGACTTATCCCTGTGTGTCCTTTCCTAATGTCTAACTGTCTAACAGACTTATCCCTGTGTGTCCTTTCCTAATGTCTAACTGTCTAACAGACTTATCCCTGTGTGTCCTTTCCTAATGTCTAACTGTCTAACAGACTTATCCCTGTGTGTCCTTTCCTAATGTCTAACTGTCTAACAGACCTATCCCTGTGTGTCCTTTCCTAATGTCTAACTGTCTAACAGACTTATCCCTGTGTGTCCTTTCCTAATGTCTAACTGTCTAACAGACTTATCCCTGTGGGTCCTTTCCTAATGTCTAACTGTCTAACAGACTTATCCCTGTGTGTCCTTTCCTAATGTCTAACTGTCTAACAGACTTATCCCTGTGTGTCCTTTCCTAATGTCTAACTGTCTAACAGACTTATCCCTGTGTGTCCTTTCCTAATGTCTAACTGTCTAACAGACTTATCCCTGTGTGTCCTTTCCTAATGTCTAACTGTCTAACAGACTTATCCCTGTGTGTCCTTTCCTAATGTCTAACTGTCTAACAGACCTATCCCTGTGTGTCCTTTCCTAATGTCTAACTGTCTAACAGACTTATCCCTGTGTGTCCTTTCCTAATGTCTAACTGTCTAACAGACTTATCCCTGTGTGTCCTTTCCTAATGTCTAACTGTCTAACAGACTTATCCCTGTGTGTCCTTTCCTAATGTCTAACAGGCTTATCCCTGTGTGTCCTTTCCTAATGTCTAACTGTCTAACAGACTTATCCCTGTGTGTCCTTTCCTAATGTCTAACTGTCTAACAGACTTATCCCTGTGTGTCCTTTCCTAATGTCTAACAGACTTATCCCTGTGTGTCCTTTCCTAATGTCTAACTGTCTAACAGACTTATCCCTGTGTGTCCTTTCCTAATGTCTAACTGTCTAACAGACTTATCCCTGTGTGTCCTTTCCTAATGTCTAACTGTCTAACAGACTTATCCCTGTGTGTCCTTTCCTAATGTCTAACTGTCTAACAGACTTATCCCTGTGTGTCCTTTCCTAATGTCTAACTGTCTAACAGACTTATCCCTGTGTGTCCTTTCCTAATGTCTAACTGTCTAACAGACTTATCCCTGTGTGTCCTTTCCTAATGTCTAACGTAGACTTATCCCTGTGTGTCCTTTCCTAATGTCTAACTGTCTAACAGACTTATCCCTGTGTGTCCTTTCCTAATGTCTAACTGTCTAACAGACTTATCCCTGTGTGTCCTTTCCTAATGTCTAACTGTCTAACAGACTTATCCCTGTGTGTCCTTTCCTAATGTCTAACGTAGACTTATCCCTGTGTGTCCTTTCCTAATGTCTAACTGTCTAACAGACTTATCCCTGTGTGTCCTTTCCTAATGTCTAACTGTCTAACAGACTTATCCCTGTGTGTCCTTTCCTAATGTCTAACTGTCTAACAGACTTATCCCTGTGTGTCCTTTCCTAATGTCTAACTGTCTAACATACTTATCCCTGTGTGTCCTTTCCTAATGTCTAACTGTCTAACAGGCTTATCCCTGTGTGTCCTTTCCTAATGTCTAACTGTCTAACGTAGACTTATCCCTGTGTGTCCTTTCCTAATGTCTAACGTAGACTTATCCCTGTGGGTCCTTTCCTAATGTCTAACTGTCTAACAGACTTATCCCTGTGTGTCCTTTCCTAATGTCTAACTGTCTAACAGACTTATCCCTGTGTGTCCTTTCCTAATGTCTAACTGTCTAACGTAGACTTATCCCTGTGTGTCCTTTCCTAATGTCTAACTGTCTAACAGACCTATCCCTGTGTGTCCTTTCCTAATGTCTAACGTAGACTTATCCCTGTGTGTCCTTTCCTAATGTCTAACTGTCTAACGTAGACTTATCCCTGTGTGTCCTTTCCTAATGTCTAACTGTCTAACAGACTTATCCCTGTGTGTCCTTTCCTAATGTCTAACTGTCTAACATACTTATCCCTGTGTGTCCTTTCCTAATGTCTAACTGTCTAACAGACTTATCCCTGTGTGTCCTTTCCTAATGTCTAACTGTCTAACAGACTTATCCCTGTGTGTCCTTTCCTAATGTCTAACTGTCTAACATACTTATCCCTGTGTGTCCTTTCCTAATGTCTAACTGTCTAACAGACTTATCCCTGTGTGTCCTTTCCTAATGTCTAACTGTCTAACAGACTTATCCCTGTGTGTCCTTTCCTAATGTCTAACTGTCTAACAGACTTATCCCTGTGTGTCCTTTCCTAATGTCTAACTGTCTAGCAGACTTATCCCTGTGGGTCCTTTCCTAATGTCTAACTGTCTAACAGACTTATCCCTGTGGGTCCTTTCCTAATGTCTAACTGTCTAACAGACTTATCCCTGTGGGTCCTTTCCTAATGTCTAACTGTCTAACAGACTTATCCCTGTGTGTCCTTTCCTAATGTCAAACGTAGACTTATCCCTGTGTGTCCTTTCCTAATGTCTAACTGTCTAACAGACCTATCCCTGTGTGTCCTTTCCTAATGTCTAACGTAGACTTATCCCTGTGTGTCCTTTCCTAATGTCTAACTGTCTAACAGACTTATCCCTGTGTGTCCTTTCCTAATGTCTAACTGTCTAACGTAGACTTATCCCTGTGTGTCCTTTCCTAATGTCTAACTGTCTAACAGGCTTATCCCTGTGTGTCCTTTCCTAATGTCTAACTGTCTAACAGACCTATCCCTGTGTGTCCTTTCCTAATGTCTAACGTAGACTTATCCCTGTGTGTCCTTTCCTAATGTCTAACTGTCTAGCAGACTTATCCCTGTGTGTCCTTTCCTAATGTCTAACTGTCTAACAGACTTATCCCTGTGTGTCCTTTCCTAATGTCTAACTGTCTAACAGACTTATCCCTGTGTGTCCTTTCCTAATGTCTAACTGTCTAACGTAGACTTATCCCTGTGTGTCCTTTCCTAATGTCTAACTGTCTAACAGGCTTATCCCTGTGTGTCCTTTCCTAATGTCTAACTGTCTAACAGACCTATCCCTGTGTGTCCTTTCCTAATGTCTAACGTAGACTTATCCCTGTGTGTCCTTTCCTAATGTCTAACTGTCTAGCAGACTTATCCCTGTGTGTCCTTTCCTAATGTCTAACTGTCTAACAGACTTATCCCTGTGTGTCCTTTCCTAATGTCTAACTGTCTAACATACTTATCCCTGTGTGTCCTTTCCTAATGTCTAACTGTCTAGCAGACTTATCCCTGTGTGTCCTTTCCTAATGTCTAACTGTCTAACATACTTATCCCTGTGTGTCCTTTCCTAATGTCTACCTGTCTAACAGACTTATCCCTGTGTGTCCTTTCCTAATGTCTAACTGTCTAACAGACTTATCCCTGTGTGTCCTTTCCTAATGTCTAACTGTCTAACATACTTATCCCTGTGTGTCCTTTCCTAATGTCTAACTGTCTAACAGACTTATCCCTGTGTGTCCTTTCCTAATGTCTAACTGTCTAACGTAGACTTATCCCTGTGTGTCCTTTCCTAATGTCTAACTGTCTAACAGACTTATCCCTGTGTGTCCTTTCCTAATGTCTAACTGTCTAGCAGACTTATCCCTGTGTGTCCTTTCCTAATGTCTAACTGTCTAACAGACTTATCCCTGTGTGTCCTTTCCTAATGTCTAACTGTCTAACATACTTATCCCTGTGTGTCCTTTCCTAATGTCTAACTGTCTAACAGACTTATCCCTGTGTGTCCTTTCCTAATGTCTAACTGTCTAACGTAGACTTATCCCTGTGTGTCCTTTCCTAATGTCTAACGTAGACTTATCCCTGTGGGTCCTTTCCTAATGTCTAACTGTCTAACAGACTTATCCCTGTGTGTCCTTTCCTAATGTCTAACTGTCTAGCAGATCTATCCCTGTGTGTCCTTTCCTAATGTCTAACTGTCTAACATACTTATCCCTGTGTGTCCTTTCCTAATGTCTAACTGTCTAACAGACTTATCCCTGTGTGTCCTTTCCTAATGTCTAACTGTCTAGCAGACTTATCCCTGTGTGTCCTTTCCTAATGTCTAACTGTCTAACGTAGACTTATCCCTGTGTGTCCTTTCCTAATGTCTAACTGTCTAACATACTTATCCCTGTGTGTCCTTTCCTAATGTCTAACTGTCTAACAGACTTATCCCTGTGTGTCCTTTCCTAATGTCTAACTGTCTAACATACTTATCCCTGTGTGTCCTTTCCTAATGTCTAACTGTCTAACAGACTTATCCCTGTGTGTCCTTTCCTAATGTCTAACTGTCTAACAGACTTATCCCTGTGTGTCCTTTCCTATTGTCTAACTGTCTAACGTAGACTTATCCCTGTGTGTCCTTTCCTAATGTCTAACTGTCTAACAGACTTATCCCTGTGTGTCCTTTCCTAATGTCTAACTGTCTAACGTAGACTTATCCCTGTGTGTCCTTTCCTAATGTCTAACTGTCTAACAGACCTATCCCTGTGTGTCCTTTCCTAATGTCTAACGTAGACTTATCCCTGTGTGTCCTTTCCTAATGTCTAACTGTCTAACGTAGACTTATCCCTGTGTGTCCTTTCCTAATGTCTAACTGTCTAACAGACTTATCCCTGTGTGTCCTTTCCTAATGTCTAACTGTCTAACAGACTTATCCCTGTGTGTCCTTTCCTAATGTCTAACGTAGACTTATCCCTGTGTGTCCTTTCCTAATGTCTAACTGTCTAACAGACTTATCCCTGTGTGTCCTTTCCTAATGTCTAACTGTCTAACAGACCTATCCCTGTGTGTCCTTTCCTAATGTCTAACGTAGACTTATCCCTGTGTGTCCTTTCCTAATGTCTAACTGTCTAACAGACTTATCCCTGTGTGTCCTTTCCTAATGTCTAACTGTCTAACAGACTTATCCCTGTGTGTCCTTTCCTAATGTCTAACTGTCTAACAGACTTATCCCTGTGTGTCCTTTCCTAATGTCTAACTGTCTAACAGACTTATCCCTGTGTGTCCTTTCCTAATGTCTAACTGTCTAACGTAGACTTATCCCTGTGTGTCCTTTCCTAATGTCTAACTGTCTAACATACTTATCCCTGTGTGTCCTTTCCTAATGTCTAACTGTCTAACAGGCTTATCCCTGTGTGTCCTTTCCTAATGTCTAACTGTCTAACGTAGACTTATCCCTGTGTGTCCTTTCCTAATGTCTAACTGTCTAACAGACTTATCCCTGTGTGTCCTTTCCTAATGTCTAACTGTCTAACAGACTTATCCCTGTGTGTCCTTTCCTAATGTCTAACTGTCTAACAGACTTATCCCTGTGTGTCCTGTATAACCTCCTTGACCGTATCCCTGTGTGTCCTCTGTAACCTCCTGTATAACCTCCTGGACCGTAGACCCTGTGTGTCCTCTGTAACCTCCTGGACGGTAGATCCTGTGTATCCTCTAACCTCCTGGACGGTAGACCCTCTGTGTCCTCTGTAACCTCCTGGACCGTGAACCCTGTGTGTATTGTTTAACCTCCTGGACCATAGACCATGTGTGTCCTCTGTAACCTCCTGTATAGCCTCCTGGACCGTAGACCCTGTGTGTCCTGTATAGCCTCCTGTATAACCTCCTGGACCGTTGACCCTGTGTGTCCTCTGTAACCTCCTGTATAGCCTTGTGGACAGTAGACCCTGTGTGTCCTCTGTAACCTCCTGTATAGCCTCCTGTATAACCTCCTGGACCGTAGCCCCTGTGTGTCCTGTATAACCTCCTGTATAACCTCCTGGACCGTTGACCCTGTGTGTCCTCTGTAACCTCCTGTATAGCCTTGTGGACAGTAGACCCTGTGTGTCCTCTGTAACCTCCTGTATAGCCTCCTGTATAACCTCCTGGACCGTAGCCCCTGTGTGTCCTGTATAACCTCCTGGACCGTAGACCCTGTATGTCCTGTATAGCCTCCTGTATAACCTCCTGGACCGTTGACCCTGTGTGTCCTCTGTAACCTCCTGTATAGCCTTGTGGACAGTAGACCCTGTGTGTCCTCTGTAACCTCCTGTATAGCCTCCTGTATAACCTCCTGGACCGTAGCCCCTGTGTGTCCTGTATAACCTCCTGTATAACCTTGTGGACAGTAGACCCTGTGTGTCCTGTATAACCTCCTGTATAACCTCCTGGACCGTAGACCCTGTGTGTCCTATGTAACCTCCTGTATAACCTCCTGGACCATAGACCCTGTGTGTCCTGTATAACCTCCTGTATGGCCTCCTGGACCGTAGACCCTGTGTGTCCTCTGTAACCTCCTGTATAGCCTCCTGTATAACCTCCTGGACCGTAGACCCTGTGTGTCCTCTGTAACCTCCGGTATAGCCTCTTGGACCGTAGACCCTGTGTGTCCTCTGTAACCTCCTGTATAGCCTCCTGTATAACCTCCTGGACCGTAGACCCTGTGTGTCCTCTGTAACCTCCTGTATAGCCTCCTCGACCGTAGACCCTGTGTGTCCCCTGTAACCTCCTGTATAGCCTCCTGGACCGTAGACCCTGTGTGTCCTCTGTAACCTCCTGTATAGCCTCCTGTATAACCTCCTGGACCGTAGACCCTGTGTATCCCCTGTAACCTCCTGTATAGCCTCCTGGACCGTAGACCCTATGTGTCCCCTGTAACCTCCTGTATAGCCTCCTGGACAGTAGACCCTGTGTGTCCTCTGTAACCTCCTGTATAGCCTCCTGTATAACCTCCTGGACCGTAGACCCTGTGTGTCCACTGTAACCTCCTGTATAACCTCCTGGACCGTAGACCCTGTGTGTCCCCGGTAACCTCCTGTATAACCTCTTGGACCGTAGACCCTGTGTGTCCTCTGTAACCTCCTGTATAGCCTCCTGGGCCGTAGACCCTGTGTGTCCTCTGTAACCTCCTGTATAGCCTTCTGTATAGCCTCCTGGACCGTAGACCCTGTATGTCCTCTGTAACCTCCTGTATAGCCTCCTGTATAGCCTTCTGTATAGCCTCCTGGACCGTAGACCCTGTGTGTCCTCTGTAACCTCCTGTATAGCCTTCTGTATAGCCTCCTGGACCGTAGACCCTGTGTGTCCTCTGTAACCTCCTGTATAGCCTTCTATATAGCCTCCTGGACCGTAGACCCTGTATGTCCTCTGTAACCTCCTGTATAGCCTCCTGTATAGCCTTCTGTATAGCCTCCTGGACCGTAGACCCTGTGTGTCCTCTGTAACCTCCTGTATAGCCTTCTGTATAGCCTCCTGGACCGTAGACCCTGTATGTCCTCTGTAACCTCCTGTATAGCCTCCTGTATAGCCTTCTGTATAGCCTCCTGGACCGTAGACCCTGTGTGTCCTCTGTAACCTCCTGTATAGCCTCCTGGACCGTAGACCCTGTGTGTCCTCTGTAACCTCCTGTATAACCTTCTGGACCATAGACCCTGTGTGTCCTGTATAACCTCCTGTATGGCCTCCTGGACCGTAGACCCTGTGTGTCCTCTGTAACCTCCTGTATAGCCTCCTGTATAACCTCCTGGACCGTAGACCCTGTGTGTCCTCTGTAACCTCCGGTATAGCCTCTTGGACCGTAGACCCTGTGTGTCCTCTGTAACCTCCTGTATAGCCTCCTGTATAACCTCCTGGACCGTAGACCCTGTGTGTCCTCTGTAACCTCCTGTATAGCCTCCTCGACCGTAGACCCTGTGTGTCCCCTGTAACCTCCTGTATAGCCTCCTGGACCGTAGACCCTGTGTGTCCTCTGTAACCTCCTGTATAGCCTTCTGTATAGCCTCCTGGACCGTAGACCCTGTATGTCCTCTGTAACCTCCTGTATAGCCTCCTGTATAGCCTTCTGTATAGCCTCCTGGACCGTAGACCCTGTGTGTCCTCTGTAACCTCCTGTATAGCCTCCTGGACCGTAGACCCTGTGTGTCCTCTGTAACCTCCTGTATAACCTTCTGGACCGTAGACCCTGTGTGTCCTCTGTAACCTCCTGTATAGCCTCCTGTATAACCTCCTGGGCCGTAGACCCTGTGTGTCCTCTGTAACCTCCTGTATAGCCTCCTGTATAGCCTCCTGGACCGTAGACCCTGTGTGTCCTCTGTAACCTCCTGTATAACCTCCTGGACCGTAGACCCTGTGTGTCCTCTGTAACCTCCTGTATAGCCTCCTGTATAACCTCCTGGACCGTAGACCCTGTGTGTCCTCTGTAACCTCCTGTATAGCCTCCTGTATAACCTCCTGGACCGTAGACCCTGTGTGTCCTCTGTAACCTCCTGTATAGCCTCCTGGACCATAGACCCTGTGTGTCCTCTGTAAACTCCTGTATAGCCTCCTGGACCATAGACCCTGTGTGTCCTCTGTAACCTCCTGTATAGCCTCCTGTATAACCTCCTGGACCGTAGACCCTGTGTGTCCTCTGTAACCTCCTGTATAGCCTCCTGGACCATAGACCCTGTGTGTCCTCTGTAACCTCCTGTATAGCCTCCTGTATAGCCTCCTGGACCGTAGACCCTGTGTGTCCTGTATAACCTCCTGGACCGTAGACCCTGTGTGTCCTCTAACCTCCTGTATAGCATCCTGTATAACCTCCTGGACCGTAGACCCTGTATGTCCTCTGTAACCTCCTGTGTAACCTCCTGGACCGTAGACCCTGTGTGTCCTCTGTAACCTCCTGTATAACCTCCTGGACCGTAGACCCTGTGTGTCCTCTGTAACCTCCTGTATAGCCTCCTGGACCATAGACCCTGTGTGTCCTGCTCTACCGTGGAGTTGACCAGAGGCTTTTCTCAAAAAGAGCTTATGGCCTGACGTTGTTTTCATATTCAGGCCGTTTTCATCTGATTGGCCGTTGGTATTAGTTTCCCCGATGTTTCCGAACTGTAAATTCTACTTAGTCAGACAGTACCACGGGCAGACAAACTATTTATTAAAATGGGTAGAGAGAAGGTGATTTACTAAACTTTCCCCCAACAGTTTCCTGATTCCATTTTTTTCGTCTAAAATGCCGACCGTTTTCCATCGCAGATCAGTTTACAGGGATTATGGTATATCTATCAAATCCCTGGAAGACGATGTGCTGGGAAAAGATCCCTGCATCAAATTTGTGAAAAAGTCGGTGTGGAAAATAGGATGCATTTGAAATGAGTTTGAAAGCCAGTGGTGTCCATCATAACCCGTGTATGAAAACAGCATCGAGCGGCGTTGTGGGCATCTGAACAGATCACATGACGTTGTGATGGGACAACAACAGGGGAAAGATCTCTACAATGCTAACTGGACTCCTCTCTGCTGTTACCCAGACTCCTCTCTGCTGTTACCCAGACTCCTCTCTGTTATTACCCAGACTCCTCTCTGTTATTACCCAGACTCCTCTCTGCTGTTACCCAGGCTCCTCTCTGTTATTACCCAGACTCCTCTCTGTTATTACCCAGACTCCTCTCTGTTGTTACCCAGACTCCTCTCTGTTGTTACCCAGACTCCTCTCTGTTGTTACCAAGACTCCTCTATGTTATTACCCAGACTCCTCTCTGTTGTTACCAAGACTCCTCTGTGTTATTACCCAGACTACTCTCTGTTATTACCCAGACTCCTCTCTGTTGTTACCAAGACTCCTCTATGTTATTACCCAGACTCCTCTCTGTTATTACCCAGACTCCTCTCTGTTGTTACCCAGACTCCTCTCTGTTATTACCCAGACTCCTCTCTGTTATTACCCAGACTCCTCTCTGTTGTTACCCAGACTCCTCTCTGTTATTACCCAGACTCCTCTCTGTTATTACCCAGACTCCTCTCTGTTGTTACCCAGACTCCTCTCTGTTGTTACCCAGACTCCTCTCTGTTATTACCCAGACTTCTCTCTGTTATTACCCAGACTCATCTCTGTTATTGCCCAGACTCCTCTCTGTTATTACCCAGACTCCTCTCTGTTATTACCCAGACTCCTCTCTGTTGTTACCCAGACTCCTCTCTGTTGTTACCCAGACTCCTCTCTGTTATTACCCAGACTCCTCTCTGTTGTTACCCAGACTCCTCTCTGTTATTACCCAGACTCCTCTCTGTTATTACCCAGACTCCTCTCTGTTATTACCCAGACTCCTCTCTGTTGTTACCCAGACTCCTCTCTGTTGTTACCCAGACTCCTCTCTGTTGTTACCCAGACTCCTCTCTGTTGTTACCCAGACTCCTCTCTGTTGTTACCCAGACTACTCTCTGTTGTTACCCAGACTCCTCTCTGTTATTACCTAGAATCCGCTCTGCTTTATTACCCAGAATCCTCTGTTATTACCCAGACTCCTCTCTGTTATTACCTAGAATCATCTCTGCCTTATTACCCAGACTTGGCGAGTAAATTACTTTGAAAACAACTGGCGGACATCTTGACACAGTCTCCAGTTGTTTTCATACCTCAGTGTAGCCAGTCTCCTCCCGTTTATTACCCAGTCTCCTCTCTGTTATTACCCAGTCTCCTCTCTGTTATTACCCAGTCTCCTCTCTGTTATTACCCAGTCTCCTCTCTGTTATTATCAAGTCTCCTCTCTGTTATTACCCAGTCTCCTCTCTGTTATTACCCAGTCTCCTCTCTGTTATTACCCAGTCTCCACTCTGTTATTACCCAGTCTCCTCTCTGTTATTACTCTCTTTTTATCCACCCTGTGGTGTAATAGACTATATCCACCCTGTGGTGTAATAGACTATATCCACCCTGTGGCTTCGATAGACTATATCCACCCTGTGGTGTAATAGACTATATCCACCCTGTGGTGTAATAGACTATATCCACCCTGTGGTGTAATAAACTCTATCCACCCTGTGGTGTAATAGACTATATCCACCCTGTGGTGTAATAGACTATATCCACCCTGTGGCTTCAATAGACTATATCCACCCTGTGGTGTAATAGACTATATCCACCCTGTGGTGTAATAGACTATATCCACCCTGTGGTGTAATAAACTATATCCACCCTGTGGTGTAATAGACTATATCCACCCTGTGGTGTAATAGACTATATCCACCCTGTGGTGTAATAAACTATATCCACCCTGTGGTGTAATAAACTATATCCACCCTGTGGTGTAATAAACTATATCCACCCTGTGGTGTAATAGACTATATCCACCCTGTGGTGTAATAGACTATATCCACCCTGTGGTGTAATAGACTATATCCACCCTGTGGTGTAATAGACTATATCCACCCTGTGGTGTAATAGACTATATCCACCCTGTGGTGTAATAGACTATATCCACCCTGTGGTGTAATGGACTATATCCACCCTGTGGTGGAATAGACTCTATCTACCCTGTGGTGTAATAGACTATATCCACCCTGTGGTAGAATAGACTATATCCACCCTGTGGTAGAATAGACTACAGTATATCCACCCTGTGGTGTAATAGACTATATCCACCCTGTGGTGTAATAGACTATATCCACCCTGTGGTGTAATAGACTACAGTATATCCACCCTGTGGTGTAATGAACTATATCCACCCCGTGGTGGAATAGACTCTATCTACCCTGTGGTGTAATAGACTACAGTATATCCACCCTGTGGTGTAATAGACTACAGTATATCCACCCTGTGGCTTCAATAGACTATATCCACCATGTGGTGTAATAGACTATATCCACCCTGTGCTGTAATAGACTACAGTATATCCACCCTGTGGTGTAATAGACTACAGTATATCCACCCCATGGTGTAATAGACTATATCCACCCTGTGGTGTAATAGACTATATTCACCCTGTGGTGTAATAGACTATATCCACCCTGTGGTGTAATAGACTATATCTACCCTGTGGTGTAATAGACTATATCCACCCTGTGGTGTAATAGACTCTATCCACCCTGTGGTGTAATAGACTATTTCCACCCTGTGGTGTAATAGACTATATCCACCCTGTGGTGTAATAGACTATATCCACCCTGTGGTGTAATTTACTATATCCACCCTGTGGTGTAATAGACTATATCTACCCTGTGGTGTAATAGACTATATCCACCCTGTGGTGTAATAGACTATATCCACCCTGTGGTGTAATAGACTATATCCACCCTGTGGTGTAATAGACTATATCCACCCTGTGGTGTAATAGACTATATCCACCCTGTGGTGTAATAGACTACAGTATATCCACACTGTGGTGTAATGGACTATATCCACCCCGTGGTGGAATAGACTCTATCTACCCTGTGGTGTAATAGACTATATCCACCCTGTGGTGTAATAGACTACAGTATATCCACCCTGTGGTGTAATAGACTTTATCCACCCTGTGGTGTAATAGACTATATCCACCCTGTGGTGTAATAGACTTTATCCACCCTGTGGTGTAATAGACTATATCCACCCTGTGGTGTAATAGACTATATCCACCCTGTGGTGTAATAGACTATATCCACCCTGTGGTGTAATAGACTATATCCACCCTGTGGTGTAATATACTATATCCACCCTGTGGTGTAATAGACTATATCCACCCTGTGGTGTAATAGACTATATCCACCCTGTGGTGTAATAGACTATATCCACCCTGTGGTGTAATAGACTATATCCACCCTGTGGTGTAATAGACTATATCCACCCTGTGGTGTAATAGACTATATCCACCCTGTGGTAGAATAGACTACAGTATATCCACCCTGTGGTGTAATAGACTATATCCACCCTGTGGTAGAATAGACTACAGTATATCCACCCTGTGGTGTAATAGACTATATCCACCCTGTGGTGTAATAGACTATATCCACCCTGTGGTGTAATAGACTATATCCACCCTGTGGTGTAATAGACTATATCCACCCTGTGGTGTAATAGACTACAGTATATCCACACTGTGGTGTAATGGACTATATCCACCCCGTGGTGGAATAGACTCTATCTACCCTGTGGTGTAATAGACTATATCCACCCTGTGGTGTAATAGACTACAGTATATCCACCCTGTGGTGTAATAGACTTTATCCACCCTGTGGTGTAATAGACTATATCCACCCTGTGGTGTAATAGACTTTATCCACCCTGTGGTGTAATAGACTATATCCACCCTGTGGTGTAATAGACTATATCCACCCTGTGGTGTAATAGACTATATCCACCCTGTGGTGTAATAGACTATATCCACCCTGTGGTGTAATATACTATATCCACCCTGTGGTGTAATAGACTATATCCACCCTGTGGTGTAATAGACTATATCCACCCTGTGGTGTAATAGACTATATCCACCCTGTGGTGTAATAGACTATATCCACCCTGTGGTGTAATAGACTATATCCACCCTGTGGTGTAATAGACTATATCCACCCTGTGGTAGAATAGACTACAGTATATCCACCCTGTGGTGTAATAGACTATATCCACCCTGTGGTAGAATAGACTACAGTATATCCACCCTGTGGTGTAATAGACTATATCCACCCTGTGGTGTAATAGACTATATCCACCCTGTGGTGTAATAAACTATATCCACCCTGTGGTGTAATAAACTATATCCACCCTGTGGTGTAATAGACTATATCCACCCTGTGGTAGAATAGACTACAGTATATCCACCCTGTGGTGTAATAGCCTATATCCACCCTGTGGTGTAATATACTCTATCCACCCTGTGGTGTAATATACTCTATCCACCCTGTGGTGTAATAGACTATATCCACCCTGTGGTGTAATAGACTATATCCACCCTGTGGTGTAATATACTCTATCCACCCTGTGGTGTAATAGACTATATCCACCCTGTGGTGTAATATACTCTATCCACCCTGTGGTAGAATAGACTATATCCACCCTGTGGTGTAATAGACTATATCCACCCTGTGGTAGAATAGACTACAGTATATCCACCCTGTGGTGTAATAGACTATATCCACCCTGTGGTAGAATAGACTACAGTATATCCACCCTGTGGTGTAATAGACTATATCCACCCTGTGGTGTAATAGACTATATCCACCCTGTGGTGTAATAAACTATATCCACCCTGTGGTGTAATAAACTATATCCACCCTGTGGTGTAATAGACTATATCCACCCTGTGGTAGAATAGACTACAGTATATCCACCCTGTGGTGTAATAGCCTATATCCACCCTGTGGTGTAATATACTCTATCCACCCTGTGGTGTAATATACTCTATCCACCCTGTGGTGTAATAGACTATATCCACCCTGTGGTGTAATAGACTATATCCACCCTGTGGTGTAATATACTCTATCCACCCTGTGGTGTAATAGACTATATCCACCCTGTGGTGTAATATACTCTATCCACCCTGTGGTAGAATAGACTATATCCACCCTGTGGTGTAATAGACTATATCCACCCTGTGGTGTAATAGACTACAGTATATCCACCCTGTGGTGTAATAGACTATATCCACCCTGTGGTGTAATAGACTATATCCACCCTGTGGTAGAATAGACTTACTGGCTGCTCTTAACCAGACAGTAAAACTTCAGAGGGTTTGGGGCACGGTGCCAGCCTGCTCTGGTCTGCTTCCAGTTTGGTGAGCTTTGCTCATTAATACGTTGTCTGGCCTTCTGAAGGGGTAGAAGGGTGGGGAGACGGGCCTTCTGAAGGGTGGGGAGACGGGCCTTCTGAAGGGGGAGAAGGGTGGGGAGAAGGGCCTTCTGAAAGGTGGGGAGACGGGCCTTCTGAAGGGGTAGAAGGGTGGGGAGACGGGCCTTCTGAAGGGTGGGGAGACGGGCCTTCTGAAGGGGGAGAAGGGTGGGGAGACGGGCCTTCTGAAGGGTGGGGAGACGGGCCTTCTGAAGGGGGAGAAGGGTGGGGAGACGGGCCTTCTGAAGGGTGGGGAGACGGGCCTTCTGAAGGGGGAGAAGGGTGGGGAGACGGGCCTTCTGAAGGGGTAGAAGGGTGGGGGAGACGGGCCTTCTGAAGGGTGGGGAGACGGGCCTTCTGAAGGGGTAGAAGGGTGGGGAGACGGGCCTTCTGAAGGGTGGGGAGACGGGCCTTCTGAAGGGGGAGAAGGGTGGGGAGACGGGCCTTCTGAAGGGGTAGAAGGGTGGGGAGACGGGCCTTCTGAAGGGGTAGAAGGGTGGGGAGACGGGCCTTCTGAAGGGTGGGGAGACGGGCCTTCTGAAGGGGGAGAAGGGTGGGGAGACGGGCCTTCTGAAGGGGTAGAAGGGTGGGGAGACGGGCCTTCTGAAGGGTGGGGAGACGGGCCTTCTGAAGGGGGAGAAGGGTGGGGAGACGGGCCTTCTGAAGGGTGGGGAGGCGGGCCTTCTGAAGGGGGAGAAGGGTGGGGAGACGGGCCTTCTGAAGGGGTAGAAGGGTGGGGAGACGGGCCTTCTGAAGGGTGGGGAGACGGGCCTTCTGAAGGGGGAGAAGGGTGGGGAGACTGGCCTTCTGAAGGGGAGAAGGGTGGGGAGACAGGCCTTCTGAAGGGTGGGGAGACGGGCCTTCTGAAGGGGTAGAAGGGTGGGGAGACTGGCCTTCTGAAGGGTGGGGAGACGGGCCTTCTGAAGGGGAGAAGGGTGGGGAGACTGGCCTTCTGAAGGGGAGAAGGGTGGGGAGACTGGCCTTCTGAAGGGGAGAAGGGTGGGGAGACTGGCCTTCTGAAGGGGAGAAGGGTGGGGAGACTGGCCTTCTGAAGGGGGAGAAGGGTGGGAGACTGGCCTTCTGAAGGGGGAGAAGGGTGGGGAGACTGGCCTTCTGAAGGGGAGAAGGGTGGGGAGACTGGCCTTCTGAAGGGTGGGGAGACTGGCCTTCTGAAGGGGAGAAGGGTGGGGAGACTGGCCTTCTGAAGGGGGAGAAGGGTGGGGAGACGGGCCTTCTGAAGGGTGGGGAGACGGGCCTTCTGAAGGGGGAGAAGGGTGGGGAGAAGGGCCTTCTGAAAGGTGGGGAGACGGGCCTTCTGAAGGGTAGAAGGGTGGGGAGACGGGCCTTCTGAAGGGTGGGGAGACGGGCCTTCTGAAGGGGGAGAAGGGTGGGGAGACGGGCCTTCTGAAGGGTGGGGTGACGGGCCTTCTGAAGGGTGGGGAGACGGGCCTTCTGAAAGGTGGGGAGACGGGCCTTCTGAAGGGTGGGGAGACGGGCCTTCTGAAAGGTGGGGAGACGGGCCTTCTGAAGGGGAGAAGGGTGGGGAGACGGGCCTTCTGAAGGGTGGGGAGACGGGCCTTCTGAAGGGGAGAAGGGTGGGGGAGACGGGCCTTCTGAAGGGGTAGAAGGGTGGGGAGACGGGCCTTCTGAAGGGTGGGGAGACGGGCCTTCTGAAGGGGAGAAGGGTGGGGAGACTGGCCTTCTGAAGGGGGAGAAGGGTGGGGAGACGGGCCTTCTGAAGGGTGGGGAGACGGGCCTTCTGAAGGGTGGGGAGACGGGCCTTCTGAAGGGTGGGGAGACTGGCCTTCTGAAGGGTGGGGAGACTGGCCTTCTGAAGGGTGGGGAGACGGGCCTTCTGAAGGGGGAGAAGGGTGGGGAGACGGGCCTTCTGAAGGGTGGGGAGACGGGCCTTCTGAAGGGTGGGGAGACGGGCCTTCTGAAGGGTGGGGAGACGGGCCTTCTGAAGGGTGGGGAGACGGGCCTTCTGAAGGGTGGGGAGACGGGCCTTCTGAAGGGTGGGGAGACGGGCCTTCTGAAGGGTTTGGGAGACAGGCCTTCTGAAGGGTGGGGAGACTGGCCTTCTGAAGGGGGAGAAGGGTGGGGAGACGGGCCTTCTGAAAGGGTGGGGAGACGGGCCTTCTGAAGGGTTTGAGAGACAGGCCTTCTGAAGGGTGGGGAGACGGGCCTTCTGAAGGGTGGGGAGACGGGCCTTCTGAAGGGTGGGGAGACGGGCCTTCTGAAGGGTGGGGAGACTGGCCTTCTGAAGGGGGAGAAGGGTGGGGAGACGGGCCTTCTGAAGGGTGGGGAGACAGGCCTTCTGAAGGGTGGGGAGACTGGCCTTCTGAAGGGTGGGGAGACGGGCCTTCTGAAGGGGGAGAAGGGTGGGGAGACGGGCCTTCTGAAGGGGAGAAGGGTGGGGAGACTGGCCTTCTGAAGGGGAGAAGGGTGGGGAGACTGGCCTTCTGAAGGGTGGGGAGACGGGCCTTCTGAAGGGGAGAAGGGTGGGGAGACGGGCCTTCTGAAGGGTGGGGAGACGGGCCTTCTGAAGGGTGGGGAGACTGGCCTTCTGAAGGGGAGAAGGGTGGGGAGACGGGCCTTCTGAAGGGTGGGGAGACGGGCCTTCTGAAGGGTGGGGAGACTGGCCTTCTGAAGGGGTAGAAGGGTGGGGAGACGGGCCTTCTGAAGGGTGGGGAGACGGGCCTTCTGAAGGGGTAGAAGGGTGGGGAGACGGGCCTTCTGAAGGGTGGGGAGACTGGCCTTCTGAAGGGGTAGAAGGGTGGGGAGAAGGGCCTTCTGAAGGGTGGGGAGACGGGCCTTCTGAAGGGTGGGGAGACGGGCCTTCTGAAGGGGTAGAAGGGTGGGGAGACGGGCCTTCTGAAGGGTGGGGAGACGGGCCTTCTGAAGGGGGAGAAGGGTGGGGGGACGGGCCTTCTGAAGGGTGGGGAGACGGGCCTTCTGAAGGGGTAGAAGGGTGGGGAGACGGGCCTTCTGAAGGGGTAGAAGGGTGGGGAGACGGGCCTTCTGAAGGGTGGGGAGACTGGCCTTCTGAAGGGTGGGGAGACGGGCCTTCTGAAGGGGGAGAAGGGTGGGGAGACGGGCCTTCTGAAGGGTGGGGAGACGGGCCTTCTGAAGGGGGAGAAGGGTGGGGAGACGGGCCTTCTGAAGGGTGGGGAGAAGGGCCTTCTGAAGGGTGGGGAGACAGGCCTTCTGAAGGGGGAGAAGGGTGGGGAGACGGGCCTTCTGAAGGGGTAGAAGGGTGGGGAGACAGGCCTTCTGAAGTGGGAGAAGGGCCTTCTGAAGGGGTAGAAGGGTGGGGAGACAGGCCTTCTGAAGGGGGAGAAGGGTGGGGAGACGGGCCTTCTGAAGGGGGAGAAGGGTGGGGAGACGGGCCTTCTGAAGGGTGGGGAGACAGGCCTTCTGAAGGGGAGAAGGGTGGGGAGACGGGCCTTCTGAAGGGGGAGAAGGGTGGGGAGACTGGCCTTCTGAAGGGGGAGAAGGGTGGGGAGACGGGCCTTCTGAAGGGTGGGGAGACGGGCCTTCTGAAGGGTGGGGAGACGGGCCTTCTGAAGGGTGGGGAGACGGGCCTTCTGAAGGGGGAGAAGGGTGGGGAGACGGGCCTTCTGAAGGGGAGAAGGGTGGGGAGACTGGCCTTCTGAAGGGGAGAAGGGTGGGGAGACGGGCCTTCTGAAGGGTGGGGAGACGGGCCTTCTGAAGGGTGGGGAGACGGGCCTTCTGAAGGGGTAGAAGGGTGGGGAGAAGGGCCTTCTGAAGGGTGGGGAGACAGGCCTTCTGAAGGGTGGGGAGACAGGCCTTCTGAAGGGGAGAAGGGTGGGGAGACGGGCCTTCTGAAGGGGGAGAAGGGTGGGGAGACAGGCCTTCTGAAGGTGGAGAAGGGTGGGGAGACTGGACTTCTGAAGGGTGGGGAGACAGGCCTTCTGAAGGGGTAGAAGGGTGGGGAGACGGGCCTTCTGAAGGGTGGGGAGACAGGCCTTCTGAAGGGTGGGGAGACGGGCCTTCTGAAGGGGAGAAGGGTGGGGAGACGGGCCTTCTGAAGGGGAGAAGGGTGGGGAGACGGGCCTTCTGAAGGGTGGGGAGACTGGCCTTCTGAAGGGTGGGGAGACGGGCCTTCTGAAGGGTGGGGAGACAGGCCTTCTGAAGGGGTAGAAGGGTGGGGAGACAGGCCTTCTGAAGGGTGGGGAGACGGGCCTTCTGAAGGGTGGGGAGACGTGCCTTCTGAAGGGTGGGGAGACAGGCCTTCTGAAGGGGTAGAAGGGTGGGGAGACAGGCCTTCTGAAGGGTGGGGAGACGGGCCTTCTGAAGGGGGAGAAGGGTGGGGAGACGGGCCTTCTGAAGGGTGGGGAGACAGGCCTTCTGAAGGGTGGGGAGACGGGCCTTCTGAAGGGGGAGAAGGGTGGGGAGACGGGCCTTCTGAAGGGGAGAAGGGTGGGGAGACGGGCCTTCTGAAGGGGGAGAAGGGTGGGGAGACGGGCCTTCTGAAGGGGGAGAAGGGTGGGGAGACGGGCCTTCTGAAGGGTGGGGAGACGGGCCTTCTGAAGGGTGGGGAGACTGGCCTTCTGAAGGGTGGGGAGAAGGGCCTTCTGAAGGGTGGGGAGACGGGCCTTCTGAAGGGTGGGGAGACGGGCCTTCTGAAGGGGGAGAAGGGTGGGGAGACGGGCCTTCTGAAGGGGGAGAAGGGTGGGGAGACGGGGCCTTCTGAAGGGTGGGGAGACTGGCCTTCTGAAGGGTGGGGAGACGGGCCTTCTGAAGGGTGGGGAGACGGGCCTTCTGAAGGGTGGGGAGACGGGCCTTCTGAAGGG
This sequence comes from Oncorhynchus masou masou, assembly GCF_036934945.1. Lineage (NCBI taxonomy): Eukaryota > Metazoa > Chordata > Actinopteri > Salmoniformes > Salmonidae > Oncorhynchus > Oncorhynchus masou. The sequence goes on along the minus strand of NC_088238.1, from coordinate 9,553,648 downwards.
GTAGAAGGATGGGGAGACAGGCCTTCTGAAGGGGTAGAAGGGTGGGGAGACGGGCCTTCTGAAGGGTGGGGAGACGGGCCTTCTGAAGGGGGAGAAGGGTGGGGAGACAGGCCTTCTGAAGGGGGAGAAGGGTGGGGAGACAGGCCTTCTGAAGGGTGGGGAGACAGGCCTTCTGAAGGGTGGGGAGACAGGCCTTCTGAAGGGGGAGAAGGGTGGGGAGACAGGCCTTCTGAAGGGGAGAAGGGTGGGGAGACGGGCCTTCTGAAGGGTGGGGAGACGGGCCTTCTGAAGGGTGGGGAGACGGGCCTTCTGAAGGGGTAGAAGGGTGGGGAGAAGGGCCTTCTGAAGGGTGGGGAGACAGGCCTTCTGAAGGGGGAGAAGGGTGGGGAGACGGGCCTTCTGAAGGGGGAGAAGGGTGGGGAGACAGGCCTTCTGAAGGGGAGAAGGGTGGGGAGACGGGCCTTCTGAAGGGGGAGAAGGGTGGGTAGACAGGCCTTCTGAAGGGGGAGAAGGGTGGGGAGACTGGACTTCTGAAGGGTGGGGAGACGGGCCTTCTGAAGGGGGAGAAGGGTGGGGAGAAGGGCCTTCTGAAGGGTGGGGAGACGGGCCTTCTAAAGGGGGAGAAGGGTGGGGAGAAGGGCCTTCTGAAGGGGGAGAAGGGTGGGGAGACTGGCCTTCTGAAGGGTGGGGAGAAGGGTGGGGAGACGGGCCTTCTGAAGGGTGGGGAGACTGGCCTTCTGAAGGGGGAGAAGGGTGGGGAGACGGGCCTTCTGAAGGGGGAGAAGGGTGGGGAGACTGGCCTTCTGAAGGGTGGGGAGACGGGCCTTCTGAAGGGTGGGGAGACGGGCCTTCTGAAGGGGGAGAAGGGAGGGGAGACGGGCCTTCTGAAGGGTGGGGAGACGGGCCTTCTGAAGGGGTAGAAGGGTGGGGAGACAGGCCTTCTGAAGGGGTAGAAGGGTGGGGAGACGGGCCTTCTGAAGGGTGGGGAGACGGGCCTTCTGAAGGGGGAGAAGGGTGGGGAGACAGGCCTTCTGAAGGGGGAGAAGGGTGGGGAGACAGGCCTTCTGAAGGGTGGGGAGAAGGGCCTTCTGAAGGGGGAGAAGGGTGGGGAGACAGGCCTTCTGAAGGGGGAGAAGGGTGGGGAGACGGGCCTTCTGAAGGTGGGGAGACGGGCCTTCTGAAGGGTGGGGAGACGGGCCTTCTGAAGGGGTAGAAGGGTGGGGAGAAGGGCCTTCTGAAGGGTGGGGAGACAGGCCTTCTGAAGGGGGAGAAGGGTGGGGAGACAGGCCTTCTGAAGGGTGGGGAGACAGGCCTTCTGAAGGGGGAGAAGGGTGGAGAGACAGGCCTTCTGAAGGGGGAGAAGGGTGGGGAGACGGGCCTTCTGAAGGGTGGGGAGACTGGCCTTCTGAAGGGGGAGAAGGGTGGGGAGACGGGCCTTCTGAAGGGTGGGGAGACGGGCCTTCTGAAGGGGGAGAAGGGTGGGGAGACGGGCCTTCTGAAGGGTGGGGAGACGGGCCTTCTGAAGGGTGGGGAGACGGGCCTTCTGAAGGGTGGGGAGACGGGCCTTCTGTAGGGGTAGATGGGTGGGGAGACGGAGGGGTAAGTAGGCGGGTGGGTGAGCGTCTTTAAAAGACTGGTACCAAATTAGCGTTACAGACAGAAAATTCTTAAAATGTGTGATTGCCCCTCAGGAAGGGGATAGAGGGGGATGGAAGGGAGAGGGGGGTTGCCCAGCTTCATCTCCTTAGTCAAAGAGCAGTTACTGGCCTCTTGATGCTCAGCCTCCTCTTCCTCCCTCCAGGGTCCGTGTGCTACGGCTGCCTGCCTGGGGACTGGCTGCATTTCTTTTGTCGGTATTCAAAGCCTCTTTTCCTTTTTCGTCTCTTTGTACCAGAAACATGCTAAAAAAAACAACCAAGGTTTTTAAGGACTGTGGCTTTTTAATGCGAGCCTGTTAAAATGTGCTGTGTGTTAACATCTTCTAGTGAGACAGACTAGAAGATGTCTGACAAAGCACCGAAACAAATGGGACAGAAAATAAAGAGATGTGAATCTTGGCCCAAATGGCACCCTATTCCCTACGTAGTGCACTAGTTTAGTCCAGAGACTATGGGAATATGGCACCCTATTCCCTACGTAGTGCACTAGTTTAGTCCAGAGACTATGGGAATATGGCACCCTACTCCCTACGTAGTGCACTAGTTTAGACCAGACCCTATGAGAATATGGCACCCTATTCCCTACGTAGTGCACTAGTTTAGACCAGAGCCTATGGGAATATGGCACCCCTATTCCCTACGTAGTGCACTAGTTTAGACCAGAGCCTATGGGAATATGGCACCCTATTCCCTACGTAGTGCACTAGTTTAGACCAGAGCCTATGGGAATATGGCACCCTATTCCCTACGTAGTGCACTAGTTTAGACCAGAGCCTATGGGAATATGGCACCCCTATTCCCTACGTAGTGCACTAGTTTAGACCAGAGCCTATGGGAATATGGCACCCTATTCCCTACGTAGTGCACTAGTTTAGACCAGAGCCTATGGGAATATGGCACCCTATTCCCTACGTAGTGCACTAGTTTAGTCCAGAGCCTATGGGAATATGGCACCCTATTCCCTACGTAGTGCACTAGTTTAGTCCAGAGCCTATGGGAATATGGCACCCTATTCCCTACGTAGTGCACAAGTTTAGACCAGAGACTATGGGAATATGGCACCCTACTCCCTACGTAGTGCACTAGTTTAGTCCAGAGCCTATGGGAATATGGCACCCTACTCCCTACGTAGTGCACTAGTTTAGTCCAGAGCCTATGGGAATATGGCACCTCTATTCCCTACGTAGTGCACTAGTTTAGACCAGAGCCTATGGGAATATGGCACCCCTATTCCCTACGTATTGCACTAGTTTAGACCAGAGCCTATGGGAATATGGCACCCCTATTCCCTACGTAGTGCACTAGTTTAGACCAGAGCCTATGGGAATATGGCACCCTATTCCCTACGTAGTGCACTAGTTTAGACCAGAGCCTATGGGACCATTTGCGATGCAGACGTGGTCCTTCAGAGGGTTGCTGGTCGTGGCTTTATGGGTGAGGTGACATGCTGTGGTGTGTTTGATCAGAGGAGCTGGCGGAGAGGGAGTCGACAGAGGCAGGGGGATTCCACTGTCTCCCTGGGTGATGTGTGCACACTCTTCCTCACAGACCCTTCAGACCCTCGTCATCATCTTCCTCACAGACCCTTCATACCCTCGTCATCATCTTCCTCACGGAGCCTCAGGATGACACATCTTCCTCACGGAGCCTCAGGATGACACCTCATCTTCCTCACTGAGCCTCAGGATGACACCTCATCTTCCTCACGGAGCCTCAGGATGACACCTCTTCCTCACGGAGCCTCAGGATGACACCTCATCTTCCTCACTGAGCCTCAGGATGACACCTCATCTTCCTCACGGAGCCTCAGGATGACACATCTTCCTCACTGAGCCTCAGGATGACACCTCATCTTCCTCACGAAGCCTCAGGATGACACCTCTTCCTCACGGAGCCTCAGGATGACACATCTTCCTCACTGAGCCTCAGGATGACACCTCATCTTCCTCACGAAGCCTCAGGATGAGACCTCTTCCTCACTGAGCCTCAGGATGACACCTCTTCCTCACTGAGCCTCAGGATGACACCTCATCTTCCTCACGGAGCCTCAGGACGAGACCTCATCACCTAAAAGAGTCTTTGTTGCTACAGAAGCCTTGAGCCGCCGCCGTAAGGAAATGAGTCGGCTTTCTAATCTCCCGAGCAAAGATGCACACAGATATACAAAGATACTACTCTATATAGATATACAAAGATACTATTCTATATAGATATACAAAGATACTACTCTATATAGATATACAAAGATACTACTCTATATAGATATACAAAGATACTATTCTATATAGATATACAAAGATACTACTCTATATAGATATACAAAGATACTACTCTATATAGATATACAAAGATACTACTCTATATAGATATACAAAGATACTACTCTATATAGATATACAAAGATACTACTCTATATAGATATACAAAGATACACACAGATATACAAAGATACACACAGATATACAAAGATACTACTCTATAAAGATATACACAAATATACAAAGAAGAGTGGAGCTTTGATTGTGATTGGATCTACTGAAAGTAGGGGGTAAGGGTGACTCTGGGAATGTGTGGCCAGGGGTAAGGGTGACTCTGGGAATGTGTGACCAGGGGTAAGGGTGACTCTGGGAATGTGTGACCAGGGGTAAGGGTGACTCTGGGAATGTGTGACCAGGGGTAAGGGTGACTCTGGGAATGTGTGACCAGGGGTAAGGGTGACTCTGGGAATGTGTGACCAGGGGTAAGGGTGACTCTGGGAATGTGTGACCAGGGGTAAGGGTGACTCTGGGAATGTGTGGCCAGGGGTAAGGGTGACTCTGGGAATGTGTGCCAAGAGGTAAGGGTGACTGTGGGAATGTGTGGCCAGGGGTAAGGGTGACTCTGGGAATGTGTGACCAGGGGTAAGGGTGACTCTGGGAATGTGTGGCCAGGGGTAAGGGTGACTCTGGGAATGTGTGACCAGGGGTATGGGTGACTGGGAATGTGTGACCAGGGGTAAGGGTGACTCTGGGAATGTGTGACCAGGGGTAAGGGTGACTCTGGGAATGTGTGACCAGGGGTAAGGGTGACTGGGAATGTGTGACCAGGGGTAAGGGTGACTCTGGGAATGTGTGACAAGAGGTAAGGGTGACTGTGGGAATGTGTGACCAGGGGGAAGGGTGACTCTGGGAATGTGTGACCAGGGGTAAGGGTGACTCTGGGAATGTGTGACCAGGGGTAAGGGTGACTCTGGGAAT
>NC_088238.1:9493754-9538754 GCF_036934945.1 Oncorhynchus masou masou | reverse complement strand
AATCCCCAGTATATCCTGGTAGGGTAGTAATCCCCAGTATATCCTGGTAGGGTAGTAACTCCTCTAATCCCCAGTATATCCTGGTAGGGTAGTAATCCCCAGTATATCCTGGTAGGGTAGTAACTCCTCTTATCCCCAGTATATCCTGGTAGGGTAGTAATCCCCAGTATATCCTGGTAGGGTAGTAACTCCTCTTATCCCCAGTATATCCTGGTAGGGTAGTAATCCCCAGTATATCCTGGTAGGGTAGTAATCCCCAGTATATCCTGGTAGGGTAGTAATCCCCAGTATATCCTGGTAGGGTAGTAACTCCTCTAATCCCCAGTATATCCTGGTAGGGTAGTAATCCCCAGTATATCCTGGTAGGGTAGTAACTCCTCTAATCCCCAGTATATCCTGGTAGGGTAGTAATCCCCAGTATATCCTGGTAGGGTAGTAACTCCTCTAATCCCCAGTATATCCTGGTAGGGTAGTAATCCCCAGTATATCCTGGTAGGGTAGTAATCCCCAGTATATCCTGGTAGGGTAGTAATCCCCAGTATATCCTGGTAGGGTAGTAATCCCCAGTATATCCTGGTAGGGTAGTAACTCCTCTTATCCCCAGTATATCCTGGTAGGGTAGTAACTCCTCTAATCCCCAGTATATCCTGGTAGGGTAGTAATCCCCAGTATATCCTGGTAGGGTAGTAATCCCCAGTATATCCTGGTAGGGTAGTAATCCCCAGTATATCCTGGTAGGGTAGTAATCCCCAGTATATCCTGGTAGGGTAGTGATCCCCATTATATCCTGGTAGGGTAGTAATCCCCAGTATATCCTGGTAGGGTAGTAATCCCCAGTATATCCTGGTAGGGTAGTGATCCCCATTATATCCTGGTAGGGTAGTAATCCCCAGTATATCCTGGTAGGGTAGTAAGCCCCAGTATATCCTGGTAGGGTAGTAATCCCCAGTATATCCTGGTAGGGTAGTAAACCCCAGTATATCCTGGTAGGGTAGTAACTCCTCTAATCCCCAGTATATCCTGGTAGGGTAGTAATCCCCAGTATATCCTGGTAGGGTAGTAATCCCCAGTATATCCTGGTAGGGTAGTAAACCCCAGTATATCCTGGTAGGGTAGTAACTCCTCTAATCCCCAGTATATCCTGGTAGGGTAGTAATCCCCAGTATATCCTGGTAGGGTAGTAATCCCCAGTATATCCTGGTAGGGTAGTAATCCCCAGTATATCCTGGTAGGGTAGTAATCCCCAGTATATCCTGGTAGGGTAGTAACTCCTCTAATCCCCAGTATATCCTGGTAGGGTAGTAACTCCTCTAATCCCCAGTATATCCTGGTAGGGTAGTAACTCCTCTAAGCCCCAGTATATCCTGGTAGGGTAGTAATCCCCAGTATATCCTGGTAGGGTAGTAATCCCCAGTATATCCTGGTAGGGTAGTAACTCCTCTAATCCCCAGTATATCCTGGTAGGGTAGTAACTCCTCTAATCCCCAGTATATCCTGGTAGGGTAGTAATCCCCAGTATATCCTTGTAGGGTAGTAATCCCCAGTATATCCTGGTAGGGTAGTAATCCCCAGTATATCCTGGTAGGGTAGTAATCCCCAGTATATCCTGGTAGGGTAGTACCCCAGTATATCCTGGTAGGGTAGTAACTCCTCTAAGCCCCAGTATATCCTGGTAGGGTAGTAATCCCCAGTATATCCTGGTAGGGTAGTAATCCCCAGTATATCCTGGTAGGGTAGTAACTCCTCTAATCCCCAGTATATCCTGGTAGGGTAGTAAACCCCAGTATATCCTGGTAGGGTAGTAACTCCTCTAATCCCCAGTATATCCTGGTAGGGTAGTAACTCCTCTAATCCCCAGTATATCCTGGTAGGGTAGTAATCCCCAGTATATCCTGGTAGGGTAGTAATCCCCAGTATATCCTGGTAGGGTAGTAATCCCCAGTATATCCTGTTAGGGTAGTAATCCCCAGTATATCCTGGTAGGGTAGTAATCCCCAGTATATCCTGGTAGGGTAGTAAGCCCCAGTATATCCTGGTAGGGTAGTAAGCCCCAGTATATCCTGGTAGGGTAGTAATCCCCAGTATATCCTGGTAGGGTAGTAACTCCTCTAATCCCCAGTATATCCTGGTAGGGTAGTAATCCCCAGTATATCCTGGTAGGGTAGTAATCCCCAGTATATCCTGGTAGGGTAGTAATCCCCAGTATATCCTGGTAGGGTAGTAATCCCCAGTATATCCTGGTAGGGTAGTAATCCCCAGTATATCCTGGTAGGGTAGTAACTCCTCTAATCCCCAGTATATCCTGGTAGGGTAGTAATCCCCAGTATATCCTGGTAGGGTAGTAACTCCTCTAAGCCCCAGTATATCCTAGTAGGGTACTAATCCCCAGTATATCCTGGTAGGGTAGTAATCCCCAGTATATCCTGGTAGGGTAGTAATCCCCAGTATATCCTGGTAGGGTAGTAATCCCCAGTATATCCTGGTAGGGTAGTAACTCCTCTAATCCCCAGTATATCCTGGTAGGGTAGTAACTCCTCTAATCCCCAGTATATCCTGGTAGGGTAGTAAGCCCCAGTATATCCTGGTAGGGTAGTAACTCCTCTAATCCCCAGTATATCCTGGTAGGGTAGTAACTCCTCTAATCCCCAGTATATCCTGGTAGGGTAGTAATCCCCAGTATATCCTCGTAGGGTAGTAATCCCCAGTATTTCCTGGTAGGGTAGTAATCCCCAGTATATCCTGGTAGGGTAGTAATCCCCAGTATATCCTGGTAGGGTAGTAATCCCCAGTATATCCTGGTAGGGTAGTAATCCCCAGTATATCCTGGTAGGGTAGTAAGCCCCAGTATATCCTGGTAGGGTAGTAATCCCCAGTATAACCTGGTAGGGTAGTAATCCCCAGTATATCCTGGTAGGGTAGTAATCCCCAGTATATCCTGGTAGGGTAGTAACTCCTCTAATCCCCAGTATATCCTGGTAGGGTAGTAATCCCCAGTATATCCTGGTAGGGTAGTAATCCCCAGTATATCCTGGTAGGGTAGTAATCCCCAGTATATCCTGGTAGGGTAGTGATCCCCATTATATCCTGGTAGGGTAGTAATCCCCAGTATATCCTGGTAGGGTAGTAATCCCCAGTATATCCTGGTAGGGTAGTGATCCCCATTATATCCTGGTAGGGTAGTAATCCCCAGTATATCCTGGTAGGGTAGTAAGCCCCAGTATATCCTGGTAGGGTAGTAATCCCCAGTATATCCTGGTAGGGTAGTAATCCCCAGTATATCCTGGTAGGGTAGTAAACCCCAGTATATCCTGGTAGGGTAGTAACTCCTCTAATCCCCAGTATATCCTGGTAGGGTAGTAATCCCCAGTATATCCTGGTAGGGTAGTAATCCCCAGTATATCCTGGTAGGGTAGTAAACCCCAGTATATCCTGGTAGGGTAGTAACTCCTCTAATCCCCAGTATATCCTGGTAGGGTAGTAACTCCTCTAATCCCCAGTATATCCTGGTAGGGTAGTAACTCCTCTAATCCCCAGTATATCCTGGTAGGGTAGTAATCCCCAGTATATCCTGGTAGGGTAGTAACTCCTCTAATCCCCAGTATATCCTGGTAGGGTAGTAACTCCTCTAATCCCCAGTATATCCTGGTAGGGTAGTAACTCCTCTAATCCCCAGTATATCCTGGTAGGGTAGTAATCCCCAGTATATCCTGGTAGGGTAGTAATCCCCAGTATATCCTGGTAGGGTAGTAATCCCCAGTATATCCTGGTAGGGTAGTAATCCCCAGTATATCCTGGTAGGGTAGTACCCCAGTATATCCTGGTAGGGTAGTAATCCCCAGTATATCCTGGTAGGGTAGTAACTCCTCTAATCCCCAGTATATCCTGGTAGGGTAGTAACTCCTCTAAGCCCCAGTATATCCTGGTAGGGTAGTAATCCCCAGTATATCCTGGTAGGGTAGTAATCCCCAGTATATCCTGGTAGGGTAGTAACTCCTCTAATCCCCAGTATATCCTGGTAGGGTAGTAAACCCCAGTATATCCTGGTAGGGTAGTAACTCCTCTAATCCCCAGTATATCCTGGTAGGGTAGTAACTCCTCTAATCCCCAGTATATCCTGTTAGGGTAGTAATCCCCAGTATATCCTGGTAGGGTAGTAATCCCCAGTATATCCTGGTAGGGTAGTAAGCCCCAGTATATCCTGGTAGGGTAGTAAGCCCCAGTATATCCTGGTAGGGTAGTAATCCCCAGTATATCCTGGTAGGGTAGTAACTCCTCTAATCCCCAGTATATCCTGGTAGGGTAGTAATCCCCAGTATATCCTGGTAGGGTAGTAATCCCCAGTATATCCTGGTAGGGTAGTAATCCCCAGTATATCCTGGTAGGGTAGTAATCCCCAGTATATCCTGGTAGGGTAGTAACTCCTCTAAGCCCCAGTATATCCTAGTAGGGTACTAATCCCCAGTATATCCTGGTAGGGTAGTAATCCCCAGTATATCCTGGTAGGGTAGTAATCCCCAGTATATCCTGGTAGGGTAGTAATCCCCAGTATATCCTGGTAGGGTAGTAACTCCTCTAATCCCCAGTATATCCTGGTAGGGTAGTAACTCCTCTAATCCCCAGTATATCCTGGTAGGGTAGTAAGCCCCAGTATATCCTGGTATGGTAGTAACTCCTCTAATCCCCAGTATATCCTGGTAGGGTAGTAACTCCTCTAATCCCCAGTATATCCTGGTAGGGTAGTAATCCCCAGTATATCCTCGTAGGGTAGTAATCCCCAGTATTTCCTGGTAGGGTAGTAATCCCCAGTATATCCTGGTAGGGTAGTAATCCCCAGTATATCCTGGTAGGGTAGTAATCCCCAGTATATCCTGGTAGGGTAGTAATCCCCAGTATATCCTGGTAGGGTAGTAAGCCCCAGTATATCCTGGTAGGGTAGTAATCCCCAGTATAACCTGGTAGGGTAGTAATCCCCAGTATATCCTGGTAGGGTAGTAATCCCCAGTATATCCTGGTAGGGTGGTAACTCCTCTAATCCCCAGTATATCCTGGTAGGGTAGTAACTCCTCTAATCCCCAGTATATCCTGGTAGGGTAGTAATCCCCAGTATATCCTGGTAGGGTAGTAATCCCCAGTATATCCTGGTAGGGTAGTAATCCCCAGTATATCCTGGTAGGGTAGTAACTCCTCTAAGCCCCAGTATATCCTGGTAGGGTAGTAATCCCCAGTATATCCTGGTAGGGTAGTAACTCCTCTAATCCCCAGTATATCCTGGTAGGGTAGTAACTCCTCTAATCCCCAGTATATCCTGGTAGGGTAGTAATCCCCAGTATATCCTGGTAGGGTAGTAATCCCCAGTATATCCTGGTAGGGTAGTAATCCCCAGTATATCCTGGTAGGGTAGTAATCCCCAGTATATCCTGGTAGGGTAGTAATCCCCAGTATATCCTGGTAGGGTAGTAAGCCCCAGTATATCCTGGTAGGGTAGTAATCCCCAGTATATCCTGGTAGGGTAGTAACTCCTCTAAGCCCCAGTATATCCTGGTAGGGTAGTAATCCCCAGTATATCCTGGTAGGGTAGTAACTCCTCTAATCCCCAGTATATCCTGGTAGGGTAGTAACTCCTCTAATCCCCAGTATATCCTGGTAGGGTAGTAATCCCCAGTATATCCTGGTAGGGTAGTAAGCCCCAGTATATCCTGGTAGGGTAGTAATCCCCAGTATATCCTGGTAGGGTAGTAACTCCTCTAATCCCCAGTATATCCTGGTAGGGTAGTAACTCCTCTAATCCCCAGTATATCCTGGTAGGGTAGTAACTCCTCTAATCCCCAGTATATCCTGGTAGGGTAGTAATCCCCAGTATATCCTGGTAGGGTAGTAACTCCTCTAAGCCCCAGTATATCCTGGTAGGGTAGTAAGCCCCAGTATATCCTGGTAGGGTAGTAATCCCCAGTATATCCTGGTAGGGTAGTAACTCCTCTAATCCCCAGTATATTCTGGTAGGGTAGTAAGCCCCAGTATATCCTGGTAGGGTAGTAATCCCCAGTATATCCTGGTAGGGTAGTAAGCCCCAGTATATCCTGGTAGGGTAGTAAGCCCCAGTATATCCTGGTAGGGTAGTAATCCCCAGTATATCCTGGTAGGGTAGTAAGCCCCAGTATATCCTGGTAGGGTAGTAATCCCCAGTATATCCTGGTAGGGTAGTAATCCCCAGTATATCCTGGTAGGGTAGTAATCCCCAGTATATCCTGGTAGGGTAGTAATCCCCAGTATATCCTGGTAGGGTAGTAATCCCCAGTATATCCTGGTAGGGTAGTAATCCCCAGTATATCCTGGTAGGGTAGTAACTCCTCTAATCCCCAGTATATCCTGGTAGGGTAGTAATCCCCAGTATATCCTGGTAGGGTAGTAACTCCTCTAATCCCCAGTATATCCTGGTAGGGTAGTAACTCCTCTAATCCCCAGTATATCCTGGTAGGGTAGTAATCCCCAGTATATCCTGGTAGGGTAGTAATCCCCAGTATATCCTGGTAGGGTAGTAATCCCCAGTATATCCTGGTAGGGTAGTAATCCCCAGTATATCCTGGTAGGGTAGTAATCCCCAGTATATCCTGGTAGGGTAGTAATCCCCAGTATATCCTGGTAGGGTAGTAATCCCCAGTATATCCTGGTAGGGTAGTAACTCCTCTAATCCCCAGTATATCCTGGTAGGGTAGTAAGCCCCAGTATATCCTGGTAGGGTAGTAACTCCTCTAATTCCCAGTATATCCTGGTAGGGTAGTAATCCCCAGTATATCCTGGTAGGGTAGTAAGCCCCAGTATATCCTGGTAGGGTAGTAACTCCTCTAATCCCCAGTATATCCTGGTAGGGTAGTAATCCCCAGTATATCCTGGTAGGGTAGTAATCCCCAGTATATCCTGGTAGGGTAGTAATCCCCAGTATATCCTGGTAGGGTAGTAACTCCTCTAATCCCCAGTATATCCTGGTAGGGTAGTAACTCCTCTAATCCCCAGTATATCCTGGTAGGGTAGTAATCCCCAGTATATCCTGGTAGGGTAGTAACTCCTCTAATCCCCAGTATATCCTGGTAGGGTAGTAACTCCTCTAATCCCCAGTATATCCTGGTAGGGTAGTAACTCCTCTAATCCCCAGTATATCCTGGTAGGGTAGTAATCCCCAGTATATCCTGGTAGGGTAGTAAACCCCAGTATATCCTGGTAGGGTAGTAATCCCCAGTATATCCTGGTAGGGTAGTAATCCCCAGTATATCCTGGTAGGGTAGTAAGCCCCAGTATATCCTGGTAGGCTAGTAAGCCCCAGTATATCCTGGTAGGGTAGTAATCCCCAGTATATCCTGGTAGGGTAGTAACTCCTCTAATCTCCAGTATATCCTGGTAGGGTAGTAATCCCCAGTATATCCTGGTAGGGTAGTAATCCCCAGTATATTCTGGTAGGGTAGTAATCCCCAGTATATCCTGGTAGGGTAGTAATCCCCAGTATATCCTGGTAGGGTAGTAATCCCCAGTATATCCTGGTAGGGTAGTAATCCCCAGTATATCCTGGTAGGGTAGTAATCCCCAGTATATTCTGGTAGGGTAGTAATCCCCAGTATATCCTGGTAGGGTAGTAATCCCCAGTATATCCTGGTAGGGTAGTAATCCCCAGTATTTCCTGGTAGGGTAGTAACTCCTCTAATCCCCAGTATATCCTGGTAGGGTAGTAACTCCTCTAATCCCCAGTATATCCTGGTAGGGTAGTAATCCCCAGTATATCCTGGTAGGGTAGTAATCCCCAGTATATCCTGGTAGGGTAGTAACTCCTCTAATCCCCAGTATATCCTGGTAGGGTAGTAACTCCTCTAATCCCCAGTATATCCTGGTAGGGTAGTAAGCCCCAGTATATCCTGGTAGGGTAGTAACTCCTCTAATCCCCAGTATATCCTGGTAGGGTAGTAATCCCCAGTATATCCTGGTAGGGTAGTAATCCCCAGTATATCCTGGTAGGGTAGTAATCCCCAGTATATCCTGGTAGGGTAGTAAGCCCCAGTATATCCTGGTAGGGTAGTAACTCCTCTAATCCCCAGTATATCCTGGTAGGGTAGTAATCCCCAGTATATCCTGGTAGGGTAGTAATCCCCAGTATATCCTGGTAGGGTAGTAATCCCCAGTATATCCTGGTAGGGTAGTAACTCCTCTAATCCCCAGTATATCCTGGTAGGGTAGTAACTCCTCTAATCCCCAGTATATCCTGGTAGGGTAGTAATCCCCAGTATATCCTGGTAGGGTAGTAACTCCTCTAATCCCCAGTATATCCTGGTAGGGTAGTAACTCCTCTAATCCCCAGTATATCCTGGTAGGGTAGTAACTCCTCTAATCCCCAGTATATCCTGGTAGGGTAGTAATCCCCAGTATATCCTGGTAGGGTAGTAAACCCCAGTATATCCTGGTAGGGTAGTAATCCCCAGTATATCCTGGTAGGGTAGTAATCCCCAGTATATCCTGGTAGGGTAGTAAGCCCCAGTATATCCTGGTAGGCTAGTAAGCCCCAGTATATCCTGGTAGGGTAGTAATCCCCAGTATATCCTGGTAGGGTAGTAACTCCTCTAATCTCCAGTATATCCTGGTAGGGTAGTAATCCCCAGTATATCCTGGTAGGGTAGTAATCCCCAGTATATTCTGGTAGGGTAGTAATCCCCAGTATATCCTGGTAGGGTAGTAATCCCCAGTATATCCTGGTAGGGTAGTAATCCCCAGTATATCCTGGTAGGGTAGTAATCCCCAGTATATCCTGGTAGGGTAGTAATCCCCAGTATATTCTGGTAGGGTAGTAATCCCCAGTATATCCTGGTAGGGTAGTAATCCCCAGTATATCCTGGTAGGGTAGTAATCCCCAGTATTTCCTGGTAGGGTAGTAACTCCTCTAATCCCCAGTATATCCTGGTAGGGTAGTAACTCCTCTAATCCCCAGTATATCCTGGTAGGGTAGTAATCCCCAGTATATCCTGGTAGGGTAGTAATCCCCAGTATATCCTGGTAGGGTAGTAACTCCTCTAATCCCCAGTATATCCTGGTAGGGTAGTAACTCCTCTAATCCCCAGTATATCCTGGTAGGGTAGTAAGCCCCAGTATATCCTGGTAGGGTAGTAACTCCTCTAATCCCCAGTATATCCTGGTAGGGTAGTAATCCCCAGTATATCCTGGTAGGGTAGTAATCCCCAGTATATCCTGGTAGGGTAGTAATCCCCAGTATATCCTGGTAGGGTAGTAACTCCTCTAATCCCCAGTATATCCTGGTAGGGTAGTAACTCCTCTAATCCCCAGTATATCCTGGTAGGGTAGTAATCCCCAGTATATCCTGGTAGGGTAGTAACTCCTCTAATCCCCAGTATATCCTGGTAGGGTAGTAACTCCTCTAATCCCCAGTATATCCTGGTAGGGTAGTAACTCCTCTAATCCCCAGTATATCCTGGTAGGGTAGTAATCCCCAGTATATCCTGGTAGGGTAGTAAACCCCAGTATATCCTGGTAGGGTAGTAATCCCCAGTATATCCTGGTAGGGTAGTAATCCCCAGTATATCCTGGTAGGGTAGTAAGCCCCAGTATATCCTGGTAGGCTAGTAAGCCCCAGTATATCCTGGTAGGGTAGTAATCCCCAGTATATCCTGGTAGGGTAGTAACTCCTCTAATCTCCAGTATATCCTGGTAGGGTAGTAATCCCCAGTATATCCTGGTAGGGTAGTAATCCCCAGTATATTCTGGTAGGGTAGTAATCCCCAGTATATCCTGGTAGGGTAGTAATCCCCAGTATATCCTGGTAGGGTAGTAATCCCCAGTATATCCTGGTAGGGTAGTAATCCCCAGTATATCCTGGTAGGGTAGTAAGCCCCAGTATATCCTGGTAGGCTAGTAAGCCCCAGTATATCCTGGTAGGGTAGTAATCCCCAGTATATCCTGGTAGGGTAGTAACTCCTCTAATCTCCAGTATATCCTGGTAGGGTAGTAATCCCCAGTATATCCTGGTAGGGTAGTAATCCCCAGTATATTCTGGTAGGGTAGTAATCCCCAGTATATCCTGGTAGGGTAGTAATCCCCAGTATATCCTGGTAGGGTAGTAATCCCCAGTATATCCTGGTAGGGTAGTAATCCCCAGTATATCCTGGTAGGGTAGTAATCCCCAGTATATTCTGGTAGGGTAGTAATCCCCAGTATATCCTGGTAGGGTAGTAATCCCCAGTATATCCTGGTAGGGTAGTAATCCCCAGTATTTCCTGGTAGGGTAGTAACTCCTCTAATCCCCAGTATATCCTGGTAGGGTAGTAACTCCTCTAATCCCCAGTATATCCTGGTAGGGTAGTAATCCCCAGTATATCCTGGTAGGGTAGTAATCCCCAGTATATCCTGGTAGGGTAGTAACTCCTCTAATCCCCAGTATATCCTGGTAGGGTAGTAACTCCTCTAATCCCCAGTATATCCTGGTAGGGTAGTAAGCCCCAGTATATCCTGGTAGGGTAGTAACTCCTCTAATCCCCAGTATATCCTGGTAGGGTAGTAATCCCCAGTATATCCTGGTAGGGTAGTAATCCCCAGTATATCCTGGTAGGGTAGTAATCCCCAGTATATCCTGGTAGGGTAGTAACTCCTCTAATCCCCAGTATATCCTGGTAGGGTAGTAACTCCTCTAATCCCCAGTATATCCTGGTAGGGTAGTAATCCCCAGTATATCCTGGTAGGGTAGTAACTCCTCTAATCCCCAGTATATCCTGGTAGGGTAGTAACTCCTCTAATCCCCAGTATATCCTGGTAGGGTAGTAACTCCTCTAATCGCCAGTATATCCTGGTAGGGTAGTAATCCCCAGTATATCCTGGTAGGGTAGTAAACCCCAGTATATCCTGGTAGGGTAGTAATCCCCAGTATATCCTGGTAGGGTAGTAATCCCCAGTATATCCTGGTAGGGTAGTAAGCCCCAGTATATCCTGGTAGGCTAGTAAGCCCCAGTATATCCTGGTAGGGTAGTAATCCCCAGTATATCCTGGTAGGGTAGTAACTCCTCTAATCTCCAGTATATCCTGGTAGGGTAGTAATCCCCAGTATATCCTGGTAGGGTAGTAATCCCCAGTATATTCTGGTAGGGTAGTAATCCCCAGTATATCCTGGTAGGGTAGTAATCCCCAGTATATCCTGGTAGGGTAGTAATCCCCAGTATATCCTGGTAGGGTAGTAATCCCCAGTATATCCTGGTAGGGTAGTAAGCCCCAGTATATCCTGGTAGGCTAGTAAGCCCCAGTATATCCTGGTAGGGTAGTAATCCCCAGTATATCCTGGTAGGGTAGTAACTCCTCTAATCTCCAGTATATCCTGGTAGGGTAGTAATCCCCAGTATATCCTGGTAGGGTAGTAATCCCCAGTATATTCTGGTAGGGTAGTAATCCCCAGTATATCCTGGTAGGGTAGTAATCCCCAGTATATCCTGGTAGGGTAGTAATCCCCAGTATATCCTGGTAGGGTAGTAATCCCCAGTATATCCTGGTAGGGTAGTAATCCCCAGTATATTCTGGTAGGGTAGTAATCCCCAGTATATCCTGGTAGGGTAGTAATCCCCAGTATATCCTGGTAGGGTAGTAATCCCCAGTATTTCCTGGTAGGGTAGTAACTCCTCTAATCCCCAGTATATCCTGGTAGGGTAGTAACTCCTCTAATCCCCAGTATATCCTGGTAGGGTAGTAATCCCCAGTATATCCTGGTAGGGTAGTAATCCCCAGTATATCCTGGTAGGGTAGTAATCCCCAGTATATCCTGGTAGGGTAGTAACTCCTCTAAGCCCCAGTATATCCTGGTAGGGTAGTAATACCCAGTATATCCTGGTAGGGTAGTAATCCCCAGTATATCCTGGTAGGGTAGTAATCCCCAGTATATCCTGGTAGGGTAGTAATCCCCAGTATATCCTGGTAGGGTAGTAATCCCCAGTATATCCTGGTAGGGTAGTAATCCCCAGTATATCCTGGTAGGGTAGTAATCCCCAGTATATCCTGGTAGGGTAGTAACTCCTCTAATCCCCAGTATATCCTGGTAGGGTAGTAATCCCCAGTATATCCTGGTAGGGTAGTAATCCCCAGTATATCCTGGTAGGGTAGTAATCCCCAGTATATCCTGGTAGGGTAGTAACTCCTCTAATCCCCAGTATATCCTGGTAGGGTAGTAATCCCCAGTATATCCTGGTAGGGTAGTAATCCCCAGTATATCCTGGTAGGGTAGTAATCCCCAGTATATCCTGGTAGGGTAGTAATCCCCAGTATATCCTGGTAGGGTAGTAACTCTTCTAATCCCCAGTATATCCTGTTAGGGTAGTAATCCCCAGTATATCCTGGTAGGGTAGTAACTCCTCTAAGCCCCAGTATATCCTGGTAGGGTAGTAACTCCTCTAAGCCCCAGTATATCCTGGTAGGGTAGTAACTCCTCTAAGCCCCAGTATATCCTGGTAGGGTAGTAATCCCCAGTATATCCTGGTAGGGTAGCAACTCCTCTAAGCCCCAGTATATCCTGGTAGGGTAGTAATCCCCAGTATATCCTGGTAGGGTAGCAACTCCTCTAAGCCCCAGTATATCCTGGTAGGGTAGTAATCCCCAGTATATCCTGGTAGGGTAGCAACTCCTCTAATCCCCAGTATATCCTGGTAGGGTAGTAACTCCTCTAAGCCCCAGTATATCCTGGTAGGGTAGTAATCCCCAGTATATCCTGGTAGGGTAGTAACTCCTCTAAGCCCCAGTATATCCTGGTAGGGTAGTAATCCCCAGTATATCCTGGTAGGGTAGTAACTCCTCTAATCCCCAGTATATCCTGGTAGGGTAGTAACTCCTCTAAGCCCCAGTATATCCTGGTAGGGTAGTAATCCCCAGTATATCCTGGTAGGGTAGCAACTCCTCTAATCCCCAGTATATCCTGGTAGGGTAGTAAGCCCCAGTATATCCTGGTAGGGTAGTAACTCCTCTAAGCCCCAGTATATCCTGGTAGGGTAGCAACTCCTCTAATCCCCAGTATATCCTGGTAGGGTAGTAAGCCCCAGTATATCCTGGTAGGGTAGTAACTCCTCTAATCCCCAGTATATCCTGGTAGGGTAGTAAGCCCCAGTATATCCTGGTAGGGTAGTAAGCCCCAGTATATCCTGGTAGGGTAGTAAGCCCCAGTATATCCTGGTAGGGTAGTAAGCCCCAGTATATCCTGGTAGGGTAGTAATCCCCAATATATCCTGGTAGGGTAGTAACTCCTCTAATCCCCAGTATATCCTGGTAGGGTAGTAAGCCCCAGTATATCCTGGTAGGGTAGTAAGCCCCAGTATATCCTGGTAGGGTAGTAACTCCTCTAGGGTAGTAATCCCCAGTATATCCTGGTAGGGTAGTAACCCCTAATCCCCAGTATATCCTGGTAGGGTAGTAATCCCCAGTATATCCTGGTAGGGTAGTAATCCCCAGTATATCCTGGTAGGGTAGTAATCCCTGGTAGGGTAGTAATCCCCAGTATATCCTGGTAGGGTAGTAATCCCAGTATATCCTGGTAGGGTAGTAATCCCCAGTATATCCTGGTAGGGTAGTAATCCCCAGTATATCCTGGTAGGGTAGTAATCCCCAGTATATCCTGGTAGGGTAGTAATCCCCAGTATATCCTGGTAGGGTAGTAATCCCCAGTATATCCTGGTAGGGTAGTAATCCCCAGTATATCCTGGTAGGGTAGTAATCCCCAGTATATCCTGGTAGGGTAGTAATCCCCAGTATATCCTGGTAGGGTAGTAACTCCTCTAATCCCCAGTATATCCTGGTAGGGTAGTAAACCCCAGTATATCCTGGTAGGGTAGTAACTCCTCTAATCCCCAGTATATCCTGGTAGGGTAGTAATCCCCAGTATATCCTGGTAGGGTAGTAATCCCCAGTATATCCTGGTAGGGTAGTAATCCCCAGTATATCCTGGTAGGGTAGTAATCCCCAGTATATCCTGGTAGGGTAGTAAACCCCAGTATATCCTGGTAGGGTAGTAATCCCCAGTATATCCTGGTAGGGTAGTAAACCCCAGTATATCCTGGTAGGGTAGTAACTCCTCTAATCCCCAGTATATCCTGGTAGGGTAGTAAGCCCCAGTATGTCCTGGTAGGGTAGTAAGCCCCAGTATATCCTGGTAGGGTAGTAATCCCCAGTATATCCTGGTAGGGTAGTAATCCCCAGTATATCCTGGTAGGGTAGTAAGCCCCAGTATATCCTGGTAGGGTAGTAATCCCCAGTATATCCTGGTAGGGTAGTAGCTCCTCTAATCCCCAGTATTTCCTGGTAGGGTAGTAACTCCTCTAATCCCCAGTATATCCTGGTAGGGTAGTAACTCCTCTAATTCCCAGTATATCCTGGTAGGGTAGTAATCCCCAGTATATCCTGGTAGGGTAGTAACTCCTCTAATTCCCAGTATATCCTGGTAGGGTAGTAATCCCCAGTATTTCCTGGTAGGGTAGTAACTCCTCTAATTCCCAGTATATCCTGGTAGGGTAGTAATCCCCAGTATATCCTGGTAGGGTAGTAATCCCCAGTATATCCTGGTAGGGTAGTAACTCCTCTAATCCCCAGTATATCCTGGTAGGGTAGTAAGCCCCAGTATATCCTGGTAGGGTAGTAATCCCCAGTATATCCTGGTAGGGTAGTAATCCCCAGTATATCCTCGTAGGGTGGTAACTCCTCTAAGCCCCAGTATATCCTGGTAGGGTAGTAAGCCCCAGTATATCCTGGTAGGGTAGTAATCCCAGTATATCCTGGTAGGGTAGTAATCCCCAGTATATCCTGGTAGGGTAGTAATCCCCAGTATATCCTGGTAGGGTAGTAATCCCCAGTATATCCTCGTAGGGTGGTAACTCCTCTAAGCCCCAGTATATCCTGGTAGGGTAGTAACTCCTCTAATCCCCAGTATATCCTGGTAGGGTAGTAATCCCCAGTATATCCTAGTAGGGTAGTAAGCCCCAGTATATCCTGGTAGGGTAGTAATCCCCAGTATATCCTGGTAGGGTAGTAATCCCCAGTATATCCTCGTAGGGTGGTAACTCCTCTAAGCCCCAGTATATCCTGGTAGGGTAGTAACTCCTCTAAGCCCCAGTATATCCTCGTAGGGTAGTAACTCCTCTAATCCCCAGTATATTCTGGTAGGGTAGTAATCCCCAGTATATCCTAGTAGGGTAGTAAGCCCCAGTATATCCTGGTAGGGTAGTAATCCCCAGTATATCCTGGTAGGGTAGTAATCCCCAGTATATCCTGGTAGGGTAGTAACTCCTCTAATCCCCAGTATATCCTGGTAGCGTAGTAACTCCTCTAAGCCCCAGTATATCCTGGTAGGGTAGTAATCCCCAGTATATCCTGGTAGGGTAGTAACTCCTCTAAGCCCCAGTATATCCTGGTAGGGTAGTAATCCCCAGTATATCCTGGTAGGGTAGTAATCCCCAGTATATCCTGGTAGGGTAGTAATCCCCAGTATATCCTGGTAGGGTAGTAATCCCCAGTATATCCTGGTAGGGTAGTAATCCCCAATATATCCTGGTAGGGTAGTAATCCCCAGTATATCCTGGTAGGGTAGTAATCCCCAGTATATCCTGGTAGGGTAGTAATCCCCAGTATATCCTGGTAGGGTAGTAATCCCCAGTATATCCTGGTAGGGTAGTAACTCCTCTAAGCCCCAGTATATCCTGGTAGGGTAGTAATCCCCAGTATATCCTGGTAGGGTAGTAATCCCCAGTATATCCTGGTAGGGTAGTAATCCCCAGTATATCCTGGTAGGGTAGTAATCCCCAGTATATCCTGGTAGGGTAGTAACTCCTCTAATCCCCAGTATATCCTGGTAGGGTAGTAATCCCCAGTATATCCTGGTAGGGTAGTAACTCCTCTAAGCCCCAGTATATCCTGGTAGGGTAGTAACTCCTCTAATCCCCAGTATATCCTGGTAGGGTAGTAATCCCCAGTATATCCTGGTAGGGTAGTAACTCCTCTAATCCCCAGTATATCCTGGTAGGGTGGTAACTCCTCTAATCCCCAGTATATCCTGGTAGGGTAGTAACTCCTCTAATCCCCAGTATATCCTGGTAGGGTAGTAAGCCCCAGTATATCCTGGTAGGGTAGTAATCCCCAGTATATCCTGGTAGGGTAGTGATTGAGAAAAGGATGACCAGGCATAGAGCTCCTCTCTATGTTTCCACATTCCCAGGGTTTATGTTCCCCACCGTTTTCCAGCTGTATAATATTTCAGGCCAGAGCGACTGCTGGGTCGTACAACTGCTACTTTGGTTTATCACATCATACCCAACCGCTGTGTTGCTGTCCTCTTGTGCCCGCTTTTCAGACACACCAAGGCCTCATCAGGTGGCATAACAAGCGGTGATCGCAGTGGCGTCTGAACTGGTAGAACTACAGAATTGACCTCTGAACTGGAAGAACTACAGCAGTGACCTCTGAACTGGTAGAACTACTGCAGTAACCTCTGAACTGGTAGAACTACAGAAGTGGCGTCTGAACTGGTAGAACTACAGCAGTGACCTCTGAACTGGTAGAACTACTGCAGTGACCTCTGAACTGGTAGAACTACAGCAGTGACCTCTGAACTGGTAGAACACCTGTAGTGACCTCTGAACTGGTAGAACTACTGCAGTGACCTATGAAGTGGTAGAACTACTGTAGTGACCTCTGAACTGGTAGAACTACTGCAGTGACCTCTGAACTGGTAGAACTACTGCAGTGACCTCTGAACTGGTAGAACTACTGTAGTGGTGTCTGTACTGGTAGAACTACTGCAGTGACCTCTGAACTGGTAGAACTATTGCAGTGACCTCTGAACTGGTAGAACTACTGCAGTGACCTCTGAACTGGTAGAACTACTGCAGTGACCTCTGAACTGGTAGAACTACTGCAGTGACCTCTAAGCTGGAAGTACTTGTCACAGATCCTTCCATCACACCTGTCTCCTGTTCCCACTGATTAGTATTTGTATATATGTGTCCTTTGGTTTCCGTGGTCTGGTTGATTATTGTTACTATGTCCGTTGGTGCACGAGTACCTGTGCTGTGTGTTCTGGGCTTTCGTGCCCTTGTGGATTGGGCAGATGGTTACGAGTCTCGCCCCGTGTGTTAATCATCGTGTGTTGTTTATCGAGTTACTCCTCGCTCTTTTATTTGGGTTTCTACCCTGTGTTTTTGTTAAGTGTTTGTTTGGTCTTCCGTCTTTACACGGCAAGCTGTAATTTGGGTTTAACTTTAAAAAACTATTACGCATTCCTGTGCCTGTCTCCCGATCCTTCAGAACTACTGCAGTGACCTCTGCACTGGACGAACTACTGCAGAACAGTGTAACTAAAGATGAACTACTGCAGTGACCTCTGCACTGGACGAACTACTGCAGAACAGTGTAACTAAAGATGAACTACTGCAGTGACCTCTGCACTGGACGAACTACTGCAGAACAGTGTAACTAAAGATGAACTACTGCAGTGACCTCTGCACTGGACGAACTACTGCAGAACAGTGTAACTAAAGATGAACTACTGCAGTGACCTCTGCACCGGACGAACTACTGCAGAACAGTGTAACTAAAGATGAACTACTGCAGTGACCTCTGCACTGGACGAACTACTGCAGAACAGTGTAACTAAAGATGAACTACTGCAGTGACCTCTGCACTGGACGAACTACTGCAGAACAGTGTAACTAAAGATGAACTACTGCAGTGACCTCTGCACTGGACGAACTACTGCAGAACAGTGTAACTAAAGATGAACTACTGCAGTGACCTCTGCACTGGACGAACTACTGCAGAACAGTGTAACTAAAGATGAACTACTGCAGTGACCTCTGCACTGGACGAACTACTGCAGAACAGTGTAACTAAAGATGAACTACTGCAGTGACCTCTGCACTGGACGAACTACTGCAGAACAGTGTAACTAAAGATGAACTACTGCAGTGACCTCTGCACTGGACGAACTACTGCAGAACAGTGTAACTAAAGATGAACTACTGCAGTGACCTCTGCACTGGACGAACTACTGCAGAACAGTGTAACTAAAGATGAACTACTGCAGTGACCTCTGCACTGGACGAACTACAGCAGTGACCTCTGAACTGGTAGAACACCTGTAGTGACCTCTGCACTGGACGAACTACTGCAGAACAGTGTAACTAAAGATGAACTACTGCAGTGCAAAAATGTTGCTCTGAGGATGAGTGTATGGAAAACGTACAACTGGTCCTCCCTGGACCCTAACATCCAGCCGTCGTGAATGCATATTCAAATCTTTAGGTTGTGAAAATGTATATTTTCTAGTGTTGCCTGGTGTTTTGCAGCATGGCACCTGCATGGCCGGCCCCAGGCTTAATTTACAGTCAGTGTTTATCTCTGCGGGTTGTTCTGCTCTACGGTCCACTCTACTCTCCCTCCAGGGCTATGAAAGACTGCATTATAAACCACACAGCCCTTCACTACAACCAGCAATGACCACTGGGATGCACCACAAGGGGTGTGTGTGTGTGTGTGTGTGTGTGTGTGTGTGTGTGTGTACTCCAGACGTGGGCCTCAGGCAGTGTCGTTGGCAGGTTATGGTCTAGATGTCCACATCTGATGGGATATTTTAACCCCACGCTGATTCATCATGTTTAGTGGCTCAGAAACATTACAAACAAACACAGTTATGAAAGAACATTCATCTACATTTAAAAGCATGTGGATAATTCAGAACATTTCTACATTTGGAACGTTTAGAACATTTCTACATTTAGAACTTTTAGAACATTTCCACCTATAGAACATTTCTACATTTGGAACGTTTAGAACATTTCTACATTTACAACTTTTAGAACATTTCCACCTTTAGAACATTTAGAACATTTCTACATTTAGAACATTTCTACATTTAGAAATTTTAGAACATTTCCACCTTTAGAACATTTAGAACATTTCTACATTTAGAACATTTCTACATTTCTACACTCATAACATTTCCACATTTAGAACATTTCTAACATTTCTACATTTAGAACATTTCTAACATTTCTACATTCAGAACATTTCTACATTTAGAACATTTCTAACATTTCTACATTTAGAACATTTCTACATTCCAAACATTTCTACATTTAGAACATTTCTACATTCAGATCATTTCTACATTTCTACATTCAGATCATTTCTACATTTCTACATTTAGGACATTTCTACATTTAGGACATTTATACATTTATACACTCAGAGTATTTCTACATTTAGAACATCCATACATTTCTAGCATTTCTACATTTCTACATTCAGAACATTTCTACATTTCTATGTTTGGAATGTAGAAATGTTCAAAATGTAGAAATGTTCTAAATGTAGAAATGCTCTAAATGTAGAAATGTTCAAAATGTTCTGAATGTAAAAAGGTAGAACTGTTCTGAATGTAGAAATGTTTGAAATGTAGAAATGTTCTGAATGTAGAAATGTTCTAAATGTAGAAATGCTCTAAATGTAGAAATGTTCTGAATGTAGAAATGTTCTAAATGTAAAAATGTTCTGAATGTAGAAATGTTCTAAATGTAGAAATGTTCTAAATGTAGAAATGTAGAAATGTTCTAAATGTAGAAATGTTCTAAATGTAGAAATGTTCAAAATGTTCTAAATGTAGAAATGTTAGAAATGTTCTGAATGTAGAAATGTAGAAATGTTCTAAATGTAGAAATGTTAGAAATGTTCTGAATGTAGAAATGTTCTAAATGTAGAAATGTTCTGAATGTAGAAATGTTTGAAATGTAGAAATGTTCTGAATGTAGAAATGTAGAAATGTTCTGAATGTAGAAATGTTCTGAATGTAGAAATGTTCTAAATGTAGAAATGTAAAAATGTTCTAAATGTAGAAATGTTCAAAATGTTCTGAATGTAAAAATGTAGAAATGTTCTGAATGTAGAAATGTTTTGAATGTAGAAATGTTCTAAATGTAGAAATGTTCTAAATGTAGAAATGTTCAAAATGTTCTAAATGTAGAAATGTTCTAAATGTAGAAATGTTCTGAATGTAGAAATGTTCTGAATGTAGAAATGTAGAAATGTTCTGAATGTAGAAATGTTTGGAATGTAGAAATGTTCTGAATGTAGAAATGTTCTGAATGTAGAAATGTTCTAAATGTAGAAATGTTCAAAATGTTCTAAATGTAGAAATGTTCTAATTGTAGAAATGTAGAAATGTTCTGAATGTAGAAATGTTCTAAATGTAAAAATGTTCTGAATGTAGAAATGTTCTAAATGTAGAAATGTAGAAATGTTCTAAATGTAGAAATGTTCTAAATGTAGAAATGTAGAAATGTTCAAAATGTTCTAAATGTAGAAATGTTCAAAATGTTCTAAATGTAGAAATGTTAGAAATGTTCTGAATGTAGAAATGTAGAAATGTTCTAAATGTAGAAATGTTAGAAATGTTCTGAATGTAGAAATGTTCTAAATGTAGAAATGTTTGGAATGTAGAAATGTTCTAAATGTAGAAATGTTCTGAATGTAGAAATGTTTGAAATGTAGAAATGTTCTGAATGTAGAAATGTAGAAATGTTCTGAATGTAGAAATGTTCTGAATGTAGAAATGTTCTAAATGTAGAAATGTAAAAATGTTCTAAATGTAGAAATGTTCAAAATGTTCTGAATGTAAAAATGTAGAAATGTTCTGAATGTAGAAATGTTTTGAATGTAGAAATGTTCTAAATGTAGAAATGTTCTAAATGTAGAAATGTTCAAAATGTTCTAAATGTAGAAATGTTCTAAATGTAGAAATGTTCTGAATGTAGAAATGTTCTGAATGTAGAAATGTAGAAATGTTCTGAATGTAGAAATGTTTGGAATGTAGAAATGTTCTGAATGTAGAAATGTTCTGAATGTAGAAATGTTCTAAATGTAGAAATGTTCAAAATGTTCTAAATGTAGAAATGTTCTAATTGTAGAAATGTAGAAATGTTCTGAATGTAGAAATGTTCTGAATGTAAAAATGTAGAAATGTTCTAAATGTAGAAATGTTCTAAATGTAGAAATGTTCTAAATGTTATAAATGTAGAAATGTTAGAAATGTTCTGAATGTAGAAATGTAGAAATCTTCAAAATGTTCTGAATGTAGAAATGTTTGGAATGTAGAAATGTAGAAATGTAAAAATGTTCTTAATGTTCTAAATGTTTAATTATTCAAATGGTTCTAAATGTTTCATTCTAAATGTTCTAAATGTTTAATTATTCTAAATGTTCTAAATGTTTAATTATTCAAATTGTTCTACATTTTTATCATTCTAAATGATCTAAATATTCTAAATGTTTTAAATGTTGAAATGTTATAAATGTTCTAAAAGTGTAATTGTTCTAAATGTTCTAAATGTTTAATTATTATAAATGTTCTAAATGTCCTAAATGTTTTAAATGTTCAAATTGTTCTAAATGTAGAAATGTTCTAAATGTAGAAATGTAGAAATGTTCTAAATGTAGAAATGTAGAAATGTTCTAAATGTAGAAATGTAGAAATGTTCTAAATGTAGAAATGTTCAAAATGTTCTAAATGTAGAAATGTTAGAAATGTTCTGAATGTAGAAATGTAGAAATGTTCTAAATGTAGAAATGTTAGAAATGTTCTGAATGTAGAAATGTTCTAAATGTAGAAATGTTTGGAATGTAGAAATGTTCTAAATGTAGAAATGTTCTGAATGTAGAAATGTTTGAAATGTAGAAATGTTCTGAATGTAGAAATGTAGAAATGTTCTGAATGTAGAAATGTTCTGAATGTAGAAATATTCTAAATGTAGAAATGTAAAAATGTTCTAAATGTAGAAATGTTCAAAATGTTCTGAATGTAAAAATGTAGAAATGTTCTGAATGTAGAAATGTTCTGAATGTAGAAATGTTCTAAATGTTCTAAATGTAGAAATGTTCTAAATGTAAAAATGTAGAAATGTTCTGAATGTAGAAATGTTCTGAATGTAGAAATGTTCTAAATGTAGAAATGTTCAAAATGTTCTAAATGTAGAAATGTTCTAAATGTAGAAATGTTCTGAATGTAGAAATGTTCTGAATGTAGAAATGTAGAAATGTTCTGAATGTAGAAATGTTTGGAATGTAGAAATGTTTGGAATGTAGAAATGTTCTGAATGTACAAATGTTCTAAATGTAGAAATGTTCAAAATGTTCTAAATGTAGAAATGTTCTAATTGTAGAAATGTAGAAATGTTCTGAATGTAGAAATGTTCTGAATGTAAAAATGTAGAAATGTTCTAAATGTAGAAATGTTATAAATGTAGAAATGTTATAAATGTTCTGAATGTAGAAATGTAGAAATCTTCAAAATGTTCTGAATGTAGAAATGTTTGGAATGTAGAAATGTAAAAATGTTCTTAATGTTCTAAATGTTTAATTATTCAAATGGTTCTAAATGTTTCATTCTAAATGTTCTAAATGTTTAATTATTCTAAATGTTCTAAATGTTTAATTATTCAAATTGTTCTACATTTTTATCATTCTAAATGATCTAAATATTCTAAATGTTTTAAATGTTGAAATGTTATAAATGTTCTAAAAGTGTAATTGTTCTAAATGTTCTAAATGTTTAATTATTATAAATGTTCTAAATGTCCTAAATGTTTTAAATGTTCAAATTGTTCTAAATGTTTAATTGTTCTTAATGTTCTAAATATTTAATTATTCTAAATGTTCTAAATGTTCAAAATGTTCTAAATGTTTAATTATTCTAAATGTTCTAAAGTTCTAAATGTAGAACATGGAGTATCAGATCTGTTGTTGTTATGGAACAGGATGTAGTGATTTCTCACCACTAACAAGTCAATTAGTAACTTGTGTCATTGTGTTTGTGTGTGTTTATTGTGAGTAAACCAGCGGGCCACAAACCCAGTTCTTTCTTCATCAGTCCTCATAAAGCAAACAGACAGTCTTCAGAAGTCCTGTGTAAACCACCATGGTGGTCTCTCTAGTCGTAGGACTGGAGCGTGTGGGAAGTGAAACGAGAACTGTTCAGGAGGTTGACCAAGTTTAAACTCCTCTGATCAAAGTTAAACTCTCAGACCGGCAGACAGACAGGCAGGCAGGCAGGCAGGCAGGCAGGCAGGCAGATGGAAAGACAGACAGACAGACAGACAGACAGACAGACAGGCAGGCAGGCAGGCAGACAGACAGACAGACAGGGAGACAGACAGGGAGACAGACAAACAGGCAGACAGGCAGGCAGACAGACAGACAGAAAGACAGGGAGACAGACAGGCAGGAAGACAGACAAGCAGACAGACAGACAGACAGAAAGAAAGACAGACAGAAAGACAGGGAGACAGACAGGCAGACAAGCAGACAGACAGACAGACAGACAGACAGGCAGACCAGGCAACAGCTATGATCAATTCTGTTTTCTCTCCTCAACTCCTGCCCAAACTCCATGTTGCTGGAGGAGCTCCAATGTGCATTAAGTGAGACAGGAGCCCTGGAGCAGGAGGGTTAGTGTTTGTTGGTATTGTATATTAAGAAGCTTGTAAAAACAGTAGTTTATACACGTATCCAGGGGCCAGCTATGTGTCAAGGGGTCCTGATGTGTGTGCATGCTCTATAGCCTAGGGGCCTGGGCTCATGTCTCAGAGAGAAGATTCCTTAAAGAGAGAAAGACAACAACAAAAATATTCACACCCCCCGACGTCCTGACTTTAGTAAAAAAGAGGGTCAAATGAATAACACATTCATGCTAAAAATGGACGTCTGTTCCCCTCTCCTTCCAGGATGACAAGGGGTACGTATCTGTTAATGGACGTCTGTTCCCCTCTCCTTCCAAGATGACAAGGGGTACGTATCTGTTAATGGACGTCTGTTCCCCTCTCCTTCCAGGATGACAAGGGGTACGTATCTGTTAATGGACGTCTGTTCCCCTCTCCTTCCAGGATGACAAGGGGTACGTATCTGTTAATGGAGGTCTGTTCCCCTCTCCTTCCAGGATGACAAGGGGTACGTATCTGTTAATGGAGGTCTGTTCCCCTCTCCTTCCAGGATGACAAGGGGTACGTATCTGTTAATGGAGGTCTGTTCCCCTCTCCTTCCAGGATGACAAGGGGTACGTATCTGTTAATGGAGGTCTGTTCCCCTCTCCTTCCAGGATGACAAGGGGTACGTATCTGTTAATGGAGGTCTGTTCCCCTCTCCTTCCAGGATGACAAGGGGTACGTATCTGTTAATGGAGGTCTGTTCTCCTCTCCTTCCAGGATGACAAGGGGTACGTATCTGTTAATGGAGGTCTGTTCCCCTCTCCTTCCAGGATGACAAGGGGTACGTATCTGTTAATGGACGTCTGTTCCCCTCTCCTTCCAGGATGACAAGGGGTACGTATCTGTTAATGGAGGTCTGTTCCCTTCTCCTTCCAGGATGACAAGGGGTACGTATCTGTTAATGGAGGTCTGTTCCCCTCTCCTTCCAGGATGACAAGGGGTACGTATCTGTTAATGGAGGTCTGTTCCCCTCTCCTTCCAGGATGACAAGGGGTACGTATCTGTTAATGGACGTCTGTTCCCCTCTCCTTCCAGGATGACAAGGGGTACGTATCTGTTAATGGAGGTCTGTTCCCCTCTCCTTCCAGGATGACAAGGGGTACGTATCTGTTAATGGAGGTCTGGTCCCCTCTCCTTCCAGGATGACAAGGGGTACGTATCTGTTAATGGAGGTCTGTTCCCCTCTCCTTCCAGGATGACAAGGGGTACGTATCTGTTAATTAATGGAGGTCTGTTCCCCTCTCCTTCCAGGATGACAAGGGGTACGTATCTGTTAATGGAGGTCTGTTCCCCTCTCCTTCCAGGATGACAAGGGGTACGTATCTGTTAATGGAGGTCTGTTCCCCTCTCCTTCCAGGATGACAAGGGGTACGTATCTGTTAATGGAGGTCTGTTCCCCTCTCCTTCCAGGATGACAAGGGGTACGTATCTGTTAATGGAGGTCTGTTCCCCTCTCCTTCCAGGATGACAAGGGGTACGTATCTGTTAATGGACGTCTGTTCCCCTCTCCTTCCAGGATGACAAGGGGTACGTATCTGTTAATGGACGTCTGTTCCCCTCTCCTTCCAGGATGACAAGGGGTACGTATCTGTTAATGGACGTCTGTTCCCCTCTCCTTCCAGGATGACAAGGGGTACGTATCTGTTAATGGAGGTCTGTTCCCCTCTCCTTCCAGGATGACAAGGGGTACGTATCTGTTAATTAATGGAGGTCTGTTCCCCTCTCCTTCCAGGATGACAAGGGGTACGTATCTGTTAATGGAGGTCTGTTCCCCTCTCCTTCCAGGATGACAAGGGGTACGTATCTGTTAATTAATGGAGGTCTGTTCCCCTCTCCTTCCAGGATGACAAGGGGTACGTATCTGTTAATTAATGGAGGTCTGTTCCCCTCTCCTTCCAGGATGACAAGGGGTACGTATCTGTTAATGGAGGTCTGTTCCCCTCTCCTTCCAGGATGACAAGGGGTACGTATCTGTTAATGGAGGTCTGTTCCCCTCTCCTTCCAGGATGACAAGGGGTACGTATCTGTTAATGGAGGTCTGTTCCCCTCTCCTTCCAGGATGACAAGGGGTACGTATCTGTTAATGGAGGTCTGTTCCCCTCTCCTTCCAGGATGACAAGGGGTACGTATCTGTTAATGGACGTCTGTTCCCCTCTCCTTCCAGGATGACAAGGGGTACGTATCTGTTAATGGAGGTCTGTTCCCCTCTCCTTCCAGGATGACAAGGGGTACGTATCTGTTAATGGACGTCTGTTCCCCTCTCCTTCCAGGATGACAAGGGGTACGTATCTGTTAATGGAGGTCTGTTCCCCTCTCCTTCCAGGATGACAAGGGGTACGTATCTGTTAATGGAGGTCTGTTCCCCTCTCCTTCCAGGATGACAAGGGGTACGTATCCGTTAATTAATGGAGGTCTGTTCCCCTCTCCTTCCAGGATGACAAGGGGTACGTATCTGTTAATGGAGGTCTGTTCCCCTCTCCTTCCAGGATGACAAGGGGTACGTATCTGTTAATTAATGGAGGTCTGTTCCCCTCTCCTTCCAGGATGACAAGGGGTACGTATCTGTTAATGGAGGTCTGTTCCCCTCTCCTTCCAGGATGACAAGGGGTACGTATCTGTTAATTAATGGAGGTCTGTTCCCCTCTCCTTCCAGGATGACAAGGGGTACGTATCTGTTAATGGAGGTCTGTTCCCCTCTCCTTCCAGGATGACAAGGGGTACGTATCTGTTAATGGACGTCTGTTCCCCTCTCCTTCCAGGATGACAAGGGGTACGTATCTGTTAATTAATGGACGTCTGTTCCCCTCTCCTTCCAGGATGACAAGGGGTACGTATCTGTTAATGGAGGTCTGTTCCCCTCTCCTTCCAGGATGACAAGGGGTACGTATCTGTTAATGGACGTCTGTTCCCCTCTCCTTCCAGGATGACAAGGGGTACGTATCTGTTAATTAATGGACGTCTGTTCCCCTCTCCTTCCAGGATGACAAGGGGTACGTATCTGTTAATGGACGTCTGTTCCCCTCTCCTTCCAGGATGACAAGGGGTACGTATCTGTTAATTAATGGACGTCTGTTCCCCTCTCCTTCCAGGATGACAAGGGGTACGTATCTGTTAATGGAGGTCTGTTCCCCTCTCCTTCCAGGATGACAAGGGGTACGTATCTGTTAATGGACGTCTGTTCCCCTCTCCTTCCAGGATGACAAGGGGTACGTATCTGTTAATTAATGGACGTCTGTTCCCCTCTCCTTCCAGGATGACAAGGGGTACGTATCTGTTAATGGAGGTCTGTTCCCCTCTCCTTCCAGGATGACAAGGGGTACGTATCTGTTAATGGAGGTCTGTTCCCTCTCCTTCCAGGATGACAAGGGGTACGTATCTGTTAATGGACGTCTGTTCCCCTCTCCTTCCAGGATGACAAGGGGTACGTATCTGTTAATGGAGGTCTGTTCCCCTCTCCTTCCAGGATGACAAGGGGTACGTATCTGTTAATTAATGGAGGTCTGTTCCCCTCTCCTTCCAGGATGACAAGGGGTACGTATCTGTTAATTAATGGAGGTCTGTTCCCCTCTCCTTCCAGAATGACAAGGGGTACGTATCTGTTAATTAATGGAGGTCTGTTCCCCTCTCCTTCCAGGATGACAAGGGGTACGTATCTGTTAATGGAGGTCTGTTCCCCTCTCCTTCCAGGATGACAAGGGGTACGTATCTGTTAATGGACGTCTGTTCCCCTCTCCTTCCAGGATGACAAGGGGTACGTATCTGTTAATGGAGGTCTGTTCCCCTCTCCTTCCAGGATGACAAGGGGTACGTATCTGTTAATGGACGTCTGTTCCCCTCTCCTTCCAGGATGACAAGGGGTACGTATCTGTTAATGGACGTCTGTTCCCCTCTCCTTCCAGGATGACAAGGGGTACGTATCTGTTAATGGAGGTCTGTTCCCCTCTCCTTCCAGGATGACAAGGGGTACGTATCTGTTAATGGAGGTCTGGTCCCCTCTCCTTCCAGGATGACAAGGGGTACGTATCTGTTAATGGACGTCTGTTCCCCTCTCCTTCCAGGATGACAAGGGGTACGTATCTGTTAATGGAGGTCTGTTCCCCTCTCCTTCCAGGATGACAAGGGGTACGTATCTGTTAATGGAGGTCTGTTCCCCTCTCCTTCCAGGATGACAAGGGGTACGTATCTGTTAATGGAGGTCTGTTCCCCTCCCTTCCAGGATGACAAGGGGTACGTATCTGTTAATGGACGTCTGTTCCCCTCTCCTTCCAGGATGACAAGGGGTACGTATCTGTTAATGGAGGTCTGTTCCCCTCCTTCCAGGATGACAAGGGGTACGTATCTGTTAATGGAGGTCTGTTCCCCTCTCCTTCCAGGATGACAAGGGGTACGTATCTGTTAATGGAGGTCTGTTCCCCTCTCCTTCCAGGATGACAAGGGGTACGTATCTGTTAATGGACGTCTGTTCCCCTCTCCTTCCAGGATGACAAGGGGTACGTATCTGTTAATGGAGGTCTGTTCCCCTCTCCTTCCAGGATGACAAGGGGTACGTATCTGTTAATGGACGTCTGTTCCCCTCTCCTTCCAGGATGACAAGGGGTACGTATCTGTTAATGGAGGTCTGTTCCCCTCTCCTTCCAGGATGACAAGGGGTACGTATCTGTTAATTAATGGAGGTCTGTTCCCCTCTCCTTCCAGGATGACAAGGGGTACGTATCTGTTAATGGAGGTCTGTTCCCCTCTCCTTCCAGGATGACAAGGGGTACGTATCTGTTAATTAATGGAGGTCTGTTCCCCTCTCCTTCCAGGATGACAAGGGGTACGTATCTGTTAATGGAGGTCTGTTCCCCTCTCCTTCCAGGATGACAAGGGGTACGTATCTGTTAATGGAGGTCTGTTCCCCTCTCCTTCCAGGATGACAAGGGGTACGTATCTGTTAATGGAGGTCTGTTCCCCTCTCCTTCCAGGATGACAAGGGGTACGTATCTGTTAATGGAGGTCTGTTCCCCTCTCCTTCCAGGATGACAAGGGGTACGTATCTGTTAATGGACGTCTGTTCCCCTCTCCTTCCAGGATGACAAGGGGTACGTATCTGTTAATGGACGTCTGTTCCCCTCTCCTTCCAGGATGACAAGGGGTACGTATCTGTTATTGGAGGTCTGTTCCCCTCTCCTTCCAGGATGACAAGGGGTACGTATCTGTTAATGGAGGTCTGTTCCCCTCTCCTTCCAGGATGACAAGGGGTACGTATCTGTTAATGGAGGTCTGTTCCCCTCTCCTTCCAGGATGACAAGGGGTACGTATCTGTTAATGGAGGTCTGTTCCCCTCTCCTTCCAAGATGACAAGGGGTACGTATCTGTTAATGGAGGTCTGTTCCCCTCTCCTTCCAGGATGACAAGGGGTACGTATCTGTTAATGGAGGTCTGTTCCCCTCTCCTTCCAGGATGACAAGGGGTACGTATCTGTTAATGGAGGTCTGTTCCCCTCTCCTTCCAGGATGACAAGGGGTACGTATCTGTTAATGGACGTCTGGTCCCCTCTCCTTCCAGGATGACAAGGGGTACGTATCTGTTAATGGAGGTCTGTTCCCCTCTCCTTCCAGGATGACAAGGGGTACGTATCTGTTAATTAATGGACGTCTGTTCCCCTCTCCTTCCAGGATGACAAGGGGTACGTATCTGTTAATGGAGGTCTGTTCCCCTCTCCTTCCAGGATGACAAGGGGTACGTATCTGTTAATGGAGGTCTGTTCCCCACTCCTTCCAGGATGACAAGGGGTACGTATCTGTTAATGGAGGTCTGTTCCCCACTCCTTCCAGGATGACAAGGGGTACGTATCTGTTAATGGAGGTCTGTTCCCCTCTCCTTCCAGGATGACAAGGGGTACGTATCTGTTAATGGAGGTCTGTTCCCCTCTCCTTCCAGGATGACAAGGGGTACGTATCTGTTAATGGACGTCTGTTCCCCTCTCCTTCCAGGATGACAAGGGGTACGTATCTGTTAATTGACGTCTGTTCCCCTCTCCTTCCAGGATGACAAGGGGTACGTATCTGTTAATGGAGGTCTGTTCCCCTCTCCTTCCAGGATGACAAGGGGTACGTATCTGTTAATGGAGGTCTGTTCCCCTCTCCTTCCAGGATGACAAGGGGTACGTATCTGTTAATTAATGGAGGTCTGTTCCCCTCTCCTTCCAGGATGACAAGGGGTACGTATCTGTTAATTAATGGAGGTCTGTTCCCCTCTCCTTCCAGAATGACAAGGGGTACGTATCTGTTAATTAATGGACGTCTGTTCCCCTCTCCTTCCAGGATGACAAGGGGTACGTATCTGTTAATGGACGTCTGTTCCCCTCTCCTTCCAGGATGACAAGGGGTACGTATCTGTTAATGGAGGTCTGTTCCCCTCTCCTTCCAGGATGACAAGGGGTACGTATCTGTTAATGGAGGTCTGTTCCCCTCTCCTTCCAGGATGACAAGGGGTACGTATCTGTTAATGGACGTCTGTTCCCCTCTCCTTCCAGGATGACAAGGGGTACGTATCTGTTAATGGAGGTCTGTTCCCCTCTCCTTCCAGGATGACAAGGGGTACGTATCTGTTAATGGACGTCTGTTCCCCTCTCCTTCCAGGATGACAAGGGGTACGTATCTGTTAATGGAGGTCTGTTCCCCTCTCCTTCCAGGATGACAAGGGGTACGTATCTGTTAATGGAGGTCTGTTCCCCTCTCCTTCCAGGATGACAAGGGGTACGTATCTGTTAATGGAGGTCTGTTCCCCTCTCCTTCCAGGATGACAAGGGGTACGTATCTGTTAATGGAGGTCTGTTCCCCTCTCCTTCCAGGATGACAAGGGGTACGTATCTGTTAATGGACGTCTGTTCCCCTCTCCTTCCAGGATGACAAGGGGTACGTATCTGTTAATGGAGGTCTGTTCCCCTCTCCTTCCAGGATGACAAGGGGTACGTATCTGTTAATGGAGGTCTGTTCCCCTCTCCTTCCAGGATGACAAGGGGTACGTATCTGTTAATGGAGGTCTGTTCTCCTCTCCTTCCAGGATGACAAGGGGTACGTATCTGTTAATGGAGGTCTGTTCCCCTCTCCTTCCAGGATGACAAGGGGTACGTATCT
Source organism: Oncorhynchus masou masou (assembly GCF_036934945.1). Classification (NCBI taxonomy): domain Eukaryota; kingdom Metazoa; phylum Chordata; class Actinopteri; order Salmoniformes; family Salmonidae; genus Oncorhynchus; species Oncorhynchus masou. The sequence goes on along the minus strand of NC_088238.1, from coordinate 9,508,102 downwards.
GTTAATGGAGGTCTGTTCCCCTCTCCTTCCAGGATGACAAGGGGTACGTATCTGTTAATGGAGGTCTGTTCCCCTCTCCTTCCAGGATGACAAGGGGTACGTATCTGTTAATGGAGGTCTGTTCCCCTCTCCTTCCAGGATGACAAGGGGTACGTATCTGTTAATGGAGGTCTGTTCCCCTCTCCTTCCAGGATGACAAGGGGTACGTATCTGTTAATGGAGGTCTGTTCCCCTCTCCTTCCAGGATGACAAGGGGTACGTATCTGTTAATGGACGTCTGTTCCCCTCTCCTTCCAGGATGACAAGGGGTACGTATCTGTTAATGGAGGTCTGTTCCCCTCTCCTTCCAGGATGACAAGGGGTACGTATCTGTTAATTAATGGACGTCTGTTCCCCTCTCCTTCCAGGATGACAAGGGGTACGTATCTGTTAATGGAGGTCTGTTCCCCTCTCCTTCCAGGATGACAAGGGGTACGTATCTGTTAATGGAGGTCTGTTCTCCTCTCCTTCCAGGATGACAAGGGGTACGTATCTGTTAATGGAGGTCTGTTCCCCTCTCCTTCCAGGATGACAAGGGGTACGTATCTGTTAATGGAGGTCTGTTCCCCTCTCCTTCCAGGATGACAAGGGGTACGTATCTGTTAATGGAGGTCTGTTCCCCTCTCCTTCCAGGATGACAAGGGGTACGTATCTGTTAATTAATGGAGGTCTGTTCCCCTCTCCTTCCAGGATGACAAGGGGTACGTATCTGTTAATTAATGGAGGTCTGTTCCCCTCTCCTTCCAGGATGACAAGGGGTACGTATCTGTTAATGGAGGTCTGTTCCCCTCTCCTTCCAGGATGACAAGGGGTACGTATCTGTTAATTAATGGAGGTCTGTTCCCCTCTCCTTCCAGGATGACAAGGGGTACGTATCTGTTAATGGAGGTCTGTTCCCCTCTCCTTCCAGGATGACAAGGGGTACGTATCTGTTAATGGAGGTCTGTTCCCTTCTCCTTCCAGGATGACAAGGGGTACGTATCTGTTAATGGAGGTCTGTTCCCCTCTCCTTCCAGGATGACAAGGGGTACGTATCTGTTAATGGAGGTCTGTTCCCCTCTCCTTCCAGGATGACAAGGGGTACGTATCTGTTAATGGAGGTCTGTTCCCCTCTCCTTCCAGGATGACAAGGGGTACGTATCTGTTAATGGACGTCTGTTCCCCTCTCCTTCCAGGATGACAAGGGGTACGTATCTGTTAATGGACGTCTGTTCCCCTCTCCTTCCAGGATGACAAGGGGTACGTATCTGTTAATGGACGTCTGTTCCCCTCTCCTTCCAGGATGACAAGGGGTACGTATCTGTTAATGGACGTCTGTTCCCCTCTCCTTCCAGGATGACAAGGGGTACGTATCTGTTAATGGAGGTCTGTTCCCCTCTCCTTCCAGGATGACAAGGGGTACGTATCTGTTAATGGAGGTCTGTTCCCCTCTCCTTCCAGGATGACAAGGGGTACGTATCTGTTATTGGAGGTCTGTTCCCCTCTCCTTCCAGGATGACAAGGGGTACGTATCTGTTATTGGAGGTCTGTTCCCCTCTCCTTCCAGGATGACAAGGGGTACGTATCTGTTATTGGAGGTCTGTTCCCCTCTCCTTCCAGGATGACAAGGGGTACGTATCTGTTATTGGAGGTCTGTTCCCCTCTCCTTCCAGGATGACAAGGGGTACGTATCTGTTATTGGAGGTCTGTTCCCCTCTCCTTCCAGGATGACAAGGGGTACGTATCTGTTAATGGAGGTCTGTTCCCCTCTCCTTCCAGGATGACAAGGGGTACGTATCTGTTAATGGAGGTCTGGTCCCCTCTCCTTCCAGGATGACAAGGGGTACGTATCTGTTAATGGAGGTCTGTTCCCCTCTCCTTCCAGGATGACAAGGGGTACGTATCTGTTAATGGAGGTCTGTTCCCCTCTCCTTCCAGGATGACAAGGGGTACGTATCTGTTAATGGAGGTCTGTTCCCCTCTCCTTCCAGGATGACAAGGGGTACGTATCTGTTAATGGAGGTCTGTTCCCCTCTCCTTCCAGGATGACAAGGGGTACGTATCTGTTAATGGAGGTCTGTTCCCCTCTCCTTCCAGGATGACAAGGGGTACGTATCTGTTAATGGAGGTCTGTTCCCCTCTCCTTCCAGGATGACAAGGGGTACGTATCTGTTAATGGAGGTCTGTTCCCCTCTCCTTCCAGGATGACAAGGGGTACGTATCTGTTAATGGAGGTCTGTTCCCCTCTCCTTCCAGGATGACAAGGGGTACGTATCTGTTAATGGAGGTCTGTTCCCCTCTCCTTCCAGGATGACAAGGGGTACGTATCTGTTAATGGAGGTCTGTTCCCCTCTCCTTCCAGGATGACAAGGGGTACGTATCTGTTAATGGAGGTCTGTTCCCCTCTCCTTCCAGGATGACAAGGGGTACGTATCTGTTAATGGAGGTCTGTTCCCCTCTCCTTCCAGGATGACAAGGGGTACGTATCTGTTAATGGAGGTCTGTTCCCTTCTCCTTCCAGGATGACAAGGGGTACGTATCTGTTAATGGAGGTCTGTTCCCCTCTCCTTCCAGGATGACAAGGGGTACGTATCTGTTAATGGACGTCTGTTCCCCTCTCCATCCAGGATGACAAGGGGTACGTATCTGTTAATGGAGGTCTGTTCCCCTCTCCTTCCAGGATGACAAGGGGTACGTATCTGTTAATGGAGGTCTGTTCCCCTCTCCTTCCAGGATGACAAGGGGTACGTATCTGTTAATGGAGGTCTGTTCCCCTCTCCTTCCAGGATGACAAGGGGTACGTATCTGTTAATGGAGGTCTGGTCCCCTCTCCTTCCAGGATGACAAGGGGTACGTATCTGTTAATGGAGGTCTGTTCCCCTCTCCTTCCAGGATGACAAGGGGTACGTATCTGTTAATGGAGGTCTGTTCCCCTCTCCTTCCAGGATGACAAGGGGTACGTATCTGTTAATGGAGGTCTGTTCCCCTCTCCTTCCAGGATGACAAGGGGTACGTATCTGTTAATGGACGTCTGTTCCCCTCTCCTTCCAGGATGACAAGGGGTACGTATCTGTTAATGGAGGTCTGTTCCCCTCTCCTTCCAGGATGACAAGGGGTACGTATCTGTTAATGGAGGTCTGTTCCCTTCTCCTTCCAGGATGACAAGGGGTACGTATCTGTTAATGGAGGTCTGTTCCCCTCTCCTTCCAGGATGACAAGGGGTACGTATCTGTTAATGGAGGTCTGTTCCCCTCTCCTTCCAGGATGACAAGGGGTACGTATCTGTTAATGGAGGTCTGTTCCCCTCTCCTTCCAGGATGACAAGGGGTACGTATCTGTTAATTAATGGAGGTCTGTTCCCCTCTCCTTCCAGGATGACAAGGGGTACGTATCTGTTAATGGAGGTCTGTTCCCCTCTCCTTCCAGGATGACAAGGGGTACGTATCTGTTAATGGAGGTCTGTTCCCCTCTCCTTCCAGGATGACAAGGGGTACGTATCTGTTAATGGACGTCTGTTCCCCTCTCCTTCCAGGATGACAAGGGGTACGTATCTGTTAATGGAGGTCTGTTCCCCTCTCCTTCCAGGATGACAAGGGGTACGTATCTGTTAATGGACGTCTGTTCCCCTCTCCTTCCAGGATGACAAGGGGTACGTATCTGTTAATGGAGGTCTGTTCCCCTCTCCTTCCAGGATGACAAGGGGTACGTATCTGTTAATGGACGTCTGTTCCCTTCTCCTTCCAGGATGACAAGGGGTACGTATCTGTTAATGGAGGTCTGTTCCCCTCTCCTTCCAGGATGACAAGGGGTACGTATCTGTTAATGGACGTCTGTTCCCCTCTCCTTCCAGGATGACAAGGGGTACGTATCTGTTAATGGAGGTCTGTTCCCCTCTCCTTCCAGGATGACAAGGGGTACGTATCTGTTAATTAATGGAGGTCTGTTCCCCTCTCCTTCCAGGATGACAAGGGGTACGTATCTGTTAATGGAGGTCTGTTCCCCTCTCCTTCCAGGATGACAAGGGGTACGTATCTGTTAATGGACGTCTGTTCCCCTCTCCTTCTAGGATGACAAGGGGTACGTATCTGTTAATGGAGGTCTGTTCCCCTCTCCTTCCAGGATGACAAGGGGTACGTATCTGTTAATTAATGGAGGTCTGTTCCCCTCTCCTTCCAGGATGACAAGGGGTACGTATCTGTTAATGGAGGTCTGTTCCCCTCTCCTTCCAGGATGACAAGGGGTACGTATCTGTTAATGGAGGTCTGTTCCCCTCTCCTTCCAGGATGACAAGGGGTACGTATCTGTTAATGGACGTCTGTTCCCCTCTCCTTCCAGGATGACAAGGGGTACGTATCTGTTAATGGACGTCTGTTCCCCTCTCCTTCCAGGATGACAAGGGGTACGTATCTGTTAATGGAGGTCTGTTCCCCTCTCCTTCCAGGATGACAAGGGGTACGTATCTGTTAATGGACGTCTGTTCCCCTCTCCTTCCAGGATGACAAGGGGTACGTATCTGTTAATTAATGGAGGTCTGTTCCCCTCTCCTTCCAGGATGACAAGGGGTACGTATCTGTTAATGGACGTCTGTTCCCCTCTCCTTCCAGGATGACAAGGGGTACGTATCTGTTAATTAATGGACGTCTGTTCCCCTCTCCTTCCAGGATGACAAGGGGTACGTATCTGTTAATGGAGGTCTGTTCCCCTCTCCTTCCAGGATGACAAGGGGTACGTATCTGTTAATGGACGTCTGTTCCCCTCTCCTTCCAGGATGACAAGGGGTACGTATCTGTTAATTAATGGACGTCTGTTCCCCTCTCCTTCCAGGATGACAAGGGGTACGTATCTGTTAATGGAGGTCTGTTCCCCTCTCCTTCCAGGATGACAAGGGGTACGTATCTGTTAATGGACGTCTGTTCCCCTCTCCTTCCAGGATGACAAGGGGTACGTATCTGTTAATGGAGGTCTGTTCCCCTCTCCTTCCAGGATGACAAGGGGTACGTATCTGTTAATGGAGGTCTGTTCCCCTCTCCTTCCAGGATGACAAGGGGTACGTATCTGTTAATTAATGGAGGTCTGTTCCCCTCTCCTTCCAGGATGACAAGGGGTACGTATCTGTTAATTAATGGAGGTCTGTTCCCCTCTCCTTCCAGGATGACAAGGGGTACGTATCTGTTAATTAATGGACGTCTGTTCCCCTCTCCTTCCAGGATGACAAGGGGTACGTATCTGTTAGTTAATGGAGGTCTGTTCCCCTCTCCTTCCAGGATGACAAGGGGTACGTATCTGTTAATGGACGTCTGTTCCCCTCTCCTTCCAGGATGACAAGGGGTACGTATCTGTTAATGGAGGTCTGTTCCCCTCTCCTTCCAGGATGACAAGGGGTACGTATCTGTTAATGGAGGTCTGTTCCCCTCTCCTTCCAGGATGACAAGGGGTACGTATCTGTTAATGGACGTCTGTTCCCCTCTCCTTCCAGGATGACAAGGGGTACGTATCTGTTAATGGAGGTCTGTTCCCCTCTCCTTCCAGGATGACAAGGGGTACGTATCTGTTAATTAATGGACGTCTGTTCCCCTCTCCTTCCAGGATGACAAGGGGTACGTATCTGTTAATTAATGGACGTCTGTTCCCCTCTCCTTCCAGGATGACAAGGGGTACGTATCTGTTAATTAATGGAGGTCTGTTCCCCTCTCCTTCCAGGATGACAAGGGGTACGTATCTGTTAATTAATGGACGTCTGTTCCCCTCTCCTTCCAGGATGACAAGGGGTACGTATCTGTTAATGGAGGTCTGTTCCCTCTCCTTCCAGGATGACAAGGGGTACGTATCTGTTAATGGAGGTCTGTTCCCCTCTCCTTCCAGGATGACAAGGGGTACGTATCTGTTAATTAATGGACGTCTGTTCCCCTCTCCTTCCAGGATGACAAGGGGTACGTATCTGTTAATGGAGGTCTGTTCCCCTCTCCTTCCAGGATGACAAGGGGTACGTATCTGTTAATGGAGGTCTGTTCCCCTCTCCTTCCAGGATGACAAGGGGTACGTATCTGTTAATTAATGGAGGTCTGTTCCCCTCTCCTTCCAGGATGACAAGGGGTACGTATCTGTTAATGGAGGTCTGTTCCCCTCTCCTTCCAGGATGACAAGGGGTACGTATCTGTTAATGGAGGTCTGTTCTCCTCTCCTTCCAGGATGACAAGGGGTACGTATCTGTTAATGGAGGTCTGTTCCCCTCTCCTTCCAGGATGACAAGGGGTACGTATCTGTTAATGGAGGTCTGTTCCCCTCTCCTTCCAGGATGACAAGGGGTACGTATCTGTTAATGGAGGTCTGTTCCCCTCTCTTCCAGGATGACAAGGGGTACGTATCTGTTAATGGAGGTCTGTTCCCCTCTCCTTCCAGGATGACAAGGGGTACGTATCTGTTAATGGAGGTCTGTTCCCCTCTCCTTCCAGGATGACAAGGGGTACGTATCTGTTAATGGAGGTCTGTTCCCCTCTCCTTCCAGGATGACAAGGGGTACGTATCTGTTAATGGAGGTCTGTTCCCCTCTCCTTCCAGGATGACAAGGGGTACGTATCTGTTAATGGAGGTCTGTTCCCCTCTCCTTCCAGGATGACAAGGGGTACGTATCTGTTAATGGAGGTCTGTTCCCCTCTCCTTCCAGGATGACAAGGGGTACGTATCTGTTAATGGAGGTCTGTTCCCCTCTCCTTCCAGGATGACAAGGGGTACGTATCTGTTAATTAATGGAGGTCTGTTCCCCTCTCCTTCCAGGATGACAAGGGGTACGTATCTGTTAATTAATGGAGGTCTGTTCCCCTCTCCTTCCAGGATGACAAGGGGTACGTATCTGTTAATGGAGGTCTGTTCCCCTCTCCTTCCAGGATGACAAGGGGTACGTATCTGTTAATTAATGGAGGTCTGTTCCCCTCTCCTTCCAGGATGACAAGGGGTACGTATCTGTTAATGGAGGTCTGTTCCCCTCTCCTTCCAGGATGACAAGGGGTACGTATCTGTTAATGGAGGTCTGTTCCCCTCTCCTTCCAGGATGACAAGGGGTACGTATCTGTTAATGTGTAAACCTAAGCTGAATCGATTTGACAGGTCATCGTGCACTGGCACCAGCAGAGCCCTGACTCCCCCAGTCAGGCTGGAAGGCAGAGCCCTGACTCCCCCAGTCAGGCTGGAAGGCAGAGCCCTGACTCCCCCAGTCAGGCTGGAAGGCAGAGCCCTGACTCCCCCAGTCAGGCTGGAAGGCAGAGCCCTGACTCCCCTGTCAGGCTGGAAGGCAGAGCCCTGACTCCCCCAGTCAGGCTGGAAGGCAGAGCCCTGACTCCCCAGTCAGGCTGGAAGGCAGAGCCCTGACTCCCCCTGTCAGGCTGGAAGGCAGAGCCCTGACTCCCCCAGTCAGGCTGGAAGGCAGAGCCCTGACTCCTCCAGTCAGGCTGGAAGGCAGAGCCCTGACTCCTCCAGTCAGGCTGGAAGGCAGAGCCCTGACTCCCCCAGTCAGGCTGGAAGGCAGAGCCCTGACTCCCCCAGTCAGGCTGGAAGGCAGAGCCCTGACTCCCCCAGTCAGGCTGGAAGGCAGAGCCCTGACTCCCCCAGTCAGGCTGGAAGGCAGAGCCCTGACTCCTCCAGTCAGGCTGGAAGGCAGAGCCCTGACTCCCCCTGTCAGGCTGGAAGGCAGAGCCCTGACTCCCCCAGTCAGGCTGGAAGGCAGAGCCCTGACTCCCCTGTCAGGCTGGAAGGCAGAGCCCTGACTCCCCCTGTCAGGCTGGAAGGCAGAGCCCTGACTCCCCTGTCAGGCTGGAAGGCAGAGCCCTGACTCCCCTGTCAGGCTGGAAGGCAGAGCCCTGACTCCCCTGTCAGAACAGTCTCCCTGTCAGGCTGGAAGGCAGAGCCCTGACTCCCCCTGTCAGGCTGGAAGGCAGAGCCCTGACTCCCCCTGTCAGGCTGGAAGGCAGAGCCCTGACTCCCCCTGTCAGAACAGCCTCCCCTGTCAGGCTGGAAGGCAAAGCCCTGACTCCCCCTGTCAGGCTGGAAGGCAGAGCCCTGACTCCCCCTGTCAGAACAGTCTCCCCTGTCAGGCTGGAAGGCAGAGCCCTGACTCCCCCAGTCAGGCTGGAAGGCAGAGCCCTGACTCCCCCTGTCAGGCTGGAAGGCAGAGCCCTGACTCCCCCTGTCAGGCTGGAAGGCAGAGCCCTGACTCCCCTGTCAGAACAGCCTCCCCTGTCAGGCTGGAAGGCAGAGCCCTGACTCCCCAGTCAGGCTGGAAGGCAGAGCCCTGACTCCCCTGTCAGGCTGGAAGGCAGAGCCCTGACTCCCCCTGTCAGGCTGGAAGGCAGAGCCCTGACTCCCCTGTCAGGCTGGAAGGCAGAGCCCTGACTCCCCCTGTCAGGCTGGAAGGCAGAGCCCTGACTCCCCCAGTCAGAACAGTCTCCCCTGTCAGGCTGGAAGGCAGAGCCCTGACTCCCCCTGTCAGGCTGGAAGGCAGAGCCCTGACTCCCCCAGTCAGGCTGGAAGGCAGAGCCCTGACTCCCCCTGTCAGAACAGCCTCCCCTGTCAGGCTGGAAGGCAGAGCCCTGACTCCCCCAGTCAGAACAGTCTCCCCTGTCAGGCTGGAAGGCAGAGCCCTGACTCCCCCTGTCAGGCTGGAAGGCAGAGCCCTGACTCCCCCTGTCAGGCTGGAAGGCAGAGCCCTGACTCCCCCTGTCAGGCTGGAAGGCAGAGCCCTGACTCCCCCAGTCAGAACAGCCTCCCCTGTCAGGCTGGAAGGCAGAGCCCTGACTCCCCCTGTCAGGCTGGAAGGCAGAGCCCTGACTCCCCCAGTCAGGCTGGAAGGCAGAGCCCTGACTCCCCCTGTCAGGCTGGAAGGCAGAGCCCTGACTCCCCCTGTCAGGCTGGAAGGCAGAGCCCTGACTCCCCCTGTCAGGCTGGAAGGCAGAGCCCTGACTCCCCTGTCAGGCTGGAAGGCAGAGCCCTGACTCCCCCTGTCAGAACAGCCTCCCCTGTCAGGCTGGAAGGCAGAGCCCTGACTCCCCCTGTCAGGCTGGAAGGCAGAGCCCTGACTCCCCCAGTCAGAACAGCCTCCCCTGTCAGGCTGGAAGGCAGAGCCCTGACTCCCCCTGTCAGGCTGGAAGGCAGAGCCCTGACTCCCCAGTCAGGCTGGAAGGCAGAGCCCTGACTCCCCTGTCAGGCTGGAAGGCAGAGCCCTGACTCCCCTGTCAGGCTGGAAGGCAGAGCCCTGACTCCCCCTGTCAGGCTGGAAGGCAGAGCCCTGACTCCCCCAGTCAGAACAGCCTCCCTGTCAGGCTGGAAGGCAGAGCCCTGACTCCCCCTGTCAGGCTGGAAGGCAGAGCCCTGACTCCCCTGTCAGGCTGGAAGGCAGAGCCCTGACTCCCCTGTCAGGCTGGAAGGCAGAGCCCTGACTCCCCCAGTCAGAACAGCCTCCCCTGTCAGGCTGGAAGGCAGAGCCCTGACTCCCCCAGTCAGGCTGGAAGGCAGAGCCCTGACTCCCCCAGTCAGGCTGGAAGGCAGAGCCCTGACTCCCCCTGTCAGGCTGGAAGGCAGAGCCCTGACTCCCCCAGTCAGGCTGGAAGGCAGAGCCCTGACTCCCCCAGTCAGAACAGTCTCCCCTGTCAGGCTGGAAGGCAGAGCCCTGACTCCCCCAGTCAGAACAGCCTCCCCTGTCAGGCTGGAAGGCAGAGCCCTGACTCCCCCAGTCAGAACAGCCTCCCCTGTCAGGCTGGAAGGCAGAGCCCTGACTCCCCCAGTCAGAACAGTCTCCCCTGTCAGGCTGGAAGGCAGAGCCCTGACTCCCCCTGTCAGGCTGGAAGGCAGAGCCCTGACTCCCCCTGTCAGGCTGGAAGGCAGAGCCCTGACTCCCCTGTCAGGCTGGAAGGCAGAGCCCTGACTCCCCCAGTCAGAACAGCCTCCCCTGTCAGGCTGGAAGGCAGAGCCCTGACTCCCCCTGTCAGGCTGGAAGGCAGAGCCCTGACTCCCCCAGTCAGGCTGGAAGGCAGAGCCCTGACTCCCCTGTCAGGCTGGAAGGCAGAGCCCTGACTCCCCCTGTCAGGCTGGAAGGCAGAGCCCTGACTCCCCCTGTCAGGCTGGAAGGCAGAGCCCTGACTCCCCCTGTCAGGCTGGAAGGCAGAGCCCTGACTCCCCTGTCAGAACAGCCTCCCCTGTCAGGCTGGAAGGCAGAGCCCTGACTCCCCTGTCAGGCTGGAAGGCAGAGCCCTGACTCCCCCAGTCAGAACAGCCTCCCCTGTCAGGCTGGAAGGCAGAGCCCTGACTCCCCCTGTCAGGCTGGAAGGCAGAGCCCTGACTCCCCCAGTCAGAACAGCCTCCCCTGTCAGGCTGGAAGGCAGAGCCCTGACTCCCCCTGTCAGGCTGGAAGGCAGAGCCCTGACTCCCCCTGTCAGGCTGGAAGGCAGAGCCCTGACTCCCCCTGTCAGAACAGCCTCCCCTGTCAGGCTGGAAGGCAGAGCCCTGACTCCCCTGTCAGGCTGGAAGGCAGAGCCCTGACTCCCCAGTCAGAACAGCCTCCCCTGTCAGGCTGGAAGGCAGAGCCCTGACTCCCCAGTCAGGCTGGAAGGCAGAGCCCTGACTCCCCCTGTCAGGCTGGAAGGCAGAGCCCTGACTCCCCTGTCAGGCTGGAAGGCAGAGCCCTGACTCCCCCTGTCAGGCTGGAAGGCAGAGCCCTGACTCCCCCAGTCAGAACAGCCTCCCCTGTCAGGCTGGAAGGCAGAGCCCTGACTCCCCTGTCAGGCTGGAAGGCAGAGCCCTGACTCCCCCTGTCAGGCTGGAAGGCAGAGCCCTGACTCCCCCTGTCAGGCTGGAAGGCAGAGCCCTGACTCCCCCAGTCAGAACAGCCTCCCCTGTCAGGCTGGAAGGCAGAGCCCTGACTCCCCCAGTCAGGCTGGAAGGCAGAGCCCTGACTCCCCCTGTCAGGCTGGAAGGCAGAGCCCTGACTCCCCCAGTCAGGCTGGAAGGCAGAGCCCTGACTCCCCCTGTCAGAACAGTCTCCCCTGTCAGGCTGGAAGGCAGAGCCCTGACTCCCCCAGTCAGAACAGCCTCCCCTGTCAGGCTGGAAGGCTGGAGGACTTTGGGGGTTTTCATACAGTTACAAAAAACCATCAAGCACAAAGTGTTTGTAGCCAGCAGCACTTTTTTTCTCTTTAAGTTTGACATTCCCTCGTAAAGTCCGTGAGAGGAAGGCTGTTGGTCCAGGCCGGGCCCACGCATCGTCCCTCAAACACACACACACATGCACACCGTTTTGGGCAGGACACTGTCAGACCAGCCTGGGATTTCATTAGCTACCTCTCTTCTTCAGTAAAACTAAAGGGTTTTCTCTCCCCCACTGCAGTTTGTTTTAATAAGGCATGTTAATAAGGCTGCTGTGATTCAGCGCTCTCCTCCCTCCCCTAGCTCCTACAGTAGGGTTTCTGTGATTCAGCCCTCTCCTCCCTCCCCTAGCTCCTACAGTAGGGTTTCTGTGATTCAGCCCTCTCCTCCCTCCTCTAGCTCCTACAGTAGGGTTTCTGTGATTCAGCCCTCTCCTCCCTCCCCTAGCTCCTACAGTAGGGTTTCTGTGATTCAGCCCTCTCCTCCCTCCCCCTAGCTCCTACAGTAGGGTTTCTGTGATTCAGCCCTCTCCTCCCTCCCCTAGCTCCTACAGTAGGGTTTCTGTGATTCAGCCCTCTCCTCCCTCCCCTAGCTCCTACAGTAGGGTTTCTGTGATTCAGCCCTCTCCTCCCTCCCCTAGCTCCTACAGTAGGGTTTCTGTGATTCAGCCCTCTCCTCCCTCCTCTAGCTCCTACAGTAGGGTTTCTGTGATTCAGCCCTCTCCTCCCTCCCCTAGCTCCTACAGTAGGGTTTCTGTGATTCAGCCCTCTCCTCCCTCCCCTAGCTCCTACAGTAGGGTTTCTGTGATTCAGCCCTCTCCTCCCTCCCCTAGCTCCTACAGTAGGGTTTCTGTGATTCAGCCCTCTCCTCCCTCCCCTAGCTCCTACAGTAGGGTTTCTGTGATTCAGCCCTCTCCTCCCTCCCCTAGCTCCTACAGTAGGGTTTCTGTGATTCAGCCCTCTCCTCCCTCCCCTAGCTCCTACAGTAGGGTTTCTGTGATTCAGCCCTCTCCTCCCTCCCCTAGCTCCTACAGTAGGGTTTCTGTGATTCAGCCCTCTCCTCCCTCCCCCTAGCTCCTACAGTAGGGTTTCTGTGATTCAGCCCTCTCCTCCCTCCCCTAGCTCCTACAGTAGGGTTTCTGTGATTCAGCCCTCTCCTCCCTCCCCTAGCTCCTACAGTAGGGTTTCTGTGATTCAGCCCTCTCCTCCCTCCCCTAGCTCCTACAGTAGGGTTTCTGTGATTCAGCCCTCTCCTCCCTCCCCTAGCTCCTACAGTAGGGTTTCTGTGATTCAGCCCTCTCCTCCCTCCCCTAGCTCCTACAGTAGGGTTTCTGTGATTCAGCCCTCTCCTCCCTCCCCTAGCTCCTACAGTAGGGTTTCTGTGATTCAGCCCTCTCCTCCCTCCCCTAGCTCCTACAGCAGGGTTTCTGTGATTCAGCCCTCTCCTCCCTCCCCTAGCTCCTACAGTAGGGTTTCTGTGATTCAGCCCTCTCCTCCCTCCCCTAGCTCCTACAGTAGGGTTTCTGTGATTCAGCCCTCTCCTCCCTCCCCCTAGCTCCTACAGTAGGGTTTCTGTGATTCAGCCCTCTCCTCCCTCCCCTAGCTCCTACAGTAGGGTTTCTGTGATTCAGCCCTCTCCTCCCTCCCCTAGCTCCTACAGTAGGGTTTCTGTGATTCAGCCCTCTCCTCCCTCCCCTAGCTCCTACAGTAGGGTTTCTGTGATTCAGCCCTCTCCTCCCTCCCCTAGCTCCTACAGTAGGGTTTCTGTGATTCAGCCCTCTCCTCCCTCCCCCTAGCTCCTACAGTAGGGTTTCTGTGATTCAGCCCTCTCCTCCCTCCCCCTAGCTCCTACAGTAGGGTTTCTGTGATTCAGCCCTCTCCTCCCTCCCCTAGCTCCTACAGTAGGGTTTCTGTGATTCAGCCCTCTCCTCCCTCCCCTAGCTCCTACAGTAGGGTTTCTGTGATTCAGCCCTCTCCTCCCTCCCCTAGCTCCTACAGTAGGGTTTCTGTGATTCAGCCCTCTCCTCCCTCCCCTAGCTCCTACAGTAGGGTTTCTGTGATTCAGCCCTCTCCTCCCTCCTCTAGCTCCTACAGTAGAGTTTCTGTGATTCAGCCCTCTCCTCCCTCCCCTTCTGGTCAGCGGGGTGGTGGCACCGGGATCCTCATCTCTCCCAAGTGGTCATTCTCTCTCTCTCCCCTTACCCATCTATCTATCGCCTCCTTTGAATTCCATGCTGTCACAGTTACCAGCCCTTTCAAGCTTAACATCCTTATCATTTATCGCCCTCCAGGTTCCCTCGGAGAGTTCATCAATGAGCTTGATGCCTTGATAAGCTCCTTTCCTGAGGACGGCTCACCTCTCACAGTCCTGGGCGACTTTAACCTCCCCACGTCTACCTTTGACTCATTCCTCTCTGCCTCCTTCTTTCCACTCCTCTCCTCTTTTGACCTCACCCTCTCACCTTCCCCCCTACTCACAAGGCAGGCAATACGCCGACCTCATCTTTACTAGATGCTGTTCTTCCACTAACCTCATTGCAACTCCCCTCCAAGTCTCCGACCACTACCTTGTATCCTTTTCCCTCTCGCTCTCATCCAACACTTCCCACACTGCCCCTACTCGGATGGTATCGCGCCGTCCCAACCTTCGCTCTCTCTCCCCGCTACTCTCTCCTCTTCCATCCTATCATCTCTTCCCTCTGCTCATACCTTCTCCAACCTTTCTCCTGAGTCTGCCTCCTCAACCCTCCTCTCTTCCCTTTCTGCATCCTTTGACTCTCTATGTCCCCTATCCTCCAGGCCGGCTCGGTCCTCCCCTCCCGCTCCGTGGCTCGATGACTCATTGCGAGCTCACAGAACAGAGCTCCGGGCAGCCGAGCGGAAATGGAGGAATACTCGCCTCCCTGCGGACCTGGCATCCTTTCACTCCCTCCTCTCTACATTTTCCTCCTCTGTCTCTGCTGCTAAAGCCACTTTCTACCACTCTAAATTCCAAGCATCTGCCTCTAACCCTAGGAAGCTCTTTGCCACCTTCTCCTCCCTCCTGAATCCTCCTCCCCTCCCCCTCCTCCTCTCTGCAGATGACTTCGTCAACCATTTTGAAAAGAAGGTCGACGACATCCGATCCTCGTTTGCTAAGTCAAATGACACCGCTGGTTCTGCTCACACTGCCCTACCCTGTGCTCTGACCTCTTCCTCCCC
>NC_088238.1:9321305-9493254 GCF_036934945.1 Oncorhynchus masou masou | reverse complement strand
CCACATCTCACCCTTCAACGACCCCCAGCCCAACCACATCTCACCCTTCAACGACCCCCAGCCACATCTCGCCCTTCAACGACCCCCAGCCCAACCACATCTCACCCTTCAACGACCTCCAGCCCAACCACATCTCACCCTTCAACGACCCCCAGCCACTTCTCGCCCTTCAACGACCCCCAGCCACATCTCGCCCTTCAACGACCCCCAGCCCAACCACATCTCACCCTTCAACGACCTCCAGCCCAACCACATCTCACCCTTCAACGACCCCCAGCCACATCTCGCCCTTCAACGACCCCCAGCCACATCGCCCTTCAACGACCCCCAGCCACATCTCACCCTTCAACGACCCCCAGCCACATCTCGCCCTTCAACGACCCCCAGCCACATCTCCCCTTCAACGACCCCAGCCACATCTCACCCTTCAACGACCCCCAGCCACATCTCACCCTTCAACGACCCCCAGCCACATCTCGCCCTTCAAACAGCCACATCTCACCCTCAACGACCCCAGCCACATCTCGCCCTTCAACGACCCCCAGCCACATCTCGCCCTTCAACGACACCAGCCACATCTCACCCTTCAACGACCTCCAGCCCAACCACATCTCACCCTTCAACGACCTCCAGCCCAGCCACATTTCACCATTCAACGACCTCCAGCCCAACCACATCTCACCATTCAACGACCTCCAGCCCAACCACATTTCACCATTCAACGACCTCCAGCCCAACCACATCTCACACTTCAACGACCTCCAGCCCACACTCACCCTTCAACGACCTCCAGCCCAACCACATCTCACCCATTCAACGACCTCCAGCCCAAGCCACATTTCACCATTCTCCAGCCCAACCACATCTCACCATTCAACGACCTCCAGCCCAGCCACATTTCACCATTCAACGACCTCCAGCCCAACCACATCTCACACTTCAACGACCTCCCCCAGCCACATCTCACCCTTCAACGACCTCCAGCCCAACCACATCTCACCTTCAACGACCTCCAGCCCAACCCCATCTCACCCTTCAACGACCTCCAGCCCAACCCATCTCTCAATGACCCCCAGCCACATCTCACCCTCAACGACCCCCAGCCGCATCTCACCCCTCAACGACCCCCAGCCGCATCTCACCCCCTCAACGACCCCCAGCCGCATCTCACCCCCTCAACGCTCCAGCCGCATCTCACCCTTCAACGACCTCCAGCCCAACCACATCTCACCCTTCAAACAGCCACATCTCACCCTTCAACGACCTCCAGCCCAACCACTTCTCACCCTTCAACGACCCCCAGCCACATCTCACCCTCAACGACCCCCAGCCACATCTCACCCTCACCCCCAGCCGACCCCCAACGACCCCCGCATCTCACCCTCAACGACCCCAGCCGCATCTCACCCTCAACGACCTCCCAGCCGCATCTCACCCTCAACGACCCCCCAGCCGCATCTCACCCTCAACGACCCCCAGCCGCATCTCACCCTCAACGACCCCCAGCCGCATCTCACCCTTCAACGACCTCCAGCCCAGCCACATCTCACCCTTCAACGACCCCCAGCCGCATCTCACCCTTCAACGACCTCCAGCCCAACCACTTCTCACCCTTCAGCCCAGAGATCTCACCCTCAACGACCCCCAGCCGACCCCTCAACGACCCCAGCCGCATCTCACCCTCAACGACCCCCAGCCACATCTCACCCTCAACGACCCCCAGCCCATCTCACCCTTCAACGACCCCCAGCCGCATCTCACCCTCAACGACCCCCCAGCCGCATCTCACCCCTCAACGACCCCCAGCCGCATCTCACCCTTCAACGACCCCAGCCGCATCTCATCTCAACGACCCCCAGCCGCATCTCACCTCAACGACCCCCAGCCGCATCTCACCCTTCAACGACCCCCAGCCGCATCTCACCCCTCAACGACCTCCCACCCAACCATCTCACCCTTCAACGACCCCCAGCCGCATCTCACCCCTCAACGACCCCCAGCCGCATCTCACCCCTCAACGACCCCCAGCCGCATCTCACCCTTCAACGACCCCAGCCCAGCCGCATCTCACCCTCAGCCATCTCACCCTCAACGACCCCCAGCCGCATCTCACCCTCTCAGCCGCATCTCACCCTCACCCCCAACGACCCCCCCAGCCGCATCTCACCCTCAACGACCCCCAGCCGCATCTCACCCTCAACGACCCCAGCCGCATCTCACCCCTCAACGCCCCCCAGCCGCATCTCACCCTCAACGACCCCCAGCCGCATCTCACCCTCAACGACCCCCAGCCGCATCTCACCCTCAACGACCCCCAGCCGCATCTCACCCCTCAACGACCCCCAGCCGCATCTCACCCTCAAGCCGCATCTCACCTCAGCCGCATCTCACCCTCAACGACCCCCAGCCGCATCTCACCCCTCAACGACCCAGCCGCATCTCACCCCTCAACGACCCCCAGCCGCATCTCACCCCTCAACGACCCCCAGCCGCATCTCACCCTTCAACGACCCCAGCCGCATCTCACCCTCAACGACCCCCAGCCGCATCTCACCCTCAACGACAGCCACATCTCACCCCTCAACGACCCCCAGCCGCATCTCACCCCTCAACGACCCCCAGCCGCATCTCACCCCTCAACGACCCCCAGCCGCATCTCACCCCTCAACGACCCCCAGCCACATCTCACCCTTCAACGACCCCCAGCCGCATCTCACCCTCAACGACCCCCAGCCGCATCTCACCCTTCAACGCATCTCCCCAGCCCCCCAGCCGCATCTCACCCTCAACGACCCCCAGCCGCATCTCATCAACGACCCCCAGCCGCATCTCACCCTTCAACGACCCCCAGCCCGCCACATCTCACCCTTCAACGACCCCAGCCGCATCTCACCCTCAACACCCCCAGCCGCATCTCACCTCAACGACCCCCAGCCACATCTCACCCTTCAACGACCCCCAGCCGCATCTCGCCCTTCAACGACCCCCAGCCGCATCTCACCCTTCAACGACCCCCAGCCGCATCTCACCCTTCAACGACCCCCAGCCGCATCTCACCCTTCAACGACCTCCAGCCGCATCTCACCCTTCAACGACCTCCAGCCCAGCCACATCTCACCCTTAAACGACCTCCAGCCCAGCCACATCTCACCCTTCAACGACCTCCAGCCCAGCCACATCTCACCCTTAAACCCTCCAGCCCAGCCACATCTCCCCCTTAAACGACCCCCAGCCCAGCCACATCTCACCCTTAAACCCCCCAGACTTCCAGCCCAGCCACATCTCACCCTTAAACGACCTCCAGCCCAGCCACATCTCACCCTTAAACGATCTCACCCTCCAGCCCAGCCACATCTCACCCTTAAACGACCTCCAGCCCAGCCACATCTCACCCTTAAACGACCTCCAGCCCAGCCACATCTCACCCTTCAACGACCTCCAGCCCAGCCACATCTCACCCTTAAACGACCTCCAGCCCAGCCACATCTCACCCTTAAACGACCTCCAGCCCAGCCACATCTCACCCTTAAACAACCTCCAGCCCAGCCACATCTCACCCTTAAACAACCCCCAGCCTCAGCCACATCTCACCCTTAAACAACCTCCAGCCCAGCCACATCTCACCCTTAAACAACCCCCAGCCCAGCCACATCTCTCTCTCACACACACACACACACACACATATGTACTGTGAGGTTGTAGTAGCCGCTGATTGAGGTCTGTACTGTTATGCTGTAACCAGGAACAGAGTGACATATCACTCAGGGAGCACCAAGATCACTATCAGGGGTTGCTATAGTTATGGCGAAGGTGGTGTGTGTGTGTGTGTGTGTGTGTGTGTGTGTGTGTGTGTGTCTTTGTGTACCTGTGTGTAACATAGAGATACTGTAGATAGGAGAACTAATCTTTGTATCTTAGCCAATATAGCGTCTGACAGCATCGGCAGCTCCATTGAGGCAATCGCCATTTTGTAGTCAATTTTCTTCACGATTGGCTGAACCCCTCCTGATGACCCGGTTTGACATGACTCCAACAGGGTCACCAAGAGGGATCAGCTAATGAAGTTGAAAGTCCCACCCAGTTGACTACTTTTAAAATGTTGACTACTTTTAAAATGGTGCCCATGTTAATATCACCTTCTGGCCCCTAGAGGCCTCTCATTCTCTATCATGCTCTATGGTGTGTAAGGCCTTAATACCACCTTCTGGCCACTAGAGGCCTCTCATTCTCTATCATGCTCTATGGTGTGTATAAGGACTTAATACCACCTTCTGGCCACTAAAGGCCTCTATCATTCTCTATGGTGTGTAAGGCCTACCTGACTAAGAACAGGCAAGTGGTGCCCCATAAATATTTAATATTCTATTATTATAACTGAATTATAACTGAGAGTCACTCAATTAGCCATGCATTCTACAATTTGTTTGGGGTAAGTTAGTCTAGCCAGCTATCTAAGAACAGAAAGGGTCGGCAGCGTAGCCTAGTGGTTAGAGCGTTGGACTAGTAACCAGCATCAGGTAGACTAGTGGTTAGAGTGTTGGACTAGTAACCAGCATCAGGTAGACTAGTGGTTAGAGTGTTGGACCAGTAACCAGCAAGTAGCTTAGTGGTTAGGACTTGGAACCAGAAGGTAGCAAGATGGAATCCCCGAGCTGACAAGGTAAAAATCTGTCGTTCTGCCCCTGAACAGCCAAAATAAGAATTTGTTCTTAACCGACTTGCCTAGTTAAAAACATTTTTTATAGAGATTTGCAGAGTACTTCATACATTTTTTATCCAAAAATTCTAAATGTTGGAAACAGTGTCAGGATGTTTAGAAAGCGAAGAACCCCGTGAGCAGAACTTTGAAATCGTAACAACTACTTTCATTCTTCTACTGCATCTGTTAACAGCCTTTTATAGAGACTAACGGACTGGGAACCTGACGGAGGGAAACGGACCGCGATAGGGAACCTGACGGAGGGTAACGGACCGCGATAGGGAACCTGACGGAGGGGAAACGGACCGCGATAGGGAACCTGACGGAGGGAAACGGACGCGATAGGGAACCTGACGGGAGGGAAACGGACCGCGATAGGAAACCTGACGGGAGGGAAACGGACCGCGATAGGAAACCTGACGGAGGGAAACGGACCGCGATAGGGAACCTGACGGAGGGGAAACGGACCGCGATAGGAAACCTGACGGAGGGAAACGGACCGCGATAGGGAACCTGACGGGAGGGAAACGGACCGCGATAGGAAACCTGACGGGAGGGAAACGGACCGCGATAGGAAACCTGACGGAGGGAAACGGACCGCGATAGGAAACCTGACGGGAGGGAAACGGACGCGATAGGAAACCTGACGGGAGGAAACGGACCGCGATAGGAAACCTGACGGGAGGGAACCTGACCGCGATAGGAAACCTGACGGGAGGGAAACGGACCGCGATAGGAAACCTGACGGGAGGGAAACGGACCGCGATAGGAAACCTGACCGCGATAGGAAACCTGACCGCGATAGGGAACCTGACCGCGATAGGAAACCTGACGGGAGGGAACCTGACCGCGATAGGAAACCTGACGGGAGGGAAACGGACCGCGATAGGAAACCTGACCGCGATAGGAAACCTGACCGCGATAGGAAACCTGACCGCGATAGGAAACCTGACCGCGATAGGAAACCTGACCGCGATAGGAAACCTGACCGCGATAGGAAACCTGACCGCGATAGGAAACCTGACCGCGATAGGAAACCTGACCGCGATAGGAAACCTGACCGCGATAGGAAACCTGACGGGAGGGAAACGGACCGCGATAGGGAACCTGACCGCGATAGGAAACCTGACCGCGATAGGAAACCTGACGGGAGGGAAACGGACCGCGATAGGGAACCTGACCGCGATAGGAAACCTGACCGCGATAGGAAACCTGACGGGAGGGAAACGGACCGCGATAGGGAACCTGACGGGAGGGAAACGGACCGCGATAGGGAACCTGACTGGAGGGAAACAGACCGCGATAGGGAACCTGACCGCGATAGGGAACCTGACGGGAGGGAAACGGACCGCGATAGGGAACCTGACGGAGGGAAAGGGACCGCGATAGAAACCTGGACGGGAGGGAAACGGACCGCGATAGGGAACCTGACCGCGATAGGAAACCTGACCGCGATAGGAAACCTGACGGGAGGGAAACGGACCGCGATAGGAAACCTGACGGGAGGGAAACGGACCGCGATAGGAAACCTGACCGCGATAGGAAACCTGACCGCGATAGGAAACCTGACCGCGATAGGGAACCTGACGGGAGGGAAACGGACCGCGATAGGGAACCTGACGGAGGGAAACGGACCGCGATAGGAAACCTGACCGCGATAGGGAACCTGACCGCGATAGGAAACCTGACGGGAGGGAAACGGACCGCGATAGGGAACCTGACGGGAGGGAAACGGACCGCGATAGGGAACCTGACGGGAGGGAAACGGACCGCGATAGGAAACCTGACGGGAGGGAAACGGACCGCGATAGGAAACCTGACGGGAGGGAACCTGACCGCGATAGGAAACCTGACGGGAGGGAAACGGACCGCGATAGGAAACCTGACGGGAGGGAAACGGACCGCGATAGGAAACCTGACCGCGATAGGGAACCTGACCGCGATAGGGAACCTGACCGCGATAGGGAACCTGACCGCGATAGGGAACCTGACCGCGATAGGGAACCTGACCGCGATAGGGAACCTGACCGCGATAGGGAACCTGACGGGAGGGAAACGGACCGCGATAGGGAACCTGACTGGAGGGAAACAGACCGCGATAGGGAACCTGACCGCGATAGGGAACCTGACGGGAGGGAAACGGACCGCGATAGGGAACCTGACCGCGATAGGGAACCTGACCGCGATAGGGAACCTGACCGCGATAGGGAACCTGACCGCGATAGGGAACCTGACCGCGATAGGGAACCTGACCGCGATAGGGAACCTGACCGCGATAGGGAACCTGACGGGAGGGAAACGGACCGCGATAGGGAACCTGACTGGAGGGAAACAGACCGCGATAGGGAACCTGACCGCGATAGGAAACCTGACTGGAGGGAAACAGACCGCGATAGGGAACCTGACCGCGATAGGAAACCTGACCGCGATAGGAAACCTGACCGCGATAGGAAACCTGACGGGAGGGAAACGGACCGCGATAGGGAACCTGACCGCGATAGGAAACCTGACAGCGATAGGGAACCTGACGGGAGGGAAACGGACCGCGATAGGGAACCTGACCGCGATAGGGAACCTGACCGCGATAGGGAACCTGACGGGAGGGAAACGGACCGCGATAGGGAACCTGACTGGAGGGAAACAGACCGCGATAGGGAACCTGACCGCGATAGGAAACCTGACCGCGATAGGAAACCTGACGGAGGGAAACGGACCGCGATAGGGAACCTGACGGAGGGAAACGGACCGCGATAGGAAACCTGACGGGAGGGAAACGGACCGCGATAGGGAACCTGACGGAGGGAAACGGACCGCGATAGGAAACCTGACGGGAGGGAAACGGACCGCGATAGGGAACCTGACCGCGATAGGAAACCTGACCGCGATAGGAAACCTGACGGGAGGGAAACGGACCGCGATAGGAAACCTGACGGGAGGGAAACGGACCGCGATAGGAAACCTGACCGCGATAGGAAACCTGACCGCGATAGGAAACCTGACCGCGATAGGGAACCTGACGGGAGGGAAACGGACCGCGATAGGGAACCTGACGGAGGGAAACGGACCGCGATAGGGAACCTGACGGAGGGAAACGGACCGCGATAGGAAACCTGACCGCGATAGGGAACCTGACCGCGATAGGAAACCTGACGGGAGGGAAACGGACCGCGATAGGGAACCTGACGGGAGGGAAACGGACCGCGATAGGAAACCTGACGGGAGGGAACCTGACCGCGATAGGGAACCTGACCGCGATAGGAAACCTGACCGCGATAGGGAACCTGACGGGAGGGAAACGGACCGCGATAGGAAACCTGACGGGAGGGAAACAGACCGCGATAGGAAACCTGACGGGAGGGAAACAGACCGCGATAGGGAACCTGACCGCGATAGGAAACCTGACCGCGATAGGGAACCTGACCGCGATAGGAAACCTGACGGGAGGGAACCTGACCGCGATAGGGAACCTGACGGGAGGGAACCTGACCGCGATAGGGAACCTGACGGGAGGGAACCTGACCGCGATAGGAAACCTGACGGGAGGGAAACCTGACCGCGATAGGAAACCTGACGGGAGGGAAACGGACCGCGATAGGAAACCTGACGGGAGGGAAACGGACCGCGATAGGAAACCTGACGGAGGGAAACGGACCGCGATAGGAAACCTGACCGCGATAGGGAACCTGACCGCGATAGGAAACCTGACGGGAGGGAAACGGACCGCGATAGGAAACCTGACCGCGATAGGGAACCTGACCGCGATAGGAAACCTGACGGGAGGGAAACGGACCGCGATAGGAAACCTGACCGCGATAGGGAACCTGACCGCGATAGGAAACCTGACCGCGATAGGAAACCTGACGGAGGGAAACGGACCGCGATAGGAAACCTGACGGGAGGGAAACAGACCACGATAGGAAACCTGACGGAGGGAAACGGACCGCGATAGGAAACCTGACCGCGATAGGGAACCTGACCGCGATAGGGAAACGGACCGCGATAGGAAACCTGACGGGAGGGAAACAGACCGCGATAGGAAACCTGACGGGAGGGAAACAGACCGCGATAGGAAACCTGACCGCGATAGGAAACCTGACGGGAGGGAAACAGACCGCGATAGGAAACCTGACGGGAGGGAAACAGACCGCGATAGGAAACCTGACGGGAGGGAAACAGACCGCGATAGGAAACCTGACCGCGATAGGAAACCTGACGGGAGGGAAACAGACCGCGATAGGAAACCTGACGGGAGGGAAACAGACCGCGATAGGAAACCTGACGGAGGGAAACAGACCGCGATAGGAAACCTGACCGCGATAGGGAACCTGACCGCGATAGGGAAACGGACCGCGATAGGGAACCTGACCGCGATAGGGAACCTGACGGGAGGGAAACAGACCGCGATAGGAAACCTGACCGCGATAGGAAACCTGACGGGAGGGAAACAGACCGCGATAGGAAACCTGACGGAGGGAAACGGACCGCGATAGGAAACCTGACCGCGATAGGGAACCTGACCGCGATAGGGAACCTGACCGCGATAGGAAACCTGACGGGAGGGAAACAGACCGCGATAGGAAACCTGACGGAGGGAAACGGACCGCGATAGGAAACCTGACCGCGATAGGGAACCTGACCGCGATAGGGAACCTGACCGCGATAGGGAACCTGACCGCGATAGGGAACCTGACCGCGATAGGGAACCTGACCGCGATAGGGAACCTGACCGCGATAGGGAACCTGACCGCGATAGGGAAACGGACCGCGATAGGGAAACGGACCGCGATAGGGAAACGGACCGCGATAGGGAACCTGACCGCGATAGGGAAACGGACCGCGATAGGAAACCTGACGGGAGGGAAACAGACCGCGATAGGAAACCTGACCGCGATAGGAAACCTGACGGGAGGGAAACAGACCGCGATAGGAAACCTGACGGAGGGAAACAGACCGCGATAGGAAACCTGACGGAGGGAAACGGACCGCGATAGGAAACCTGACCGCGATAGGGAACCTGACCGCGATAGGGAACCTGACCGCGATAGGGAACCTGACCGCGATAGGGAACCTGACCGCGATAGGGAACCTGACCGCGATAGGGAACCTGACCGCGATAGGGAACCTGACCGCGATAGGGAACCTGACCGCGATAGGGAAACGGACCGCGATAGGGAACCTGACGGGAGGGAAACAGACTGCGATAGGAAACCTGACGGAGGGAAACGGACCGCGATAGGAAACCTGACCGCGATAGGGAACCTGACCGCGATAGGAAACCTGACGGGAGGGAAACAGACCGCGATAGGAAACCTGACGGAGGGAAACGGACCGCGATAGGAAACCTGACCGCGATAGGGAACCTGACCGCGATAGGGAAACGGACCACGATAGGAAACCTGACCGCGATAGGGAACCTGACCGCGATAGGGAACCTGACCGCGATAGGGAACCTGACCGCGATAGGGAACCTGACGGGAGGGAAACAGACCGCGATAGGGAACCTGACCGCGATAGGGAACCTGACGGGAGGGAAACAGACCGCGATAGGGAACCTGACCGCGATAGGGAACCTGACGGGAGGGAAACAGACTGTGTAAACAACATTCAACAATTGACTAACAAAATATGAGCAGAAAGTTAGAGTACATGCATGTAATATGGAGAAAACTTAGGCTATATGGATAGAAGATAAACTGTGTTTAAAAAGACAGAGTCCAGGAAACTACAGAAGTGGAAATGTCCATATTGTGAAATCGTGTTTGCTTCCCTGATAATAAAATCAGCCAATCATGATCAACCCACCCCTTCTAAAAAGTACACAAAAGGATGGATAAGAGTCACAATCACATTATTTTCTTTGTCGGGCTGAAAACCAACTGGAAAAAGACAGATAACCGTCCCAACAATGCATGTAAGTTGAAGCCTACATTTTACAACTGAAACATTTTACCACTACAGACTGTTTATATGTAAACAGACATGCATTTCCATATATGGAGCAGAAAATGATTATGTGTCAAAACATAGAATTACATAAAATAAATCCCCATTTAATAGGCTCTCTGTGTTCCAGGCCCTGAGGATTCTCTATGTGTTGCTGCTGTCAGTAGCAGTTCATTCTAAGGGGCTGATGTTCCAGCCTCTGGACTGTGCTGATATCTACAACGACGGCTCTAAGACCAGTGGTGTCTACAGGATGTACCCTGCTGGACCCAACTCTCCTCGATACGTCTACTGTGATATGGACACCGACGGAGGGAAATGGACTGTGAGTAGGTCAACTAGTAGGAAACTATTTAACAGAGTACATAACCAGTGTTCAGACCAGACTGGAGCCGGCCTCAACCCCTCCAGACCAGACTGGAGTCGGCCTCAACCCCTCCAGACCAGACTGGAGTCGGCCTCAACCCCTCCAGACCAGACTGGAGTCGGCCTCAACCCCTCCAGACCAGACTGGAGTCGGCCTCAACCCCTCCAGACCAGACTGGAGTCGGCCTCAACCCCTCCAGACCAGACTGGAGTCGGCCTCAACCCCTCCAGACCAGACTGAGTCGGCCTCAACCCCTCCAGACCAGACTGGAGTCGGCCTCAACCCCTCCAGACCAGACTGGAGTCGGCCTCAACCCCTCCAGATCAGACTGGAGTCGGCCTCAACCCCTCCAGACCAGACTGAGTCGGCCTCAACCCTCCAGATCAGACTGGAGTCGGCCTCAACCCCTCCAGACCATACTAGAGTCGGCCTCAACACCTTACAAACCATACTAGTCAGCATCAACAAAAACATGCTACATCGACAGACTGATCTTGTTGAAGTATTTTAAGACAACAGTATTCTGCCAGATAAGAGATCTGATCAACCGTTGGAACTGAATTCTCCTGAGTCAGTACTTGACGACATGGCCTAGATGCTTATAATTTCTCCTCTCTCCCCCCACCTCCCTCTACCTTCCCCTCCTTCCAGGTGTTTCAGAGGAGGATGGATGGGACAGTGAACTTCTACAGAGGATGGGACCAGTACAAGAACGGCTTTGGACACGCAGCAGGAGAGTACTGGCTGGGTAAAGAACTTCTTTCAAAGAGCCTTTTCAAGGACAGATCATCCATGAAAACACCCTGGATAATTTAAATTCATCATTGGTTTGTTAAATTGACTTCTCTATTTGTGAGGTTGTTGTGACGGTCAGTAGTCAGGCAGGGCCAAATCCCAACAGGGCCAAATCCCAACAGGGCCATATCCCAACAGGGCCATATCCCAACAGGACCAAATCACAAATCCCAAAAGGGCCAAATCCCAACAGGGCCAAATCCCAACAGGGCCAAATCCCAAATCACAACAGGGCCAAATCCCAACAGGACCAAATCCCAAATCACAACAGGGCCAAATCCCAACAGGGCCAAATCCCAACAGGGCCAAATCCCAACAGGACCAAATCCCAACAGGGCCAAATCCCAACAGGGCCAAATCCCAACAGGACCAAATCCCAACAGGACCAAATCCCAACAGGGCCAAATCCCAACAGGACCAAATCCCAACAGGGCCAAATCCCAACAGGACCAAATCCCAACAGGGCCAAATCCCAACAGGAAATAATAACATGTACAAAAATATATTCACTTCCAGTCCAGAGTTTGGACACACCTACTCATTCAAAGGTTTTTCTTCATTTTTTACTATTTTCTACATTGTAGAATAATAGTGAAGACATCAAAAGTATGAAATAACACATATGGAAACATGTAGAAACCAAAAAAAAGTGTTAAAATCAAAATATATTTTATATTTGAGATACTTCAAAGTAGCCATCCTTTTGCCTTGATGACAGCTTTGTTCACTCTAGGCATTCTCTCAACCAGCTTCAACTGGAATTTATTTTCCAACAGTACCAAACTTTTGACTGGTACAGAATATACAAAAAAAATGAAGTAAGCTTTCCGTGCTGACCGAAGACATGACTCTCCTTGCTGACCAAAGACATGACTCTCCTGTGCTGACCAAAGACATGACTCTCCTTGCTGACCAAAGACATGACTCTCCTTGCTGACCAAAGACATGACTCTCCTTGCTGACCAAAGACATGACTCTCCTGTGCTGACCAAAGACATGACTCTCCTGTGCTGACCAAAGACATGACTCTCCTGTGCTGACCAAAGACATGACTCTCCTGTGCTGACCAAAGACATGACTCTCCTGTGCTGACCAAAGACATGACTCTCCTTGCTGACCAAAGACATGACTCTCCTTGCTGACCAAAGACATGACTCTCCTTGCTGACCAAAGACATGACTCTCCTTGCTGACCAAAGACATGACTCTCCTTGCTGACCAAAGACATGACTCTCCTTGCTGACCAAAGACATGACTCTCCTTGCTGACCAAAGACATGACTCTCCTTGCTGACCAAAGACATGACTCTCCTTGCTGACCAAAGACATGACTCTCCTTGCTGACCAAAGACATGACTCTCCTTGCTGACCAAAGACATGACTCTCCTTGCTGACCAAAGACATGACTCTCCTTGCTGACCAAAGACATGACTCTCCTTGCTGACCAAAGACATGACTCTCCTTGCTGACCAAAGACATGACTCTCCTTGCTGACCAAAGACATGACTCTCCTTGCTGACCAAAGACATGACTCTCCTTGCTGACCAAAGACATGACTCTCCTTGCTGACCAAAGACATGACTCTCCTTGCTGACCAAAGACATGACTCTCCTTGCTGACCAAAGACATGACTCTCCTTGCTGACCAAAGACATGACTCTCCTTGCTGACCAAAGACATGACTCTCCTTGCTGACCAAAGACATGACTCTCCTTGCTGACCAAAGACATGACTCTCCTTGCTGACCAAAGACATGACTCTCCTTGCTGACCAAAGACATGACTCTCCTTGCTGACCAAAGACATGACTCTCCTTGCTGACCAAAGACATGACTCTCCTTGCTGACCAAAGACATGACTCTCCTTGCTGACCAAAGACATGACTCTCCTTGCTGACCAAAGACATGACTCTCCTTGCTGACCAAAGACATGACTCTCCTTGCTGACCAAAGACATGACTCTCCTTGCTGACCAAAGACATGACTCTCCTTGCTGACCAAAGACATGACTCTCCTTGCTGACCAAAGACATGACTCTCCTTGCTGACCAAAGACATGACTCTCCTTGCTGACCAAAGACATGACTCTCCTTGCTGACCAAAGACATGACTCTCCTTGCTGACCAAAGACATGACTCTCCTTGCTGACCAAAGACATGACTCTCCTTGCTGACCAAAGACATGACTCTCCTTGCTGACCAAAGACATGACTCTCCTTGCTGACCAAAGACATGACTCTCCTTGCTGACCAAAGACATCTGCATGATAGAAATAAAGATCATTTTAAAAACTCAACTCTTGACCTCGACGCCAGCGCCCACTACATTTTCTCACATTGTTCCTCTTCATCAGGGACTGGTTTAGACCTGGGACACCAGGTGGGTGATATTAATTACCAGGTAGAAGAGAAAACCAGCAGCCTGTGAACCAATGTAACAGTTGAATATCTCTGTTCTAAAAAAGGTTCACCTCTGGTCTGTTCGCTGCAGGTCTGGACACCATCTACCTCCTGACCCTGAAAAAGAATTACGAGTTGAGGGTGGACATGGAGGACTTCGACGGACAGAAAGCCTACGCTTTCTACTCCTCCTTCGCCATCTCTCCCAAAGTCACAGATCCTGAACTGGATGGCTACAAACTCCAGGTTACTGGCTTTAAAGATGGAGGAGCAGGTGAGAACAGTTTAAACTTCCTTAGAGAAACATCTGAGCTGTATTCATTAGTCCAGAGTTCAGCTAAGTTCCCTCATTCGGTTCTGTTTGATTCATAGTGAATACAACCCCCCTGAGGGGGACCGTACAGATACACCATCTTAGAGCTGATCTGGAATCAGTTTATTAGAGATCATAATGAATAGTATTACATAGAAAGGACAGGGGGGGACCGTACAGATACACCATCTTAGAGCTGATCTGGGATCAGTTTATTAGAGATCATAATGAATAGTATTACATAGAAAGGACAGGGGGGACCGTACAGATACACCATCTTAGAGCTGATCTGGGATCAGTTTATTAGAGATCATAATGAATAGTATTACATAGAAAGGACAGGGGGGACCGTACAGATACACCATCTTAGAGCTGATCTGGGATCAGTTTATTAGAGATCATAATGAATAGTATTACATAGAAAGGACGTAGGGGGCTGGTCCTAGATCACACTGTGACATCATAGACTGATTTTGACCAGGGCTCTGATAGGTTGTATAACATCTGACCCGTGTTTCCTGCCTGAACCAAGGGGACTCTCTCACCTATCACAGCGGTATGAAGTTCTCCACCTTCGACCGAGACCAGGACACCAACTGTGCAGTCGGCGCGGTCGGAGGTTATTGGTACAACGAGTGTTACTTCTCAAACCCAAACGGTCTTTACACGTGGGGATTGAACTCACAGATGGGAGTCAACTGGAGGGGATGGAAGACCTTCTACTCTGTGAAAGCCATATCCATGAAGATTAGGCCTGTGAACCTGTGAAGGTCCTTCACAAAGTCCTTTAGTTAGAACATAGCTATATGAACTGCAGATTGTCCTCTTAAATGCTAGATTTACAACATGCAAATGTCTTCCATTCTATGCACAGTGTAACATTGATCTAGTCAGTTGTCCTATAAAACTAAAAACTGTCGCGTGAAAAACGCTCCTTTTCATAGCTCATATTCTGTTAAACCCAAATCATGTTGTCGACTCGTTCCTATACTGGTATTTGTGTCTGGGGCTGTTGTGGTGCCCATATTACCGCCACAGCGGCAGTCATGAGTCAAGACCACATTCTGCTGAGTCAACTTCCATCTCCTTTAATTAACTCTGGACATGGCGGTTACACCCAACTGACTACACACCAATCAGGGCCTAACGGCCTGGTCCTTGGTAGAACCCAACTGACTACACACCAATCAGGTCACTCACGGCCTGGTCCTTGGTAGAACCCAACAGACTACACACCAATCAGGTCCTAACGGCCTGGTCCTTGGTAGAACCCAACTGACTACACACCAATCAGGTCCTAACGGCCTGGTCCTTGGTAGAACCCAACTGACTACACACCAATCAGGTCACTAACGGCCTGGTCCTTGGTAGAACCCAACTGACTACACACCAATCAGGTCACTAACGGCCTGGTCCTTGGTAGAACCCAACTGACTACACACCAATCAGGTCCTAACGGCCTGGTCCTTGGTAGAACCCAACTGACTACACACCAATCAGGTCCTAACGGCCTGGTCCTTGATAGAACCCAACTGACTATACACCAATCAGGTCCTAACGGCCTGGTCCTTGGTAGAACCCAACTGACTACACACCAATCAGGTCCTAACGGCCTGGTCCTTGGTAGAACCCAACTGACTACACACCAATCAGGGCCTAACGGCCTGGTCCTTGGTAGAACCCAACTGACTACACACCAATCAGGTCACTAACGGCCTGGTCCTTGGTAGAACCCAACTGACTACACACCAATCAGGTCACTAACGGCCTGGTCCTTGGTAGAACCCAACTGACTACACACCAATCAGGTCACTAACGGCCTGGTCCTTGGTAGAACCCAACTGACTACACACCAATCAGGTCCTAACGGCCTGGTCCTTGGTAGAACCCAACTGACTACACACCAATCAGGTCCTAACGGCCTGGTCCTTGGTAGAACCCAACTGACTACACACCAATCAGGTCACTAACGGCCTGGTCCTTGGTAGAACCCAACTGACTACACACCAATCAGGTCACTAACGGCCTGGTCCTTGGTAGAACCCAACTGACTACACACCAATCAGGTCCTAACGGCCTGGTCCTTGGTAGAACCCAACTGACTACACACCAATCAGGTCACTAACGGCCTGGTCCTTGGTAGAACCCAACTGACTACACACCAATCAGGTCCTAACGGCCTGGTCCTTGGTAGAACCCAACTGACTACACACCAATCAGGTCCTAACGGCCTGGTCCTTGGTAGAACCCAACTGACTACACACCAATCAGGTCCTAACGGCCTGGTCCTTGGTAGAACCCAACTGACTACACACCAATCAGGTCCTAACGGCCTGGTCCTTGATAGAACCCAACTGACTACACACCAATCAGCTCCTAATGGCCTGGTACTCAGGGCTCTATTGTCCCTCCATCAAGTCCTAATGGCCTGGTACTCAGGGCTCTATTGTCCCTCCATCAGGTCCTAATGGCCTGGTACTCAGGGCTCTATTGTCCCTCCATCAGGTCCTAATGGCCTGGTACTCAGGGCTCTATTGTCCCTCCATCAGGTCCTAATGGCCTGGTACTCAGGGCTCTATTGTCCCTCCATCAGGTCCTAATGGCCTGGTACTCAGGGCTCTATTGTCCCTCCATCAAGTCCTAATGGCCTGGTACTCAGGGCTCTATTGTCCCTCCATCAGGTCCTAATGGCCTGGTACTCAGGGCTCTATTGTCCCTCCATCAGGTCCTAATGGCCTGGTACTCAGGGCTCTATTGTCCCTCCATCAGGTCCTAATGGCCTGGTACTCAGGGCTCTATTGTCCCTCCATCAGGTCCTAATGGCCTGGTACTCAGGGCTCTATTGTCCCTCCATCAGGTCCTAATGGCCTGGTACTCAGGGCTCTATTGTCCCTCCATCAGGTCCTAATGGCCTGGTACTCAGGGCTCTATTGTCCCTCTATCAGGTCCTAATGGCCTGGTACTCAGGGCTCTATTGTCCCTCCATCAAGTCCTAATGGCCTGGTACTCAGGACTCTATTGTCCCTCTATCAGGTCCTAATGGCCTGGTACTCAGGGCTATATTGCAGGGAGAAGTTGACAAGACAAAGTTGACAAAACAAAAAAGGAGAATTTATTTTTTATTTTTTTACCTTTATTTAACCAGGCAAGTCAGTTAAGAACAAATTCTTATTTTCAATGACGGCCTGGGAACAGTGGGTTAACTGCCTGTTCAGGGGCAGAACGACAGATTTGTACCTTGTCAGCTCGGGGGTTTGAACTCGCAACCTTCCGGTTACTAGTCCAACGCTCTAACCACTAGGCTACCCTGCCGCCCCGAGAACAGACGAGGTACTACACAATTAGAGCAAGCAGGGAGATTTTCTCTTTTGTTTTGCTCCCTGCCATGCTAACGGGTTCCCACAAGCTACAATGTATGCGAAGAGCATGCTGCATGCTCCATCTGCTTCTTGTTCACGTCAAACTTCGTCCACCAACACTTGGTCTGGAATGTAATGACATGCTAGCATGGCTAGCGGCTAAGACAGCTTGAGCTAAAATACAAACTCAGGAGCAGAGTAGATCTTCCATATGAAGTCGAACATTGGTGCATTGTGGGTAGCGTATCCCGGAAATAAGTTAATAAATATGTAATAACCCAAAAACATAACTAGGTTTGTACTTACAAGTAACCAGATCATGACTACAACTAAGTTATTTAAGTCTTTGACCATAATGTGTTACATTGGTGAGGAAAAACTCCTGCTTCCTACCTTTAATTGTATAAATGTCTACGGATATATGCTATGCTTATCTGTTACTTGGCAAAAACAAGGTAATCGAAGTGTATACGGTTTTGATCACATTCTCATATCCATAATCAATATGAAAAAGGCCAGACAAGGAAGTGAAGAGTTTACACTGGAAATTGGTCACCACTAATACAGGTCTCAGAACAACCAGACTGGTTAGTTAGTGGTCACCACTAATACAGGTCTCAGAACAACCAGACTGGTTAGTTAGTGGTCACCACTAATACAGGTCTCAGAACATCCAGACTGGTTAGTTAGTGGTCACCACTAATACAGGTCTCAGAACAACCAGACTGGTTAGTTAGTGGTCACCACTAATACAGGTCTCAGAACATCCAGACTGGTTAGTTAGTGGTCACCACTAATACAGGTCTCATAACATCCAGACTGGTTAGTTAGTGGTCACCACTAATACAGGTCTCAGAACATCCAGACTGGTTAGTTAGTGGTCACCACTAATACAGGTCTCAGAACATCCAGACTGGTTAGTTAGTGGTCACCACTAATACAGGTCTCATAACATCCAGACTGGTTAGTTAGTGGTCACCACTAATACAGGTCTCAGAACATCCAGACTGGTTAGTTAGTGGTCACCACTAATACAGGTCTCAGAACATCCAGACTGGTTAGTTAGTGGTCACCACTAATACAGGTCTCAGAACATCCAGACTGGTTAGTTAGTGGTCACCACTAATACAGGTCTCAGAACATCCAGACTGGTTAGTTAGTGGTCACCACTAATACAGGTCTCAGAACATCCAGACTGGTTAGTTAGTGGTCACCACTAATACAGGTCTCAGAACATCCAGACTGGTTAGTTAGTGGTCATCACTAATACAGGTCTCAGAACATCCAGACTGGTTAGTTAGTGGTCACCACAAATAAAGGTCTCAGAACATCCAGACTGGTTAGTTAGTGGTCACCACAAATAAAGGTCTCAGAACATCCAGACTGGTTAGTTAGTTAGTGGTCACCACTAATACAGGTCTCAGAACATCCAGACTGGTTAGTTAGTTAGTGGTCACCACTAATACAGGTCTCAGAACATCCAGACTGGTTAGTTAGTTAGTGGTCACCACTAATACAGGTCTCAGAACATCCAGACTGGTTAGTTAGTGGTCACCACTAATACAGGTCTCATAACATCCAGACTGGTTAGTTAGTTAGTGGTCACCACTAATACAGGTCTCAGAACATCCAGACTGGTTAGTTAGTGGTCACCACTAATACAGGTCTCAGAACAACCAGACTGGTTAGTTAGTTAGTGGTCACCACTAATACAGATCTCAGAACATCCAGACTGGTTAGTTAGTGGTCACCACTAATACAGGTCTCAGAACATCCAGACTGGTTAGTTAGTGGTCACCACTAATACAGGTCTCAGAACATCCAGACTGGTTAGTTAGTTAGTGGTCACCACTAATACAGGTCTCAGAACATCCAGACTGGTTAGTTAGTTAGTGGTCACCACTAATACAGGTCTCAGAACATCCAGACTGGTTAGTTAGTTAGTGGTCACCACTAATACAGGTCTCAGAACATCCAGACTGGTTAGTTAGTTAGTGGTCACCACTAACACAGGTCTCAGAACATCCAGACTGGTTAGTTAGTTAGTGGTCACCACTAACACAGGTCTCAGAACATCTAGACTGGTTAGTTAGTGGTTACCGCTAATACAGGTCTCATAACATCCAGACTGGTTAGTTAGTGGTCACCACTAATACAGGTCTCATAACATCCAGACTGGTTAGTTAGTGGTCACCACTAATACAGGTCTCAGAACATCCAGACTGGTTAGTTAGTTAGTGGTCACCACTAATACAGGTCTCAGAACATCCAGACTGGTTAGTTAGTTAGTGGTCACCACTAATACAGGTCTCAGATCATCCAGACTGGTTAGTTAGTTAGTGGTCACCACTAATACAGGTCTCAGAACATCCAGACTGGTTAGTTAGTTAGTGGTCACCACTAATACAGGTCTCAGAACATCCAAACTGGTTAGTTAGTGGTCACCGCTAATACAGGTCTCAGAACAACCAGACTGGTTAGTTAGTGGTCACCGCTAATACAGGTCTCAGAACATCCAGACTGGTTAGTTAGTTAGTGGTCACCACTAATACAGGTCTCAGATCATCCAGACTGGTTAGTTAGTTAGTGGCCACCGCTAATACAGGTCTCAGAACATCCAGACTGGTTAGTTAGTGGTCACCACTAATACAGGTCTCAGAACATCCAGACTGGTTAGTTAGTGGTCACCACTAATACAGGTCTCATAACATCCAGACTGGTTAGTTAGTGGTCACCACTAATACAGGTCTCAGAACAACCAGACTGGTTAGTTAGTTAGTTAGTGGTCACCACTAATACAGGTCTCAGAACATCCAGACTGGTTAGTTAGTGGTCACCACTAATACAGGTCTCAGAACATCCAGACTGGTTAGTTAGTGGTCACCACTAATACAGGTCTCAGAACATCCAGACTGGTTAGTTAGTGGTCACCACTAATACAGGTCTCAGAACAACCAGACTGGTTAGTTAGTGGTCACCGCTAATACAGGTCTCAGAACAACCAGACTGGTTAGTTAGTTAGTTAGTGGTCACCACTAATTGGAATCACTTAGAGTGTATGTGTTTCCACCTGGGTCAGGCACTACTCATGAAGCACGTTTACAACCATTATTATATACAAAAACATAAAACACTGTCGGAAATGAGGAAAATATTGTGATATGATATTTTGGCCATTTATCCCAGCTCTATAATCTATTATATCCTGTCCAAAGCCAGTATTGATGAAGAAGCACTTCACTATCTCTCCCCAGGCTGTTAGAGGTGATGGGAGGAGGAGGGGCTATACCAACTACACCTCCTTCACTATCTCTCCCCAGGCTGTTAATAGAGGTGATGGGAGGAGTACGGGCTATACCAACTACACCTCCTTCACTATCTCTCACCAGGCTGTTAATAGAGGTGATGGGAGGAGTACGGGCTATACCAACTACACCTCCTTCACTATCTCTCCCCAGGCTGTTAATAGAGGTGATGGGAGGAGTACGGGCTATACCAACT
The DNA here is from genome assembly GCF_036934945.1 of Oncorhynchus masou masou. Classification (NCBI taxonomy): domain Eukaryota; kingdom Metazoa; phylum Chordata; class Actinopteri; order Salmoniformes; family Salmonidae; genus Oncorhynchus; species Oncorhynchus masou. Next base: position 9,471,885 of record NC_088238.1, on the reverse strand, counting down.
ACACCTCCTTCACTATCTCTCCCCAGGCTGTTAATAGAGGTGATGGGAGGAGTACGGGCTATACCAACTACACCTCCTTCACTATCTCTCACCAGGCTGTTAGAGGTGATGGGAGGAGGAGGGGCTATACCAACTACACCTCCTTCACTATCTCTCCCCAGGCTGTTAGAGGTGATGGGAGGAGGAGGGTCTATACCAACTATACCTCCTTCACTATCTCTCCCCAGGCTGTTAGAGGTGATGGGAGGAGGAGGGGCTATACCAACTACACCTCCTTCACTATCTCTCCCCAGGCTGTTAGAGGTGATGGGAGGAGGAGGGGCTATACCAACTACACCTCCTTCACTATCTCTCCCCAGGCTGTTAGAGGTGATGGGAGGAGGAGGGTCAATACCAACTACACCTCCTTCACTATCTCTCCCCAGGCTGTTAATAGAGGTGATGGGAGGAGGAGGGTCAATACCAACTACACCTCCTTCACTATCTCTCCCCAGGCTGTTAATAGAGGTGATGGGAGGAGGAGGGTCAATACCAACTACACCTCCTTCACTATCTCTCCCCAGGCTGTTAGAGGTGATGGGAGGAGGAGGGGCTATACCAACTACACCTCCTTCACTATCTCTCCCCAGGCTGTTAATACAGAGGTGATGGGAGGAGGAGGGGCTATACCAACTACACCTCCTTCACTATCTCTCCCCAGGCTGTTAATACAGATGTGATGGGAGGAGGAGGGGCTATACCAACTACACCTCCTTCACTATCTCTCCCCAGGCTGTTAATACAGAGGTGATGGGAGGAGGAGGGGCTATACCAACTACACCTCCTTCACTATCTCTCCCCAGGCTGTTAATACAGAGGTGATGGGAGGAGGAGGGGCTATACCAACTACACCTCCTTCACTATCTCTCCCCAGGCTGTTAATACAGATGTGATGGGAGGAGGAGGGGCTATACCAACTACACCTCCTTCACTATCTCTCCCCAGGCTGTTAATACAGAGGTGATGGGAGGAGGAGGGGCTATACCAACTACACCTCCTTCACTATCTCTCCCCAGGCTGTTAATACAGAGGTGATGGGAGGAGGAGGGGCTATACCAACTACACCTCCTTCACTATCTCTCCCCAGGCTGTTAGAGGTGATGGGAGGAGGAGGGGCTATACCAACTACACCTCCTTCACTATCTCTCCCCAGGCTGTTAGAGGTGATGGGAGGAGGAGCTATACCAACTACACCTCCTTCACTATCTCTCCCCAGGCTGTTAATACAGAGGTGATGGGAGGAGGAGGGTCAATACCAACTACACCTCCTTCACTATCTCTCCCCAGGCTGTTAGAGGTGATGGGAGGAGGAGGGGCTATACCAACTACACCTCCTTCACTATCTCTCCCCAGGCTGTTAATACAGATGTGATGGGAGGAGGAGGGTCTATACCAACTACACCTCCTTCACTATCTCTCCCCAGGCTGTTAGAGGTGATGGGAGGAGGAGGAGCTATACCAACTACACCTCCTTCACTATCTCTCCCCAGGCTGTTAGAGGTGATGGGAGGAGGAGGAGCTATACCAACTACACCTCCTTCACTATCTCTCCCCAGGCTGTTAGAGGTGATGGGAGGAGGAGGGTCTATACCAACTACACCTCCTTCACCATCTCTCCCCAGGCTGTTAGAGGTGATGGGAGGAGGAGGGGCTATACCAACTACACCTCCTTCACTATCTCTCCCCAGGCTGTTAGAGGTGATGGGAGGAGGAGGGGCTATACCAACTACACCTCCTTCACCATCTCTCCCCAGGCTGTTAATACAGAGGTGATGGGAGGAGGATAAAGACAAAAACATTAACAACTACACAGTTTAGAACACTATAACAATACAGAACTCTATAACACACTATAACACACTATAAAACACTATAAAACACTATAACACTATAAAACACTATAACACTATAAAACACTATAACACTATAACACTATAACACTATAACACTATAACACTATAGAACACACTATAGAACACACTATAGAACACACTATATAACACACTATATAACACACTATATAACACACTATAACACACTATAACACACTATAACACACTATAACACACTATAACACACTATAACACACTATAACACACTATAACACACTATAACACACTATAACACACTATAACACACTATAACACACTATAACACACTATAACACACTATAACACACTATAACACACTATAACACACTATAACACACTATAACACACTACAACACACTACAACACACTACAACACACTATACCACACACTATACCACACACTATACCACACACTATACCACACACTATACCACACACTATACCACACACTATACCACACACTATACCACACACACTATACCACACACACTATACCACACACACTATACCACACACACTATACCACACACACTATACCACACACTATACCACACACTATACCACACACTATACCACACACTATACCACACACTATAGAACACACTATAGAACACACTATAGAACACACTATAGAACTATAACACTATAGAACACTATAACACACTATACCACACACTATACCACACTATAGAACACACTATAGAACACACTATAGAACACACTATAGAACACTATAGAACACTATAACACTATAGAACACTATAACACTATAGAACACTATAACACTATGGAACACTATAACACTATGGAACACTATAACACTATAACACTATAGAACACTATAGAACACTATGGAACACTATAACACACTATAGAACTATAAAACACTATAACACTATAACACTATAGAACACTATAACACACTATAACACACTATACCACACACTATACCACACACTATACCACACACTATACCACACACTATACCACACACTATACCACACACTATACCACACACTATACCACACACTATACCACACACTATACCACACACTATAGAACACACTATAGAACACACTATAGAACTATAAAACACTATAACACTATAACACACACTATAACACACACTATAACACTATAAAACACTATAACACTATAGAACACTATAACACTATAACACTCTAGAACACTATAACACTCTAGAACACTATAACACTCTAGAACACTATAACACTCTAGAACACTATAACACTATAGAACACTATAACACTATGGAACACTATAACACTATGGAACACTATAACACTATGGAACACTATAACACTATAGAACACTATAACACTATAGAACACTATAACACTATAGAACACTATAACACTATAAAACACTATAACACTATAAAACACTATAACACTATAACACTATGGAACACTATAACACTATGGAACACTATAGAACACTATAACACTATAGAACACTATAACACTATAGAACACTATAACACTATAGAACACTATAGAACACTATAGAACACTATAGAACACTATAACACTATAGAACACTATAACACTATGGAACACTATAACACTATGGAACACTATAACACTATGGAACACTATAACACTATGGAACACTATAACACTATGGAACACTATAACACTATGGAACACTATAACACTATGGAACACTATAACACTATGGAACACTATAACACTATGGAACACTATAACACTATGGAACACTATAACACTATAGAACACTATAACACTATAGAAGAAAAGGAAACATAATCTACAAGAACCAATATCCCTCCCTAGAAACAACCCTGTGGAATAATCCTCGATAGCTTTTCAGAACTCACTGATAAATTGGTTCACATGGAAAACTAAAAAGGCATAGACACCGTAAATAACTTGGTAATCGGAAAGATATTTTAATTTTGGATTGACCAAGGTAGATATTTTCCAATGCACACAACTTAAACGTTTTATATACCAAAATGTAGATTTGAAAGTCTTTTTGACATAAGAGTAATCTTGATGGAATGCTATTTGAGTCAGAAAAGGATGTTCATGTGATCGGTAACATGTGGGTAACATGTGGGTAACATGTGGGTAACATGATACTTCACTCCTCAATATTAAAAAAAAAAACTTAAACTTAAAAACTGGAAATCAACCAATAAAAACAACACACTGTACTAGACTGTGTCCCAGAGCAACAGTAACAAACCACACACACTGTACTAGACTGTGTCCCAGAGCAACAGTAACAAACCACACACACTGTACTAGACTGTGTCCCAGAGCAACAGTAACAAACCACACACACTGAGGTGGAGGGAAAACAACTTCTGCCAGAGACCGGTTCACTCTCTTTCACTCACTCACCTTCTTGCCCTCTGATTGGTCGGGGCTGACGTATGACAGCTTCCTGCGGACGTAAAACAACATGTCGTCCTGTTCCCGCGGCGACAGCTTCTCCATGAAGTACGTGGAGAACATCCATGTCCAGAACACGATGCGGTCGTCCTTAAAACATCCTGGATCAAAAACACAGAGGGGTCAGAGGTCAGGCCTTAAAACACCCTGGATCAAAAACACAGAGGGGTCAGAGGTCAGGCCTTAAAACACCCTGGATCAAAAACACAGAAAGGTCAGAGGTCAGGCCTTAAAACACCCTGGATCAAAAAACACAGAGAGGTCAGAGGTCAGACCTTAAAACACCCTGGATCAAAAAACACAGAGAGGTCAGAGGTCAGACCTTAAAACACCCTGGATCAAAAAACACAGAGGGGTCAGATGTCAGGCCTTAAAACACCCTGGATCAAAAACACAGAGAGGTCAGGCCTTAAAACACCCTGGATCAAAAACACAGAGAGGTCAGGCCTTAAAACACCCTGGATCAAAAACACAGAGAGGTCAGGCCTTAAAACACCCTGGATCAAAAACACAGAGAGGTCAGGCCTTAAAACACCCTGGATCAAAAACACAGAGAGGTCAGGCCTTAAAACACCCTGGATCAAAAAACACAGAGGGGTCAGATGTCAGGCCTTAAAACACCCTGGATCAAAAACACAGAGAGGTCAGAGGTCAGGCCTTAAAACACCCTGGATCAAAAAACACAGAGAGGTCAGAGGTCAGACCTTAAAACACCCTGGATCAAAAAACACAGAGGGGTCAGATGTCAGGCCTTAAAACACCCTGGATCAAAAACACAGAGAGGTCAGAGGTCAGGCCTTAAAACACCCTGGATCAAAAAACACAGAGAGGTCAGAGGTCAGACCTTAAAACACCCTGGATCAAAAAACACAGAGAGGTCAGAGGTCAGACCTTAAAACACCCTGGATCAAAAAACACAGAGGGGTCAGATGTCAGGCCTTAAAACACCCTGGATCAAAAACACAGAGAGGTCAGGCCTTAAAACACCCTGGATCAAAAACACAGAGAGGTCAGGCCTTAAAACACCCTGGATCAAAAACACAGAGAGGTCAGGCCTTAAAACACCCTGGATCAAAAACACAGAGAGGTCAGGCCTTAAAACACCCTGGATCAAAAACACAGAGAGGTCAGGCCTTAAAACACCCTGGATCAAAAAACACAGAGGGGTCAGATGTCAGGCCTTAAAACACCCTGGATCAAAAACACAGAGAGGTCAGAGGTCAGGCCTTAAAACACCCTGGATCAAAAAACACAGAGAGGTCAGAGGTCAGACCTTAAAACACCCTGGATCAAAAAACACAGAGGGGTCAGATGTCAGGCCTTAAAACACCCTGGATCAAAAACACAGAGAGGTCAGAGGTCAGGCCTTAAAACACCCTGGATCAAAAAACACAGAGAGGTCAGAGGTCAGGCCTTAAAACACCCTGGATCAAAAACACAGAGAGGTCAGGCCTTAAAACACCCTGGATCAAAAACACAGAGAGGTCAGGCCTTAAAACACCCTGGATCAAAAACACAGAGAGGTCAGGCCTTAAAACACCCTGGATCAAAAACACAGAGAGGTCAGGCCTTAAAACACCCTGGATCAAAAACACAGAGAGGTCAGGCCTTAAAACACCCTGGATCAAAAACACAGAGAGGTCAGGCCTTAAAACACCCTGGATCAAAAACACAGAGAGGTCAGAGGTCAGACCTTAAAACACCCTGGATCAAAAAACACAGAGGGGTCAGATGTCAGGCCTTAAAACACCCTGGATCAAAAACACAGAGAGGTCAGAGGTCAGGCCTTAAAACACCCTGGATCAAAAACACAGAGAGGTCAGGCCTTAAAACACCCTGGATCAAAAACACAGAGAGGTCAGGCCTTAAAACACCCTGGATCAAAAACACAGAGGTCAGGCCTTAAAACACCCTGGATCAAAAACACAGAGAGGTCAGAGGTCAGGCCTTAAAACACCCTGGATCAAAAACACAGAGGTCAGGCCTTAAAACACCCTGGATCAAAAACACAGAGAGGTCAGGCCTTAAAACACCCTGGATCAAAAACACAGAGAGGTCAGGCCTTAAAACACCCTGGATCAAAAAACACAGAGAGAGGTCAGAGGTCAGACCTTAAAAACACCCTGGATCAAAAAACACAGAGAGAGGTCAGAGGTCAGACCTTAAAAACACCCTGGATCAAAAAACACAGAGAGAGGTCAGAGGTCAGACCTTAAAAACACCCTGGAACGGTCCTGACACAGTTATCAGAGAAAGAGGAGGACGGGACCCGGACCACTCCTGATTTACAGTAAACTCAAAGAGAAACGGTCTACTGTAATCAGTCTAGGTGGCTATTGGCTTTGGTCCTCAGGGAGATGGAATGGAGGTGATGTTTCATTAGAGGTCGACCGATTAGGATTTTTCAACCTCTACTTTCCATCCTCAATGGCATCCATACAGGAAGTGCTCACGCCCTTCGACTTATTACACATGTTGTTGTGTTACAGGCATTTTAAATGGATCACATTGACATTTTATTTGGTCACTGATCCACACACGATACTCCACAATGCCAAAATGGAATTTTTATTTTTAGATTTATTTATTTTTTACAAATTAATTCATGGGGCGGCAGGGTAGCCTAGTGGTTAGAGCATTGGACTAGTAACCGGAAGGTTGCAAGTTCAAACCACCGAGCTGACAAGGTACAAATCTGTCGTTCTGCCCCTGAACAGGCAGTTAACCCACTGTTCCCAGGCCGTCATTGAAAATAAGAATTTGTTCTTAACTGACTTGCCTGGTTAAATAAAGGTAAAATTAAAAAAAAAAAAAATTTAATAAATAATGAAAAGCTGAAATGTATTGAGTCAATAAGTATTCAACCCCTTTGTTATGGTAAGGAGCCTAAATACGTTCAGGAGTCAAAATGTTGCTTAACAAGTCACATAAGAAGTTGCATGGACTCAATGTGTGTGCAATAATAATGTTTAGCATGATTTTTAAATGACTACCACGTCTCTGTACCCCCACACATAACATTATCTGTGAGGTCCCTCAGGCGAGGAGTGAATTTCAAAACACAGATTCAACCACAAAGTCCAGGGAGGTTTTGCGTTACAAAGAAGGGCCCCTATTGGTAGATGGGTAAAAATGTTAAAAATCTGACATTGAATATCCGTTAGAGCACGGTGTAGTTACTACACTATGGATGGTGTATCAATACACCCAGTCACTACAACGATACAGGCATCCTTAACTCAGTTGCCGAAGAGGAAGGAAACCGCTCAGGGATTTCACCACCAGGCCAATGGTGACTTTAAAACAGTTACAGAGTTTTAATGGCTGTGAAAGTAAACTGAGGATCGACAACATTGTAGTTACTCCACAATACTAATCTAAATGACAGAGTGGAGAGAAGGACGTCTGAACAGAATAACAAACATGCATCCTGTTTACAGCAAGGCACTGAAGTAAAACTGCAAAAGAAAATGTCGCGAATAAATGAACTCTGTCCTGAATACAAAAGTGTTATGTTTGGGGCAAATCCAATACGTCACTGAGCACCACTCTCCATATTGTCTCGTATAGTGGTGGCTGGATCACGTTATGGCTGAACACAGGCAAAATCCCAGAGGAAAACCTGGTTCAGTCTGCTTTCCACCAGACACTGGGAGATGAATTCACCTTTCAGCAATACCCTAAAACACAAGGGCACATATACACTGGAGTTGTTTACCAAGAAGACAGTGAATGTTCCCGAGTTACAGTTGTCACGTACATCTGCTTGGAAATCTACGGCAAGATCTGAACATGTCTGTCCAGCAATCATCAACAACCATCTTGACAGAGCTTGAAGAAGAATTTTAAAAAAAATTGCAAATATTGTACAATCCAGGTTTGCAAAGCTCTTAGAGACTTACCCAGAAAGACTCACAGCTGTAATCACTGCTAAAGGTGATTCTAACGTATCGACTCAGGGGGTTGAATAATTATCTAATCAAGATATACAAGTGCTTTACAAATATGTTAGAATTTGATAAGCACTTTGACAGACCATTTTGTGTAGATCGTTGACAACAAAATGACAACGGAATCCATTTTAATCCCATTTCCACAACAAAATGTGGAAAAAGTCCAGGAGTGTGAATAGTTCCTGAAGGCTCTGTATATTGTGCACTACTGTTGACCAGAGCCCATAGACTCAGCAGTTTCCATTCCATATAGTTTCACTGGGGCACGATATAGGCAATAGGGCCACCATTTCGGAGACAGGCAGGGTTCTTCTCTAATGGAAGGAAGCAGCTTCTGACACAAAATGGCCATTCAGTTTAAACTGCTCATTCAGAGAAACACATTCCTCCATGCCATTTCATTACAGTGAGATTCAATTCAGTGTAACTCAATCTACTGAAGCGCGGTCTGGCTTTGATTGCTTCAATTTTGGAAATTCATTATTGTTGACAAATAGCATGGTGTCAAAAAGATCGCATTTGGTTTAAATAAACTTGTATTTATGTGTGTACATTATTCAAAGAAATCTCCTGAACTCTCAATGCTGAAACTGAAGCCGTTGTTCCTCTCAGACGAGTCCAGTTTCTACAGACAGAACGAAAGGGGAACTGAAATACCACTACATTTCCTCATCCTGAATTTTTTTTTTTATTCTACCTTTATTTAACGAGGCAAGTCAGTTCAGAACAAACGATTACATTTACAATGGATGGACTACCCCTGCCAAACCCGGACGACACTGAGCCAATGGATGGACTACCCCGGCCAAACCCGGACGACACTGAGCCAATGGACGGCCTACCCCAGCCAACCCCGGACGACACTGAGCCAATGGACGGCCTCCCCCAGCCAACCCCGGACGACACTGAGCCAATGGATGGACTACCCCTGCCAACCCCGGACGACACTGAGCCAATGGACGGCCTCCCCCAGCCAAACCCGGACGACACTGAGCCAATGGATGGACTACCCCTGCCAACCCCGGACGACACTGAGCCAATGGACGGCCTATCCCAGCAAACCCCGGACGACACTGAGCCAATGGACGGCCTACCCCAGACGACACTGAGCCAATGGACGGCCTACCCCAGCCAAACCCGGACGACACTGAGCCAATGGTGCGCCGCCCTATGGGACACCCAATGGACGGCCTCCCCCGGATGACACTGAGCCAATGGACGGCCTCCCCCAGACGACACTGAGCCAATGGACGGCCTACCCCAGCCAAACCCGGACGACACTGAGCCAATGGTGCGCCGCCCTATGGGACACCCAATGGACGGGCTCCCCCGGACGACACTGAGCCAATGGTGGGCCGCCCTATGGGACTCCCAATCACGGCCGCTTGCGATTCAGCATGGATTCGAACCAGGGTGTCTGTTGGTGACACCTCTAGTACTGAGATGCAGTGTCTTAGACCTCTGAACTAGGGTCTGTAGTGACTCCTCTAGTACTGAGATGCAGTGCCTTAGACCACTGAACCAGGGTCTGTAGTGACGCCTCTAGTACTGAGATGCAGTGCCTTAGACCACTGAACCAGGGTCTGTAGTGACGCCTCTAGTACTGAGATGCAGTGTCTTAGACCTCTGAACTAGGGTCTGTAGTGACTCCTCTAGTACTGAGATGCAGTGCCTTAGACCTCTGATCCAGGGTCTGTAGTGACTCCTCTCGCACTGAGATGTCTTAGACCTCTGAACCAGGGTCTGTAGTGACTCCTCTAGCACTGAGATGCAGTGTCTTAGACCTCTGAACCAGGGTCTGTAGTGACTTCTCTCGCACTGAGATGTCTTAGACCTCTGAACCAGGGTCTGTAGTGACGCCTCTAGTACTGAGATGCCTTAGACCTCTGAACCAGGGTCTGTAGTGACTCCTCTAGTATTGAGATGCCTTAGACCTCTGAACCAGGGTCTGTAGTGACTCCTCTAGTACTGAGATTCAGTGCCTCAGACCTCTGATCCAGGGTCTGTAGTGACTCCTCTCGCACTGAGATGTCTTAGACCTCTGAACCAGGGTCTGTAGTGACTCCTCTAGCACTGAGATGCAGTGTCTTAGACCTCTGAACCAGGGTCTGTAGTGACTCCTCTCGCACTGAGATGTCTTAGACCTCTGAACCAGGGTCTGTAGTGACTCCTCTAGTACTGAGATGCCTTAGACCTCTGAACCAGGGTCTGTAGTGACGCCTCTAGTACTGAGATGCCTTAGACCTCTGAACCAGGGTCTGTAGTGACTCCTCTAGTATTGAGATGCCTTAGACCTCTGAACCAGGGTCTGTAGTGACTCCTCTAGTACTGAGATTCAGTGCCTCAGACCTCTGCGCCACCCGGGAGCCCCAACACACAATCTGACAGCGCTGATAAACATTCCCCACCAGAGTACAGAATGCAGACAGCATATCACATCTACCTGGGAGGCTGAGCAAACAAACACTTCAGCAGTGAAACCTCCAGCCAAGCGGACACTGCTTCCAGGAAATCTCCTTCATCAACAACTCTTCCCCTGACAGAGACGCAGGCTACTGAGGATAGTCACACACACACACACACACACACACAGGCTACTGAGGATATTCACACACACCAGTACACACTTGTCATCAGGATAGTCACACACACACACACACACACACACACACCGGTACACAGGCCAGTCATCAGTGACCACGACTCACCCTCCACCTGACTGCTTCCATGAGCAACAAGAGCTCCCGGGTCTTGCCTCCCGAGTGGCGCAGTGCTCGCGGTGTCACTACAGACCCGGGTTTGATCCAAAGCTGCGTCACAGCCGGCCGTGACCGGGAGACCTAATGAGGCGACGCATAATTGGCCCAGCGTCGTCCGGGTTAGGGGAGGGTTTGGCCCAGCGTCAACCGGGTTAGGGGAAGGTTTGGCCCAGCGTCAACCGGGTTAGGGGAGGGTTTGGCCCAGCGTCGTCCGGGTTTGGGGAGAGTTTGGCCCAGCGTCGTCCAGGTTAGGGGAGAGTTTGGCCCAGCGTCGTCCGGGTTAGGGGAGGGTTTGGCCCAGCGTCGTCCGGGTTAGGGGAGGGTTTGGCCCAGCGTAGTCCGGGTTAGGGGAGGGTTTGGCCCAGCGTCGTCCGGGTTAGGGGAGGGTTTGGCCCAGCGTCGTCCGGGTTGGGGAGGGTTTGGCCCAGCGTCGTCCGGGTTAGGGAGGGTTTGGCCCAGCGTCGTCCGGGTTAGGGGAGGGTTTGGCCCAGCGTCGTCCGGGTTAGGGGAGGGTTTGGCCCAGCGTCGTCCGGGTTAGGGGAGGGTTTGGCCCAGCGTCGTCCGGGTTAGGGGAGGGTTTGGCCCAGCGTCGTCCGGGTTTGGGGAGGGTTTGGCCGGCCAGGATATCCTTGTCGCATCGCGCTCTAGCGACTCCTTGTGGCGGGCCGGGCACCTGCAAGCTGACTCCGTCATGGGATGGTGTTTCCTCCGACGCATCGGTGCGGCTGGTTTCCGGGTTAAGCGAGCAGCGTGTCCAGAAGCAGTGCGGCTTGGCAGGGTCGCGTATCTGAGGACGCACGGCTCTCGACCTTCGCATCTCCAGGGGAGTTGCAGCGATGGGACAAGACTAACTACCAGATATCACCAAATTGTGGACAAAAAGGGTAGACGGTTTTTAAATGTATATATTTCTCACAGTCTCACGTCAGAACACTTGTCCATGAACTTCAAAACTCGATGGTTAAGTTCAGGCATTAATTCTGACTGTTTATGGTTAGTGTTAAGGTTTGGAATAGGGTCTCCCCAACCACAACACCTAACTAACCAGCCAAGCGAGCGTGGAGAGAGTGAGGGTGGAGAGAGTGAGAGAGAGATAAGAGACGCATAGAGAAAGTGTGTGTGGAGACCCTGCCATCCCTTGTTGTCACACGTCACTACGCCATCCCTTGTTGTCACAACAGAACCTCTACCCTGCCATCCCTTGTTGTCACAACAGAACCTCTACCCTGCCATCCCTTGTTGTCACAACAGAACCTCTACAACTCTTTCCCCCCGATGCTGATTGGAGGAGAGAATCACGACAGAGGTTGTTGATCACTGTGTGGCTCAGGCTCCGTGCCAAATGGCACCCTGTTCTGATCTAGAGCAAGGAGAGAAGTGAGACGAGGTGGGAGAGAACAGGGTGCCATGTTGGGACACAGCCTGTGTCTCACCCTGGGACAGAGGAGGACTTCCAGATCAATACCTCTTCCACACCAGAGGAACACAAGACTGGCTACAGACACACTGCTGTCTGGCAGATAGTGAGACAATCCTGGAGACGACTGATGAGTTTGTCCTTGTCCTGCAGTGTTGTCCCCTGTTCTCCCCTCTATATCTGGCCCGTCAGGGAAAAACAAGGAGGGAGAGGAGAGGAGAGGTGAGAGGTGAGGAGGGAGAGAGGGAGGAGGGGTGGTGAGTGGGAGAGAGAGGAGAGGGGGAGTGGAGAGGTGAGGAGGGAGAGAGAGGGAGGGGGGGAGGGAGGTTCATCCAGGATGCTGACAGCAGCAGGATTTGACCACTGATTTGTCCTCTGGACTCAACCATGAGCTCGTTTCTCCCTACACAGCCTTCTCCACTCCCCTCACTACACAGGGAAGGGGGAGAGGTGGAGAGAGAGGAGTGGGGAGAGAGAGGGGGGAGGTGAGAGGTGAGGAGGGAGGGAGAGGGGGAGGGAGTGAGAGTGTGAGGAGGGAGGGAGGAGAGAGAGGGGGGAGGGAGGGGGAGTGGGGAGAGAGATGGGGGAGGTGAGAGGTGAGGAGGGAGGAGAGGGGGAGGGAGAGGAGTGGGGAGAGAGATGGGGGGAGGTGAGAGGTGAGGAGGGAGGAGAGGGGGAGGGAGAGAGAGTGTGAGGAGGAGGGAGGGAGGGAGAGGGAGAGAGAGTGAGGAGGGAGGGAGGGAGGAGAGGGTGAGGAGTGGGGAGAGAGAGGGGGAAGGTGAGAAGGGAGAGAGAAGCGAAAGGAGCACGGCCTGTTTTCTCCGACGTGGTGCAACACAGACACAGATACAAGAAGCCTCCTAACTAGAACAGTAGCCTTATGGAGCCTGGTCTATAGTAGTGCACTATATAGGGAATAGGGCTCTGTGGCTACCGGGAGGCCAGTCGGTGGATGTAGAGCGAGTGGCTACCGGGAGGCCAGTCGGTGGATGTAGAGCGAGTGGCTACCGGGAGGCCAGTCGGTGGATGTAGAGCGAGTGGCTACCGGGAGGCCAGTCGGTGGATGTAGAGCGAGTGGCTACCGGGAGGCCAGTCGGTGGATGTAGAGCGAGTGGCTAGCGGGAGGCCAGTCGGTGGATGTAGAGCGAGTGGCTAGCGGGAGGCCAGTCGGTGGATGTAGAGCGAGTGGCTAGCGGGAGGCCAGTCGGTGGATGTAGAGCGAGTGGCTAGCGGGAGGCCAGTCGGTGGATGTAGAGCGAGTGGCTAGCGGGAGGCCAGTCGGTGGATGTAGAGCGAGTGGCTAGCGGGAGGCCAGTCGGTGGATGTAGAGCGAGTGGCTAGCGGGAGGCCAGTCGGTGGATGTAGAGCGAGTGGCTAGCGGGAGGCCAGTCGGTGGATGTAGAGCGAGTGGCTAGCGGGAGGCCAGTCGGTGGATGTAGAGCGAGTGGCTAGCGGGAGGCCAGTCGGTGGATGTAGAGCGAGTGGCTAGCCGGAGGCCAGTCGGTGGATGTAGAGCGAGTGGCTAGCCGGAGGCCAGTCGGTGGATGTAGAGCGAGTGGCTAGCGGGAGGCTAGTCGGTGGATGTAGAGCGAGTGGCTACCGGGAGGCTAGTCGGTGGATGTAGAGCGAGTGGCTAGCGGGAGGCTAGTCGGTGGATGTAGAGCGAGTGGCTAGCGGGAGGCTAGTCGGTGGATGTAGAGCGAGTGGCTAGCGGGAGGCTAGTCGGTGGACACCTTATTAAAGTACGACGGACCACAGATTCACCCTGCACACCCTTATTGTCAAGGAAACAAATCAAAACGTGGGGTGAGACGGGGACGCAGCTTAATCCCCCACCCTCTTCAACACACACAATCTGGACCCTCTATTTCTGAAACTATCCGCCGCCATTGTCGCAACCCCTAATACCAACCATGATCAACCTTTCTTTCATATCGTCTGAGATCCCCAAGGACTGGAAAGCTGCCGCGGTCATCCCCCTCTTCAAAGGACCCAAACTGTTACAGACCTATATCCATCCTGCCCTGCCTATCTAAGGTCTTCGAAAGCCAAGTTAACAAACAGATCACCGACCGACCATCTTGAATCACACCGTACCTTCTCCGCTGTGCAATCTGGATTCTGAGCTGGTCACGAGTGCACCTCAGCCACGCTCAAGGTCCTAAACGATATCATAACCGCCATCGATAAAAGACAGTACTGTGCAGCCGTCTTCATCGACCTGGCCAAGGCTTTCGACTCTGTCAATCACCATATTCTTATCGGCAGACTCAGTAGCCTCGGTTTTTCTAATGACTGCCTTGCCTGGTTCACCAACTACTTTGCAGACAGAGTTCAGTGTGTCAAATCGGAGGGCATGCTGTCCTGTCCTCTGGCAGTCTCTATGGGGGTGCTATCGAACCTCCAAACTAACTTCAATGCCATACAACACTCCTTCCGTGGCCTCAAACTGCTCTCAAACGCTAGTAAAACGAAATGCATGCTTTTCAACCGTTCGCTGCCTGCACCCGCCCGCTCGACTAGCATCACCACCCTGGATGGTTCCGACCTTGAATATGTGGACATCTATAAGTACCTAGGTGTCTGGCTAAACTGTAAACTCTCCTTCCAGACTCATATCAAACATCTCCAATCCAAAATCAAATCTAGAATTGCCTTTCTATTTCGCAACAAAGCCTCCTTCACTCACGCCGCCAAACTTACCCTGGTAAAACTGACTATCCTACCGATCCTCGACTTTGGCGATGTCATCTACAAATTGGCTTCCAATACTCTCCTCAGCAAACTGGATGCAGTTTATCACAGTGCCATCCGTTTTGTCACTAAAGCACCTTATACCACCCACCACTGCGACTTGTAGCGAGGGCCAGCCGACTAGAGCATACATGTTCGTTGCCAGACCCACTGGCTCCAGATCATCGACAAGTCCATGCTAGGTAAAGCTCCGCCTTATCTCAGTTCACTGGTCACGATGGCAACACCCACCCGTAGCACGCGCTCCAGCAGGTGTATCTCACTGATCATCCCTAAAACCAACACCCCATTCGGCCGCCTTTCGTTCCAGTTTTCTGCTGCCTGTGAATGGAACGAATTGCAAAAATCGCTGAAGTTGGAGACTTATCTCCCTCACCAACTTCAAACATCAGCTATCTGAGCAGCTAACCGATCGCTGCAGCTGTACATAGTCTATCGGTAAATAGCCCACCCAATTTACCTACCTCATCCCCATACTGTTTTTATTTATTTACTTACTTTTCTGCTAAAGTCCTGGTCTATATATAGAGTACAGCTCCTCTCCCAGAGAGACATTGATAAAGTCCTGGTCTCTATATGGAGTACAGCTCCTCTCCCAGAGAGACATTGATAAAGTCCTGGTCTATATATGGAGTACAGCTCCTCTCCCAGAGAGACATTGATAAAGTCCTGGTCTATATATGGAGTACAGCTTCTCTCCCAGAGAGACATTGATAAAGTCCTGGTCTCTATATGGAGTACAGCTCCTCTCCCAGAGAGACATTGATAAAGTCCTGGTCTCTATATGGAGTACAGCTCCTCTCCCAGAGAGACATTGATAAAGTCCTGGTCTCTATATGGAGTACAGCTCCTCTCCCAGAGAGACATTGATAAAGTCCTGGTCTCTATATGGAGTACAGCTCCTCTCCCAGAGAGACATTGATAAAGACCTGGTCTATATATGGAGTACAGCTCCTCTCCCAGAGAGACATTGATAAAGTCCTGGTCTCTATATGGAGTACAGCTCCTCTCCCAGAGAGTGGAACTTTACATCAGCTCGGCTCTAGAACACTGCTCTGTTCTAGAACACCTCATGACAACAGGAGAATCACCAATATCTATTCTTGTGTTTCCTCAGTCAAAATGTTAGGCTGTAATGTGACTATTTCAGTTGACTTTATACAACAAAACCAGCGCTCTGATGTGGTCTGTCAAACAGGGAACTACAACATAAAACACATACTGTTGTCACAGAGGAACACACACACACACACACAGCCAGACGTGGGAGATAATTCATGATACAGGACTTCATTGTCCTATAACCTGCAGTCCTCCTCAAGATGCTCATACAGCATCAGTAACTAGAGTAGAGGACTGGGTAGTGGGGCAGGGAGTCATAGGGCCATCAGTAACTAGAGTAGAGGACTGGGTAGCGGGGCAGGGAGTCATAGGGCCATCAGTAACTAGATTAGAGGACTGGGTAGTGGGGCAGGGAGTCATAGGGCCATCAGTAACTAGAGTAGAGGACTGGGTAGTGGGACAGGGAGTCATAGGGCCATCAGTAACTAGAGTAGAGGACTGGGTAGTGGGGCAGGGAGTCAGAGGGCCATCAGTAACTATAGTGGAGGGCTGGGTAGCGGGATAGGGAGTCAGTGGGCCGTGGCCAACTGGCCCGATGATCTGGATCCATGATATCCAAAAGCTTCCTCAATGTGAGTTCTATGTTGGCGGACAGCAGAGATGACGTGTCCATCCATTTTCACAAACAAATAAAGATCAGATGAGTTGAAGTCTTGACGGGAGACATGTTTGCCAAATCAATCTGTTTGGCCACGCCCATAGGAGCCATACAGCATTCTGATACAGGGGACCAGGGTCCTTTAGAGACAGAGACAGTAGAGTCCTCAAACCACAGCCGAGCAGGGCCCCACAGAACAACATGTGGAAGCCAATCAACAACAAAATGGTGTCAACACCTTGGTCGTCTCTAACCTTTAGTGTTTTTTTTAACCTTTAATAACCTTTGGAAAGCCATGGTCAGAGGGAAAGCTTTCACAGCAGATGATGCTGTTCCTGTTTTTAAATCACACATAGAAAAGGGTTCTGCACTACTCCTAGTGCCCATCACCAGGCAGGGGCACAGCGTCCGCTCCCCCATCTCAGTCTCCAGTATATACAGTGGGGCAAAAAAGTATTTAGTCAGCCACCAATTGTGCAAGTTCTCTCACTTAAAAAGATGGGTCCTTTTGACAGCTCTTTGGTCTTGGCCATAGTGGAGTTTGGAGTGTGACTGTTTGAGGTTGTGGACAGGTGTCTTTTATACTGATAACAAGTTCAAACAGGTGCCATTAATACAGGTAATGAGTGGAGGACAGAGGAGCCTCTTAAAGAAGAAGTTACAGGTCTGTGAGAGCCAGAAATCTTGCTTGTTTGTAGGTGACCAAATACTTATTTTCCACCATAATTTGCAAATAAATTTATAAAAAATCCTACAATGTGATTTTCTGGATATTTTTTCCCTAATTTTGTCTGCCATAGTTGAAGTGTACCTATGATGAAAATTACAGGCCTCTCATCTTTTTAAGGGGAGAACTTGCACAATTGGTGGCTGACTAAATACTTTTTTGCCCCACTGTATGCTGCAACAGTCTATGTGCTGGGGGGCGAGGGTCAGTCTGTCTTATCTGGTGTCCTGTGTGATCTTAGATATGCTCCCTCTAATTCTCCCATCTCTCTCCCTCTCCCCTTCAGAAGGACCTGAGCCCAAAAACCCTCCCTCATGACTACCTGGTCTGATGACTCCTGGCTGTCCCGGTCTCCAGTCCACCTGGTCGTGCTGCTGATCCAGTCTCTGCTGTTCTGCCTGCGGCTACGGAGCCTTGACCTGTTCACCAGACGTGGTACCTTGTCCCGGACCACTGGCTATTCATACTGCCGTTCAACGAGTCATTATATTTTAAATGTAGTCCATCCCATCCTAAATCTTCAGTGATAACAGTAACAGAGCTATTGATTAGATGTGTAAAATGCCTCAGAGAAAAGACAGATCGAGAACGAGAGAAAAACATTGACACGAGGAGGCCCGGCGCTCTGTGGTGACATCACATTGACACGAGACCCGGCGCTCTGCGGTGACATCATATTGACACGAGGAGACCCGGCGCTCTGTGGTGACATCATATTGACACGAGGAGACCCGGCGCTCTGTGGTGACATCATATTGACACGAGGAGACCCGGCGCTCTGTGGTGACATCATATTGACGCGAGACCCGGCGCTCTGCGGTGACATCATATTGACACGAGACCCAGCGCTCTGCGGTGACATCATATTGACACGACGCGGCGCTCTGTGGTGACATCATATTGACACGTAGGAGACCCGCTCTGTGGTGACATCATATTGACACGAGGAGACCCGGCGCTCTGCGGTGACATCATATTGACACGAGACCCGGCGCTCTGCGGTGACATCATATTGACACGAGACCCAGCGCTCTGCGGTGACATCATATTGACACGAGACCCGGCGCTCTGCGGTGACATCATATTGACACGAGACCCAGCGCTCTGCGGTGACATCATACTGAGACCGGAATACAGATGACACGTCCCTGACAGAACAATACCACTACTGAGAGACAAACAAACGCTTGGCAAATCAACACGTTTCTAGTGTAGAACGCAGATCAGTGTTCTGAGGTTATCCCTCAGATTACGCCGTTGAACCAAGGACTTTTTGCAGACGAGCCGAGATGTTGCAGTCACATTCACCTTGACACTCAGAGAGAGATAATCCGGTCTTCAGTCCACATTGGGCTACCAGAGAGACTATATTTAGATGGTCATACAGGGGAGAGACAGGTAACCTAGTGGTTATTATGGGGTGGCAGGTAACCTAGTGGTTATTATGGGGTGGCAGGTAACCTAGTGGTTATAATGGGGTGGCAGGTAGCCTAGTGGTTATTATGGGGTGGCAGGTAGCCTAGTGGTTATTATGGGGTGGCAGGTAACCTAGTGGTTAGAGAGTTGGGCCAGTAACCTGAAAGGTTGCCGAATCGAATCCCGAGTTGACAAGGTAAAGATCTGTCGTTCTGCCCCTGAACAAGGCAGTTAACCCCCACTGTTCCCCGGTAGGCCGTCATTGTAAATAAGAATATGTTCTTAACTGACTTGCCTAGTTAAAATAAAATGTTAAATTAAAATAATAAAAAATACTGGTACCCTCAGTATTCAGAGTACTGACAGTAGAACACACCTGCTGCTCATTACAAAAGGCTCGTTTTACAGGAATGTGTTGAACAGCACTACATGGATGTTCCTGAGAACAGCCCTGAGCCGTGGTATATCGGCCATATACCACACCCCCCTCGTGCCTCATGGCCAACTAAAGGCCCGTTGACGAGCATGGCGTGTAATCACTCGGAGGCAAACGGAAACAGAGGTGCTGAAACGTAGAGGGACCTACCTGAAATTGTGCAACGTTTCTATTTTTTCCCCCGCGATGTGCACAAATGAACACACCCGTTTTGTTTCCACATCTGCTGCTTTCTGGCTGCTTTTTAAAAAATGAATGATTTGGGTTCATTTTATTCATGAATAACCTCGCCCGGAGCTCATCTCCAGTGGTTTTTCATATGATAATGAGCCTTTAGGCAGGTGTGCAGCTGTGGGTGACATTACAATGAGAATGGCCTCTTTCAGGGGGCAGCGGTGGTACAGAAACATTGAGAAGAAAGAAAACACAGTTACTGATGTTGTTTCTATCCATGAGCCAAGTTCCCTACGGTTGCTGTGGTATCGCCTGAGACATCAATGTTTAAAATGTTTCTATCATGTGGTTTTCAAAAAAGGTCCAAAAATAACTTCCTGATGCCAAAGTTGAACACCCACATATCAAGTCTGGTGGCCTGGAGATCCAATAATATATCAAAATATAGAATCCCCCCTTCTCCTGGCCGGGGACAAGTCTGGTGGCCTGGTGATCCAATAATATATCAAAATATAGAATGCCCCCCCCCTTCTCCTGGCCGGGGACAAGTCTGGTGGCCTGGTGATCCAATAATATATCAAAATATAGAACCCCCCCCTTCTCCTGGCCGGGGACAAGTCTAGTGGCCCGGGGATCCAATAATATTCACATGGATATCACAAGTTGTACAACACTATAGCCGACTGTTCAGGACCATTGAGGACACCTCATTCCTCATCAGTCCACTGGTCAGTGCACTATGATACACAGACGGCCCTGTCTGAAGCCATGAAGCATCGGCATTCGCTTCAGAGACTGGATAGAGGTCGCTACAGTGTTATAATGTAGCTAGTTTCAGAGACTGGATAGAGGTAGCTACAGTGTTATAATGTAGCTAGTTTCAGAGACTGGATAGAGGTAGCTACAGTGTTATAATGTAGCTAGTTTCAGAGACTGGATAGAGGTAGCTACAGTGTTATAATGTAGCTAGTTTCAGAGACTGGATAGAGGTCGCTACAGTGTGTGTTATAATGTAGCTAGTTTCAGAGACTGGATAGAGGTAGCTACAGTGTTATGATGTAGCTAGTTTCAGAGACTGGATAGAGGTAGCTACAGTGTTATGATGTAGCTAGTTTCAGAGACTGGATAGAGGTAGCTAGTGTTATAATGTAGCTAGTTTCAGAGACTGGATAGAGGTAGCTACAGTGTTATGATGTAGCTAGTTTCAGAGACTGGATAGAGGTAGCTACAGTGTTATGATGTAGCTAGTTTCAGAGACTGGATAGAGGTAGCTACAGTGTTATGATGTAGCTAGTTTCAGAGACTGGATAGAGGTCGCTACAGTGTTATGATGTAGCTAGTTTCAGAGACTGGATAGAGGTCGCTATAGTGTTATGATGTAGCTAGTTTCAGAGACTGGATAGAGGTAGCTAGTGTTATGATGTAGCTAGTTTCAGAGACTGGATAGAGGTCGCTACAGTGTTATGATGTAGCTAGTTTCAGAGACTGGATAGAGGTCGCTACAGTGTTATGCTGTAGCTAGTTTCAGAGACTGGATAGAGGTAGCTACAGTGTTATGATGTAGCTAGTTTCAGAGACTGGATAGAGGTCGCTACAGTGTTATGCTGTAGCTAGTTTCAGAGACTGGATAGAGGTCGCTAGTGTTATGATGTAGCTAGTTTCAGAGACTGGATAGAGGTCGCTACAGTGTTATGATGTAGTTAGTTTCAGAGACTGGATAGAGGTAGCTAGTGTTATGATGTAGCTAGTTTCAGAGACTGGATAGAGGTGGCTACAGTGTTATGATGTAGCTAGTTTCAGAGACTGGATAGAGGTCGCTAGTGTTATAATGTAGCTAGTTTCAGAGACTGGATAGAGGTAGCTAGTGTTATGATGTAGCTAGTTTCAGAGACTGGATAGAGGTGGCTACAGTGTTATGATGTAGCTAGTTTCAGAGACTGGATAGAGGTGGCTGCAGTGTTATGATGTAGCTAGTTTCAGAGACTGGATAGAGGTAGCTAGTGTTATGATGTAGCTAGTTTCAGAGACTGGATAGAGGTGGCTACAGTGTTATAATGTAGCTAGTTTCAGAGACTGGATAGAGGTAGCTACAGTGTTATGATGTAGCTAGTTTCAGAGACTGGATAGAGGTCGCTACAGTGTTATGCTGTAGCTAGTTTCAGAGACTGGATAGAGGTGGCTACAGTGTTATGATGTAGCTAGTTTCAGAGACTGGATAGAGGTCGCTAGTGTTATAATGTAGCTAGTTTCAGAGACTGGATAGAGGTAGCTACAGTGTTATGATGTAGCTAGTTTCAGAGACTGGATAGAGGTAGCTAGTGTTATGATGTAGCTAGTTTCAGAGACTGGATAGAGGTAGCTAGTGTTATGATGTAGCTAGTTTCAGAGACTGGATAGAGGTAGCTACAGTGTTATGATGTAGCTAGTTTCAGAGACTGTATAGACGTGGCTACAGTGCGATGATGTAGCTAGTTTCAGAGACTGGATAGAGGTAGCTACAGTGCTGTGATGTAGCTAGTTTCAGAGACTGGATAGAGGTAGCTACAGTGTTATGATGTAGTTAGTTTCAGAGACTGGATAGAGGTAGCTACAGTGCTGTGATGTAGCTAGTTTCAGAGACTGGATAGAGGTAGCTACAGTGTTATGATGTAGCTAGTTTCAGAGACTGGATAGAGGTCGCTACAGTGTGTGTTATAATGTAGCTAGTTTCAGAGACTGGATAGAGGTAGCTACAGTGTTGTGATGTAGCTAGTTTCAGAGACTGGATAGAGGTAGCTACAGTGTTATGATGTAGCTAGTTTCAGAGACTGGATAGAGGTCTCCCCAGTGTTATGATGTAGCTAGTTTGTGTCTGACAGGCTACAGTTTGCTGTGATAATGTCTTCTAGAGCGTCAGAGTTGCTAAGTGTAAAAGCATGTTGTGTTTATTTTACTAGAAGGGAGGCCTACGCTCTGTGTAACCCATTCATAGAGGCTTACTGTTCAGAACCTGTAGAGGATGTTATACTATGGTCGGGGGGGGGTACTACACACCTGAATAGGGTTAGTGTTCCCACAGGGCCATACCTCAACGTTACATCGCTTGTCTATGGAAGACACAGGCGGCCATCTGTGATAATTATAATGATTCAAAGTATAAAAATGCAACATACAACAATGTCAAGGATTTTACTGTTACAGTTCATATAAGGAAAATCAGTTCATTGAAATAAATAGATGAGGCCCTAGTCTATGGATTTCACATGACCGGGCAGGGGGAGGGGACAGGCTCATCCACTTAGGAGCTAGGCCCACCCATTGGGAGCCAGGCCCAGCACAAGGTGCACCTGTGTAATGAGCATGCTGTTTAATCAGCTACTTGATAGGCCACACCTGTCAGGTGGATGTATTATCTTGGTAATGGAGAAATGCTCACTATAGGAATGTAAACAGTGGTGCACAATATTTGAGAAACTTTTTGTGCTGTCTGGAACATTTCTGGGATCTTTTATTTCAGCTCATTAAAACAAGGGACCAACACTTTTTTTTTTTTTACCTTTATTTTACTAGGCAAGTCAGTTAAGAACAAATTCTTATTTTCAATGACTGCTTATTTATTTCAATGGACTGATTTTCCTTATATGAACAGTAACTCAGTAAAATCCTTGACATTGTTGTATGTTGCAATTTTATATTTTGATTCATTATAATTATCACAGATGGCCGCCTGTGTCTTCCATAGACAAGCGATGTAACGTTGAGGTGGGTTAACTGCCTGTTCCGGGGCATAACGACTGATTTGTACCTTGTCAGCTCGGGGATTCGAACTTGCAACCTTTCGGTTACTATTCCAACGCTCTAACCACTAGGCTACCCTGCCGCCCCAATTTATATGTCGCATCCCCAGAACACCTGTGGGTAAACATCACTGGGGAAGAAGTGTCGTTCCTCAACCGGATCTGTGCTAAACTGCTCCAGTAAGTGTGTCTTTACAATAGAAAGATTCTCTCGCGCTGATATACCAGCAACCGTTTCGCAAGCGATGATCGACGTTTCTAAAACGTTAAAACAGTCGGAATTTGTAGGCTGGTTCACAAGCAACCAACGGCGGGGAAATATAGGTTTAACTGCTTTAAACTCTACAGATAATAACAAGGGTTTGAGAGTTTGTCCCTTACAAATGACAGTCACATAACCGGATGAGCATGAAGCGTGTAACCAAACAAGCTATTTGTTGGTGATATTGCAAGACGCGATAGGCCACCAATCTAATCAATTCACCAGTGCAAATTGTAAACCTCTACTCACCAAGTCCACTAGTTTCTTGTCTGATAGTAAGACGGTTCCGTTCGTCGGCTATCGCCTTCAACATCTCTTGTAGAGAATGATCCGGTTCTCCGTTCTCCTCCTCCACCGGCCCGACCTTCTTACAAACACTGGGAGAGGATGCCATTCCCAGCCCGGGCTCATGACAGTCCTACCACGGCAGATCCACCCGACCGACCGGGAGAAAGACAGAGGCGGTGGGGATACCGGGCCGTGTCTTCACTAAAACCACCCACGGATAATCCACGGGATTAATTCCAGACGAGATTTACCAATAACACTGTCCCCTTGTCTGGTCACCGCTGAATGTTAAAGCCTCTGAGTCGGAGACTTCCGTCTGGATCAGCTGGGGAGGAATGCTCTCACACTTCCTGGATATTATGCAGAACAACAGAGAACATTTAAAGGGAAAGTGACCATTTACGTCGATTTCTCATAAATGGATATTTTGGGTAAAACATTTCCATTCTAGCAAACAGTCAAATACCAGACACGTAACAAATCAAATGGATGTATGTCTCCTAGATACGTTTCTCGCGTGTGGATCAGCCGGACAGGCCTATGATGTTTCCGTTGGTCTCGAGCTGACAGGCAGAGGAGAGGGGAGGCGGGGCAGCGGATATTCGGTGCGAGCTCCCGGTGATCTCCGAAGATGACGGAATTGGTACGAGACGTTTTTCTTTTCGTTTTCAGGATTCCTCCAAGTTTAAGATACACTTATTTATAAGTGTTTATTTGTATTTTTTTCCCAGACAATCAGCAACTGTCAATTACAGCACAGCCAGTACAGTAGGCTACAAACCCATCTGTCCGTTTTCTAACGTCATAACCTATATCTAGGCCTACTACTGCACACGGCATCATCACACACAGCCTAATTATGTCAATAGTTCATGTCAATCATGCCAATCTTCTATAAATAGCCTGGTTCCGCGTTTATCGCACGATATGATGAAGAATGGTCGATAAAAATCATGTTGTAGATTGACTCAATTATTAATGTGAGACCATAGAGAATGCTAGAGGCCTCTAGTAGTGTCCAAAAGGCAATTTTAGGCATGGGCAGCGACATTGAAGGTTTTCACCATGCTTCTGACAGTTGAAAGTAGTCAATTGATTGAGGATTCCTATGGGTTGGAGCCTCAATGGAGCTTCCCATGTTGTCACAGACACCGGTATAAAGATGAGTCCTCTATCTATCTCTATGTGAGAGACGGAGCGACCATCGCTCCCAGCTCATCTCATGTTCTGTGGGCTCTCTGCCGTTTCCAGCTTGTCATTGGCCCATGGCTCGCAGTGGCTGGAAAAGTGTCTCCGAGTCGCTGGCATCGAACAGCCAATCATGTGAGCCCCCTCTGATGTCATTGTTGCAAAGGAAAAAGATGATGTCATTTCTATCCAAGGCCACAATAAACCAGGATACAGACTGCTCAATAAACCACGTTACAGACTGCTCAATAAACAGGATACAGACTGCTCAATAAACATGATACAGACTGCTCAATAAACCAGGATACAGACTGCTCAATAAACCACGTTACAGACTGCTCAATAAACATGATACAGACTGCTCAATAAACATGATACAGACTGCTCAATAAACAGGATACAGACTGCTCAATAAACCAGGATACAGACTGCTCAATGACCAGGATACAGACTGCTCAATAAACCAGGATACAGACTGCTCAATAAACCAGGATACAGACTGACCAGGATACAGACTGCTCAATAAACAGGATACAGACTGCTCAATAAACCAGGTTACAGACTGCTCAATAAACATGATACAGACTGCTCAATAAACCAGGATACAGACTGCTCACTAAACCAGGATACAGACTGCCACAAACAGGATACAGACTGCTCAATAAACAGGTTACAGACTGCTCAATAAACCAGGATACAGACTGCTCAATAAACCAGGATACAGACTGACCAGGATACAGACTGCTCAATAAACAGGATACAGACTGCTCAATAAACCAGGTTACAGACTGCTCAATAAACATGATACAGACTGCTCAATAAACCAGGATACAGACTGCTCACTAAACCAGGATACAGACTGCCACAAACAGGATACAGACTGCTCAATAAACAGGTTACAGACTGCTCAATAAACCAGGATACAGACTGCTCAATAAACCAGGATACAGACTGCTCAATAAACCAGGATACAGACTGCTCAATAAACCAGGATACAGACTGCTCAATAAACAGGATACAGACTGCTCAATAAACAGGATGCAGACTGCTCAATGACCAGGATACAGACTGCTCAATAAACAGGATACAGACTGCTCAATAAACCAGGATACAGACTGACCAGGATACAGACTGCTCAATAAACAGGATACAGACTGCTCAATAAACCAGGTTACAGACTGCTCAATAAACATGATACAGACTGCTCAATAAACCAGGATACAGACTGCTCACTAAACCAGGATACAGACTGCCACAAACAGGATACAGACTGCTCAATAAACAGGTTACAGACTGCTCAATAAACCAGGATACAGACTGCTCAATAAACCAGGATACAGACTGCTCAATAAACCAGGATACAGACTGCTCAATAAACCAGGATACAGACTGCTCAATAAACAGGATACAGACTGCTCAATAAACAGGATGCAGACTGCTCAATAAACCAGGATACAGACTGCTCAATAAACCAGGATACAGACTGCTCAATAAACAGGATACAGACTGCTCAATAAACAGGATACAGACTGACCAGGATACAGACTGCTCAATAAACAAGGATACAGACTGCTCAATAAACCAGGATACAGACTGACCAGGATACAGACTGCTCAATAAACAGGATACAGACTGCTCAATAAACAGGTCACAGACTGCTCAATAAACAGGATACAGACTGCTCAATAAACAGGATACAGACTGCTCAATAAACAGGATACAGACTGCTCAATAAACAGGATACAGACTGACCAGGATACAGACTGCTCCATAAACAGGATACAGACTGCTCAATAAACAGGATACAGACTGCTCAATAAACAGGTCACAGACTGCTCAATAAACAGGATACAGACTGCTCAATAAACAGGATACAGACTGACCAGGATACAGACTGCTCAATAAACCAGGATACAGACTGCTCAATAAACAGGATACAGACTGCTCAATAAACCAGGATACAGACTGACCAGGATACAGACTGCTCAATAAACCAGGATACAGACTGCCACAAACAGGATACAGACTGCTCAATAAACAGGTTACAGACTGCTCAATAAACAGGTTACAGACTGCTCAACAAACAGGATACAGACTGACCAGGATACAGACTGCTCAATAAACAGGTTACAGACTGCTCAACAAACAGGATACAGACTGCTCAACAAACAGGATACAGACTGCTCAATAAACCAGGATACAGACTGCTCAATAAACCAGGATACAGACTGCTCAATAAACAGGATACAGACTGACCAGGATACAGACTGCTCAATAAACAGGATACAGACTGCTCAATAAACCAGGATACAGACTGCTCAATAAACAGGATACAGACTGCTCAATAAACCAGGATACAGACTGCTCAATAAACAGGATACAGACTGCTCAATAAACAGGATACAGACTGACCAGGATACAGACTGCTCAATAAACCAGGATACAGACTGCTCAATAAACATGATACAGACTGCTCAATAAACAGGATATAGACTGCTCAATAAACCAGGATACAGACTGCTCAATAAACCAGGATACAGACTGCTCAATAAACCAGGATACAGACTGCTCAATAAACCAGGATACAGACTGCTCAATAAAGAGGTTACAGACTGCTCAATAAACAGGATACAGACTGACCAGGATACAGACTGCTCAATAAACCAGGATACAAACTGCCAAATAAACCAGGATACAAACTGCCAAATAAACCAGGATACAGACTGCTCAATAAACAGGATACAGACTGTTCAATAAACAGGATACAGACTGCTCAATAAACAGGATACAGACTGCTCAATAAACCAGGATACAAACTGCCACAATAACCAGGATACAGACTGCTCAATAAACAGGATACAGACTGCTCAATAAACAGGATACAGACTGCTCAATAAACCAGGATACAGACTGCTCAATAAACCAGGATACAGACTGCTCAATAAACGATACAGACTGCTCAATAAACAGGATACAGACTGCTCAATAAACCAGGATACAAACTGCCACAATAACCAGGATACAGACTGCTCAATAAACAGGATACAGACAGCTCAATAAACAGGATACAGACTGCCACAATAAACAGGATACAGACTGCTCAATAAACAGGATACAGACTGACCAGGATACAGACTGCTCACTAAACCAGGATACAGACTGCCACAAACAGGATACAGACTGCTCAATAAACAGGTTACAGACTGCTCAATAAACCAGGATACAGACTGCTCAATAAACCAGGATACAGACTGCTCAATAAACCAGGATACAGACTGCTCAATAAACCAGGATACAGACTGCTCAATAAACAGGATACAGACTGCTCAATAAACAGGATGCAGACTGCTCAATGACCAGGATACAGACTGCTCAATAAACAGGATACAGACTGCTCAATAAACCAGGATACAGACTGACCAGGATACAGACTGCTCAATAAACAGGATACAGACTGCTCAATAAACCAGGTTACAGACTGCTCAATAAACATGATACAGACTGCTCAATAAACCAGGATACAGACTGCTCACTAAACCAGGATACAGACTGCCACAAACAGGATACAGACTGCTCAATAAACAGGTTACAGACTGCTCAATAAACCAGGATACAGACTGCTCAATAAACCAGGATACAGACTGCTCAATAAACCAGGATACAGACTGCTCAATAAACCAGGATACAGACTGCTCAATAAACAGGATACAGACTGCTCAATAAACAGGATGCAGACTGCTCAATAAACCAGGATACAGACTGCTCAATAAACCAGGATACAGACTGCTCAATAAACAGGATACAGACTGCTCAATAAACAGGATACAGACTGACCAGGATACAGACTGCTCAATAAACAAGGATACAGACTGCTCAATAAACCAGGATACAGACTGACCAGGATACAGACTGCTCAATAAACAGGATACAGACTGCTCAATAAACAGGTCACAGACTGCTCAATAAACAGGATACAGACTGCTCAATAAACAGGATACAGACTGCTCAATAAACAGGATACAGACTGCTCAATAAACAGGATACAGACTGACCAGGATACAGACTGCTCCATAAACAGGATACAGACTGCTCAATAAACAGGATACAGACTGCTCAATAAACAGGTCACAGACTGCTCAATAAACAGGATACAGACTGCTCAATAAACAGGATACAGACTGACCAGGATACAGACTGCTCAATAAACCAGGATACAGACTGCTCAATAAACAGGATACAGACTGCTCAATAAACCAGGATACAGACTGCTCAATAAACCAGGATACAGACTGCCACAAACAGGATACAGACTGCTCAATAAACAGGTTACAGACTGCTCAATAAACAGGTTACAGACTGCTCAACAAACAGGATACAGACTGACCAGGATACAGACTGCTCAATAAACAGGTTACAGACTGCTCAACAAACAGGATACAGACTGCTCAACAAACAGGATACAGACTGCTCAATAAACCAGGATACAGACTGCTCAATAAACCAGGATACAGACTGCTCAATAAACAGGATACAGACTGACCAGGATACAGACTGCTCAATAAACAGGATACAGACTGCTCAATAAACCAGGATACAGACTGCTCAATAAACAGGATACAGACTGCTCAATAAACCAGGATACAGACTGCTCAATAAACAGGATACAGACTGCTCAATAAACAGGATACAGACTGACCAGGATACAGACTGCTCAATAAACCAGGATACAGACTGCTCAATAAACATGATACAGACTGCTCAATAAACAGGATATAGACTGCTCAATAAACCAGGATACAGACTGCTCAATAAACCAGGATACAGACTGCTCAATAAACCAGGATACAGACTGCTCAATAAACCAGGATACAGACTGCTCAATAAAGAGGTTACAGACTGCTCAATAAACAGGATACAGACTGACCAGGATACAGACTGCTCAATAAACCAGGATACAAACTGCCAAATAAACCAGGATACAAACTGCCAAATAAACCAGGATACAGACTGCTCAATAAACAGGATACAGACTGTTCAATAAACAGGATACAGACTGCTCAATAAACAGGATACAGACTGCTCAATAAACCAGGATACAAACTGCCACAATAACCAGGATACAGACTGCTCAATAAACAGGATACAGACTGCTCAATAAACAGGATACAGACTGCTCAATAAACCAGGATACAGACTGCTCAATAAACCAGGATACAGACTGCTCAATAAACAGGATACAGACTGCTCAATAAACAGGATACAGACTGCTCAATAAACCAGGATACAAACTGCCACAATAACCAGGATACAGACTGCTCAATAAACAGGATACAGACAGCTCAATAAACAGGATACAGACTGCCACAATAAACAGGATACAGACTGCTCAATAAACAGGATACAGACTGCTCAATAAACAGGATACAGACTGCTCAATAAACAGGATACAGACTGCTCAATAAACAGGATACAGACTGCTCAATAAACAGGATACAGACTGCTCAATAAACAGGATACAGACTTGCTCCACAACAGCTCTCTCCTCTCACAGGAGAACCTCTAGATCTATTTATACACCTTCCAAATGGCACCCTATTTCCTTTATAGTGCACTACTTTCAACCAGAACTCTGGTAAAAGCTAGTGCACTACTTTCAACCAGAACTCTGGTAAAAGCTAGTGCACTACTTTCAACCAGAACTCTGGTAAAAGCTAGTGCACTACTTTCAACCAGAACTCTGGTAAAAGCTAGTGCACTACTTTCAACCAGAACTCTGGTAAAAGCTAGTGCACTACTTTCAACCAGAACTCTGGTAAAAGCTAGTGCACTACTTTCAACCAGAACTCTGGTAAAGCTAGTGCACTACTTTCAACCAGAACTCTGGTAAAAGCTAGTGCACTACTTTCAACCAGAACTCTGGTAAAAGCTAGTGCACTACTTTCAACCAGAACTCTGGTAAAGGCTAGTGCACTACTTTCAACCAGAACTCTGGTAAAAGCTAGTGCACTATAAAGGCAATTGGATGTCATTTTGAATACAGCCTAAACTACTGAAACTCATCACAGTGGGTTAGTGGGAGAATAAGAAATACATGCATCTATGATTCCCATTGAGGTCGTAACAGCAAAACAATGTAGGTACTCACGTAAAAAATGTTTACGACCGTCTTCCAATACTAAATATTGAGTAAATAAATAAAGTCTGTCCAGAGTAGATGAGTTAACACTGAAACAAGAGGAAAAAGTGGTTTGTCATTTGGACAATGTTGTATTCTGCCAACCACGATATGGCCTTTAAAACACACCATATTCTGCCAACCACGATATGGCCTTTAAAACACACCGTATTCTGACAACCACGATATGGCCTTTAAAACACACCATATTCTGACAACCACGATATGGCCTTTAAAACACACCGTATTCTGACAACCACGATATGGCCTTTAAAACACACCGTATTCTGACAACCACGATATGGCCTTTAAAACACACCGTATTCTGACAACCACGATATGGCCTTTAAAACACACCGTATTCTGACAACCACGATATGGCCTTTAAAACACACCGTATTCTGACAACCACGATATGGCCTTTAAAACACACCGTATTCTGACAACCACGATATGGCCTTTAAAACACACCATATTCTGACAACCACGATATGGCCTTTAAAACACACCATATTCTGCCAACCACGATATGGCCTTTAAAACACACCGTATTCTGCCAACCACGATATGGCCTTTAAAACACACCGTATTCTGCCAACCACGATATGGCCTTTAAAACACACCGTATTCTGACAACCACGATATGGCCTTTAAAACACACCGTATTCTGACAACCACGATGTGCTTTCCTCTCAGTAGATAATGACAGTAGATAGAGCTGTAATATCAGTTTACTAAACCTTGACAGAACTGGCTGGACAGGGGTTGTACCTGTACACAGCCCATCTGTAAATAGCACACCCAACTACCTCATCCCCATACTGTTATTTATCCTCTTGCTCTTTTGCACACCAGTATCTCTACTTGCACATCATCATCTGCACATCCATCAGTCCAGTGTTAATCTGCTAAATTGTAATTATTTTGCCTCTATGGCCTATTTATTGCCTTTACCTCCCTACTCTTCTACATTTGCACACACTGTACATCAATGTTTCCATTGTGTTATTGACTGTACGTTTGTTTATTCCGTGTGTAACTCTGTGTTGTTGTTTGTGTCGAACTGCTTTGCTTGATCTTGACAAGGTCGCAGTTGTAAATGAGAACTTGTTTTCAACTGGCCTACCTGGTTAAATAAAGGGTTATATATATAAATACCTGGTTAAATAAAGGGTTATATATATATATACATACCTGGTTAAATAAAGGGTTAGGGTTATATATATAAATACCTGGTTAAATAAAGGGTTATATATATAAATACCTGGTTAAATAAAGGGTTGTATATATAAATACCTGGTTAAATAAAGGGTTAGGGTTATATATATAAATACCTGGTTAAATAAAGGGTTAGGGTTATATATATAAATACCTGGTTAAATAAAGGGTTAGGGTTATATATATAAATACCTGGTTAAATAAAGGGTTAGGGTTATATATATAAATACCTGGTGAAATAAAGGGTTAGGGTTATATATATAAATACCTGGTTAAATAAAGGGTTAGGGTTATATATATAAATACCTGGTTAAATAAAGGGTTAGGGTTATATATATAAATACCTGGTGAAATAAAGGGTTAGGGTTATATATATAAATACCTGGTTAAATAAAGGGTTAGGGTTATATATATAAATACCTGGTGAAATAAAGGGTTAGGGTTATATATATATATATACCTGGTTAAATAAAGGGTTATATATAAATACCTGGTTAAATAAAGGGTTATATATATAAATACCTGGTTAAATAAAGGGTTATATATAAATACCTGGTTAAATAAAGGGTTAGGGTTATATATATAAATACCTGGTTAAATAAAGGGTTATATATATATATAAATACCTGGTTAAATAAAGGGTTAGGGTTATATATATAAATACCTGGTTAAATAAAGGGTTATATGTATAAATACCTGGTTAAATAAAGGGTTAGGGTTATATGTATAAATACCTGGTTAAATAAAGGGTTATATATATAAATACCTGGTTAAATAAAGGGTTATATATAAATACCTGGTTAAATAAAGGGTTATATATATAAATACCTGGTTAAATAAAGGGTTATATATATAAATACCTGGTTAAATAAAGGGTTAGGGTTATATGTATAAATACCTGGTTAAATAAAGGGTTATATGTATAAATACCTGGTTAAATAAAGGGTTATATATATAAATACCTGGTTAAATAAAGGGTTAGGGTTATATATATAAATACCTGGTTAAATAAAGGATTAGGGTTATATATATAAATACCTGGTTAAATAAAGGGTTAGGGTTATATATATAAATACCTGGTTAAATAAAGGGTTATATGTATAATTACCTGGTTAAATAAAGGGTTATATGTATAAATACCTGGTTAAATAAAGGGTTAGGGTTATATATATATAAATACCTGGTTAAATAAAGGGTTATATATATAAATACCTGGTTAAATAAAGGGTTACATATAAATACCTGGTTAAATAAAGGGTTATATATATAAATACCTGGTTAAATAAAGGGTTATATGTATAAATACCTGGTTAAATAAAGGGTTAGTGTTATATATATATATATAAATACCTGGTTAAATAAAGGGTTAGGGTTATATATATAAATACCTGGTTAAATAAAGGGTTAGGGTTATATGTATAAATACCTGGTTAAATAAAGGGTTAGGGTTATATATATATAAATACCTGGTTAAATAAAGGGTTAGGGTTATATGTATAAATACCTGGTTAAATAAAGGGTTAGGGTTATATATATAAATACCTGTCACCTGGAACAGGACGTTTTCAGCTTCCAGGAATTGTGTACAGATCCTTGCGACTTGGGGCCGTGCATTATCACGCTGAAACATGAGGTGATGGAGGATGAATGGGACGACAATGGGCCTCAGGATCTCGTCACGGAATCTTTGGGCGTTCAAATTGCCATCGATAAAATGCAATTGTGTTCGTTGTCCGTAGCTTATGCCTACCCATAACCCCACCGCCACCATGGGGCACTCTGTTCACAACGTTGACATCAGCAAACCGCTCATCAACACGCCGTCTTCGGTTGTGAGGCCCGGTTGTACTTACTTCCAAATTCTCAAAAACGACTTTGGAGGCGGCTTATGGTAGAGACATTAACATTCAACAGTTCTGGTGGACATTCCTGCAGTCTGCATGCCAAGCTTGAGACATCTGTGTCATGGCATTGTGCAACAAAACTGCACATTTTAGAGCAGACTTTTTATTGCCCACAGCACAAGGTGCACCTGTGTAATGATCATGTTGTTTAATCAGCTTCTTGATATGCCACACCTGTCAGGTGGATGGATTATCTTGGCAAAGGAGAAATGCTCACCAGTAGTGATGTAAACAAAGTTGTGCACAACATTTTTGAGAAATACGTTTTTTTGTGTGTATGGAACATTTCTGGGATCTTTTATTTCAACTCATAAAACATAGAGACACTTTACACGTTGTGTTTATATTTTATTTCAGTGTACATGACTATTGAATCGTCCCTGAACAGTCTGGATTTCAGAGACTGAGGGCTCAAATATGACCACGGCTAAAAACCAGTCGATTGACATTTTCTCATTTTATTTACAGCTTTTAGTCTGCAGGGAAACAAGTACAAAATGTCTTCATAGTGAATGGTGGAAGATCGAAACGGCCACCTCAATCCCCCAGGCACCCCTACAGATCTACGATCTTAAATTTGACCGCTTTCTCTCTGGAAAACTTTTAGAAGTTTACATTTCCTGCTGTGCAGCAACATTTTCTGCAACAACAGAGAGAT
Organism: Oncorhynchus masou masou; assembly: GCF_036934945.1. Taxonomy (NCBI): domain Eukaryota; kingdom Metazoa; phylum Chordata; class Actinopteri; order Salmoniformes; family Salmonidae; genus Oncorhynchus; species Oncorhynchus masou. The sequence continues at coordinate 9,436,709 of NC_088238.1, read as the reverse complement.
CAAATGAAGATAGCAGATCGGTATGATCTGACCTCATCACTTACTAAACACACACAGGAGAACATGAGCTATTTCAAGCTGATTCTGGGTCAAGGATAGGGTTTTATAAAAAACACCTGGATGAGGTTTAGGGGAAAATAAGCAGGCTGGATGAGGGTTAGTGTTTATAGACCGAACAACGCCATTTATCTGTGACTATAGCACTCAGGTGCCTTATTTAAGGTAGGCTAATCAGTCAGTCTTCAACATCTCTGTTTTATTTAAGCTTCTCTGTGTGGTGGTCATACTCCTACACCACCACTAGAGGTCACTGGTCAGGGAGGTCATATGAACCCTCTTCTGATGTCAGCCGGCCGGTTCCCAGCAGGTCTCAGCCCCCTTCGTCCAATCAGCCCTCCTGCTGTGGGATCGTGACCTGGGAGCGGACCAATAGGGTCGTAGCGGGGGCGGGGCAGAATACCACCGGGGATGCCAGGTCTCTGGTCGTACTCCCCACCGATGATGCCAGGCGGGTAGAAGGGGAAGGGGTTGTTGGGGAGGGGGTGGAGGGGGTAGAGCGGTGGGGGGACAGGGTGGTAACGGGGCATGTGGCGGCGGTAACTGGCTGCTTCTCTCCTCCACTTGTACTTCTTCTTGTAGAGCTGAAATTAAAACGATACCAGAGAGTTAGAGTCTGAGTCCTAAATGATACCAGAGAGTTAGACAGTGTCTGAGTCCTAAATGATACCAGAGAGTTAGACAGTGTCTGAGTCCTAAATGATACCAGAGAGTTAGACAGTGTCTGAGTCCTAAATGATACCAGAGAGTTAGACAGTGTCTGAGTCCTAAATGATACCAGAGAGTTAGACAGTGTCTGAGTCCTAAATGATACCAGAGAGTTAGACAGTGTCTGAGTCCTAAATGATACCAGAGAGTTAGACAGTGTCTGAGTCCTAAACGATACCAGAGAGTTAGACAGTGGCTGAGTCCTAAACGATACCAGAGAGTTAGACAGGCTGAGTCCTAAATGATACCAGAGAGTTAGACAGTGGCTGAGTCCTAAATGATACCAGAGAGTTAGACAGTGGCTGAGTCCTAAATGATACCAGAGAGTTAGACAGTGGCTGAGTCCTAAATGATACCAGAGAGTTAGACAGTGGCTGAGTCCTAAACGATACCAGAGAGTTAGACAGTGGCTGAGTCCTAAATGATACCAGAGAGTTAGACAGGCTGAGTCCTAAATGATACCAGAGAGTTAGATAGTGGCTGAGTCCTAAATGATACCAGAGAGTTAAACAGTGGCTGAGTCCTAAATGATACCAGAGAGTTAGACAGTGGCTGAGTCCTAAACGATACCAGAGAGTTAGACAGGCTGAGTCCTAAATGATACCAGAGAGTTAGACAGTGGCTGAGTCCTAAATGATACCAGAGAGTTAGACAGTGGCTGAGTCCTAAACGATACCAGAGAGTTAGACAGTGGCTGAGTCCTAAACGTTACCAGAGAGTTAGACAGTGGTTGAGTCCTAAACGATACCAGAGAGTTAGACAGTGGCTGAGTCCTAAATGATACCAGAGAGTTAGACAGTGTCTGAGTCCTAAATGATACCAGAGAGTTAGACAGTGTCTGAGTCCTAAATGATACCAGAGAGTTAGACAGTGGCTGAGTCCTAAATGATACCAGAGAGTTAGACAGTGTCTGAGTCCTAAACGATACCAGAGAGTTAGACAGTGGCTGAGTCCTAAACGATACCAGAGAGTTAGACAGGCTGAGTCCTAAATGATACGAGAGAGTTAGACAGTGGCTGAGTCCTAAACGATACCAGAGAGTTAGACAGTGGCTGAGTCCTAAACGATACCAGAGAGTTAGACAGGCTGAGTCCTAAATGATACCAGAGAGTTAGACAGTGTCTGAGTCCTAAATGATACCAGAGAGTTAGACAGTGTCTGAGTCCTAAATGATACCAGAGAGTTAGACAGTGTCTGAGTCCTAAATGATACCAGAGAGTTAGACAGTGTCTGAGTCCTAAATGATACCAGAGAGTGAGACAGTGTCTGAGTCCTAAACGATACCAGAGAGATAGACAGTGTCTGAGTCCTAAATGATACCAGAGAGTGAGACAGTGTCTGAGTCCTAAATGATACCAGAGAGTGAGACAGTGTCTGAGTCCTAAATGATACCAGAGAGTTAGACAGTGTCTGAGTCCTAAATGATACCAGAGAGTTAGACAGTGTCTGAGTCCTAAATGATACCAGAGAGTGAGACAGTGTCTGAGTCCTAAACGATACCAGAGAGTTAGACAGTGTGAGTCCTAAATGATACCAGAGAGTTAGACAGTGTCTGAGTCCTAAACGATACCAGAGAGTGAGACAGTGTCTGAGTCCTAAATGATACCAGAGAGTGAGACAGTGTCTGAGTCCTAAATGATACCAGAGAGTTAGACAGTGTCTGAGTCCTAAATGATACCAGAGAGTTAGAGTCTGAGTCCTACATGATACCAGAGAGTTAGACAGTGTCTGAGTCCTAAATGATACCAGAGAGTTAGACAGTGTCTGAGTCCTAAATGATACCAGAGAGTTAGACAGTGGCTGAGTCCTAAATGATACCAGAGAGTTAGACAGTGGCTGAGTCCTAAACGATACCAGAGAGTTAGACAGGCTGAGTCCTAAATGATACCAGAGAGTTAGACAGTGGCTGAGTCCTAAACGATACCAGAGAGTTAGACAGTGGCTGAGTCCTAAACGATACCAGAGAGTTAGACAGGCTGAGTCCTAAATGATACCAGAGAGTTAGACAGTGGCTGAGTCCTAAATGATACCAGAGAGTTAGACAGTGGCTGAGTCCTAAACGATACCAGAGAGTTAGACAGTGGCTGAGTCCTAAATGATACCAGAGAGTTAGACAGTGGCTGAGTCCTAAACGATACCAGAGAGTTAGACAGGCTGAGCCCTAAATGATACCAGAGAGTTAGACAGTGGCTGAGTCCTAAATGATACCAGAGAGTTAGACAGTGGCTGAGTCTTAAACGATACCAGAGAGTTTGCAACAGTCAATATGTAGAATACTGGGACCTGACTCACCTCTCTCCACTGAGTGTCTCTGGCTCTGCTGTGGTCTTGGCCATCTGCAACAGTCAAATAACAATCTCCATCACAATATGCATTCAATCACTAACTTATCTTTAATACAGACCCGTCTCAGGAGAACAGACCTAGTTCTGCTCTGACATGTAGAATCTAACATATCTATAATACAGACACGGCATTTAACAGACACTCTGGAGAGAGACCTTCCAGAGACCCTCCAGACAGGCCGGAGACCCTCCAGACAGACCAGAGACCTTCCAGACAGACCAGAGACTCTCCAGACAGGCCAGAGACCCTCCAGACAGGCCAGAGACCCTCCAGACAGGCCAGAGACCCTCCAGACAGACCTCCAGACAGACCAGAGACCCTCCAGACAGACCTCCAGACAGGCCAGAGACCCTCCAGACAGACCAGAGACCCTCCAGACAGACCAGAGACTCTCCAGACAGACCAGAGACCCTCCAGACAGACCAGAGACCCTCCAGACAGACCAGAGACCCTCCAGACAGACCAGAGACCCTCCAGACAGACCAGAGACCCTCCAGACAGGCCAGAGACCCTCCAGACAGGCCAGAGACCCTCCAGACAGACCTCCAGACAGACCAGAGACCCTCCAGACAGACCTCCAGACAGGCCAGAGACCCTCCAGACAGACCAGAGACCCTCCAGACAGACCAGAGACTCTCCAGACAGGCCAGAGACCCTCCAGACAGGCCAGAGACCCTCCAGACAGGCCAGAGACCCTCCAGACAGACCTCCAGACAGACCAGAGACCCTCCAGACAGACCTCCAGACAGGCCAGAGACCCTCCAGACAGACCAGAGACCCTCCAGACAGACCAGAGACTCTCCAGACAGACCAGAGACCTCCAGACAGACCAGAGACCCTCCAGACAGACCAGAGACCCTCCAGACAGACCAGAGACCCTCCAGACAGACCAGAGACCCTCCAGACAGGCCAGAGACCCTCCAGACAGGCCAGAGACCCTCCAGACAGGCCAGAGACCTCCAGACAGACCAGAGACCCTCCAGACAGACCAGAGACCCTCCAGACAGGCCAGAGACCCTCCAGACAGGCCAGAGACCCTCCAGACAGGCCAGAGACCCTCCAGACAGACCTCCAGACAGACCAGAGACCCTCCAGACAGACCTCCAGACAGGCCAGAGACCCTCCAGACAGACCAGAGACCCTCCAGACAGACCAGAGACTCTCCAGACAGACCAGAGACCTCCAGACAGACCAGAGACCCTCCAGACAGACCAGAGACCCTCCAGACAGACCAGAGACCCTCCAGAAAGACCAGAGACCCTCCAGAAAGACCAGAGACCCTCCAGAAAGACCAGAGACCTTCCAGACAGGCCAGAGACCCTCCAGACAGGCCAGAGACCCTCCAGACAGGCCAGAGACCCTCCAGACAGGCCAGAGACCCTCCAGACAGACCAGAGACCCTCCATTTACATTTACATTTAAGTCATTTAGCAGACGCTCTTATCCAGAGCGACTTACAAATTGGTGAATTCACCTTCTGACATCCAGTGGAACAGCCACTTTACAATAGTGCATCTAAATCATTAAGGGGGGGGGGGGGGTGGTGAGAAGGATTACTTAGGATAGGATTACTTATCCTATCCTAGGTATTCAGACAGGCCAGAGACCCCCAGACAGACCAGAGACCTCCTGTCTTTTATGTGTGTTTATGTGTGTTTATAAATATATCCGTGTGTGTGTGTGTTTGTGTGTGTGTGCGTTCGTCCTACCTCGGAAGTCTCTGCGGTAGAGGTGTCTCCAGAGGGCTGGGTCTGTGGTGGTCTGGTGGAGGTGTCTGTTGACCGAGGAGAGGGCCAGGAGAGAGGAGACATCCAGCAGTCTCAGCACCCTCAGTAACAGCTCTGGAGGAAGGACTGGCAGGCCAAACACTGCTGGCAGGGCCATGGCTGTTATACCACCACCAGACCACAGGGGGAGACAGAGAGTTACAACACTGCTGGCAGGGCCATGGCTGTTATACCACCACCAGACCACAGGGGGAGACAGAGAGTTACAACACTGCTGGCAGGGCCATGGCTGTTATAGCACCACCAGACCACAGGGGGAGACAGAGTTACAACACTGCTGGCAGGGCCATGGCTGTTATACCACCACCAGACCACAGGGGGAGACAGAGAGTTACAACACTGCTGGCAGGGCCATGGCTGTTATACCACCACCAGACAACAGGGGTAGACAGAGAGTTACAACACTGCTGGCAGGGCCATGGCTGTTATACCACCACCAGACAACAGGGGTAGACAGAGAGTTACAACACTGCTGGCAGGGCCATGGCTGTTATACCACCACCAGACAACAGGGGGAGACAGAGAGTTACAACACTGCTGGCAGGATCATGGCTGTTATACCACCACCAGACAACAGGGGGAGACATGGAGTAATGGATGACACATTGGTCATTAACATTTACTATACAATGATTTTAAATGATTGCAGTGAGATCTGAGACCAATGTCATATTTCCAGATACTTCCTTCTTAGTAACAGTACTACATATCTACCTCCCAGTACTATTTATTACTTAGTAACAGTACTACATATCTACTTCACAGTACTATGTATTACTTAGTAACAGTACTACATATCTACTTCACAGTACTATGTATTACTTAGTAACAGTACTACATATCTACCTCCCAGTACTATTTATTACTTAGTAACAGTCCTACATATCTACCTCCCAGTACCATTTATTACTTAGTAACAGTACTACATATCTACCTCCCAGTACTATTTATTACTTAGTAACAGTACTACATATCTACTTCACAGTACTATTTATTACTTAGTAACAGTACTACATATCTACCTCCCAGTACTATTTATTACTTAGTAACAGTACTACATATCTACCTCCCAGTACTATGTATTACTTAGTAACAGTACTACATATCTACCTCCCAGTACTATGTATTACTTAGTAACAGTACTACATATCTACTTCACAGTACTATGTATTACTTAATAACAGTACTACATATCTACTTCACAGTACTATGTATTACTTAGTAACAGTACTACATATCTACCTCCCAGTACTATTTATTACTTAGTAACAGTACTACATATCTACCTCCCAGTACTATTTATTACTTAGTAACAGTACTACATATCTACTTCACAGTACTATTTATTACTTAGTAACAGTACTACATATCTACCTCCCAGTACTATTTATTACTTAGTAACAGTACTACATATCTACTTCACAGTACTATTTATTACTTAGTAACAGTACTACATATCTACTTCACAGTACTATTTATTACTTAATAACAGTACTACATATCAACCTCCCAGTACTATTTATTACTTAGTAACAGTACTACATATCTACCTCCCAGTACTATTTATTACTTAGTAACAGTACTACATATCTACCTCCCAGTACTATTTATTACTTAGTAACAGTACTACATATCTACTTCACAGTACTATGTATTACTTAGTAACAGTACTACATATCTACTTCACAGTACTATTTATTACTTAATAACAGTACTACATATCAACCTCCCAGTACTATTTATTACTTAGTAACAGTACTACATATCTACCTCCCAGTACTATGTATTACTTAATAACAGTACTACATATCTACTTCACAGTACTATGTATTACTTAGTAACAGTACTACATATCTACTTCACAGTACTATGTATTACTTAGTAACAGTACTACATATCTACCTCCCAGTACTATTTATTACTTAGTAACAGTACTACATATCTACCTCCCAGTACTATTTATTACTTAGTAACAGTACTACATATCTACCTCCCAGTACTATTTATTACTTAGTAACAGTACTACATATCTACCTCCCAGTACTATTTATTACTTAGTAACAGTACTACATATCTACCTCCCAGTACCATTTATTACTTAGTAACAGTACTACATATCTACCTCCCAGTACCATTTATTACTTAGTAACAGTACTACATATCTACCTCCCAGTACCATTTATTACTTAGTAACAGTACTACATATCTACCTCCCAGTACCATTTATTACTTAGTAACAGTACTACATATCTACTTCACAGTACTATTTATTACTTAATAACAGTACTACATATCTACTTCACAGTACTATTTATTACTTAGTAACAGTACTACATATCTACCTCCCAGTACTATGTATTACTTAATAACAGTACTACATATCTACTTCACAGTACTATTTATTACTTAGTAACAGTACTACATATCTACTTCACAGTACTATTTATTACTTAATAACAGTACTACATATCAACCTCCCAGTACTATTTATTACTTAGTAACAGTACTACATATCTACCTCCCAGTACTATTTATTACTTAGTAACAGTACTACATATCTACCTCCCAGTACTATGTATTACTTAGTAACAGTACTACATATCTACCTCCCAGTACTATTTATTACTTAGTAACAGTACTACATATCTACTTCACAGTACTATGTATTACTTAGTAACAGTACTACATATCTACTTCACAGTACTATTTATTACTTAGTAACAGTACTACATATCTACCTCCCAGTACTATTTATTACTTAGTAACAGTACTACATATCTACCTCCCAGTACTATTTATTACTTAATAACAGTACTACATATCTACCTCCCAGTAATATGTATTACTTAGTAACAGTACTACATATCTACCTCACAGTACTATTTATTACTTAGTAACAGTACTACATATCTACTTCACAGTACTATGTATTACTTAGTAACAGTACTACATATCTACCTCCCAGTACTATTTATTACTTAGTAACAGTACTACATATCTACCTCCCAGTACTATGTATTACTTAGTAACAGTACTACATATCTACTTCACAGTACTATTTATTACTTAGTAACAGTACTACATATCAACCTCCCAGTACTATTTATTACTTAGTAACAGTACTACATATCAACCTCCCAGTACTATTTATTACTTAGTAACAGTACTACATATCTACTTCACAGTACTATTTATTACTTAGTAACAGTACTACATATCTACTTCACAGTACTATTTATTACTTAGTAACAGTACTACATACACTGGGGAGAACAAGTATTTGATACACTGCTGATTTTGCAGGTTTTCCTACTTACAAAGCATGTAGAGGTCTGTAATTTTTATCATAGGTCACTGTGAGAGACGAAATCTAAAAAAAAAATCCAGAAAATGACATTGTATGATTTTTAAGTAATTCATGTGCATTTTATTGCGTGACATAAGTATTTGATCACCTACCAACCAGTAAGAATTCAGGCTCTCACATACCTGTTAGTTTTTCTTTAAGAAGCCCCCCTGTTCTCCACTCATTACCTGTATTAACTGCACCTGTTTTGAACTCGTTACCTGTATAAAAGACACCTGTCCACCCACTCAATCAAATAGACTCCAACCTCTCCACAATGGCCAAGACCAGAGAACTGTGTAAGGACATCATGGATACAATTGTAGACCTGCACAAGGCTGGGATGGGCTACAGGACCACAGGCAAGCAGCTTGGTGAGAAGGCAACAACTGTTGGTGCAATTATTAGAAAATGGAAGAAGTTCAAGATGACGGTCAATCACACTCGGTCTGGGGCTCCATGCAAGATCTCACCTCGTGGGGCATCAATGATCATGAGGAAGGTGAGGGATCAGCCCAGAACTACACGGCAGGACCTGATCAATGACCTGAAGAGAGCTGGGACCACAGTCTCAAAGAAAACCATTAGTAACACACTACGCCGTCATGGATTAAAATCCTGCAGCGCACGCAAGGTCCCCCTGCTCAAGCCAACGCATGTCCAGGCCCGTCTGAAGTTTGCCAATGACCATCTGGATGATCCAGAGGAGGAATGGGAGAAGGTCATGTGGTCTGATGAGACAAAAATAGAGCTTTTTGGTCTAAACTCCACTCACCGTGTTTGGAGGAAGAAGAAGGATGAGTACAACCCCAAGAACACCACCCCAACCGTGAAGCATGGAGGTGGAAACATTCTTTGGGGATGCTTTTCTGCAAAGGGGACAGGACAACTGCACCGTATTGAGGGGAGTATGGATGGGGCCATGTTTCGCGAGATCTTGGCCAACAACCTCCTTCCCTCAGTAAGAGCATTGAAGATGGGTCGTGGCTGGGCCTTCCAGCATGACAACGACCCGAAACACACAGACAGGGCAACTAAGGAGTGGCTCCGTAAGAAGCATCTCAAGGTCCTGGAGTGACCAAGCCAGTCTCCAGACCTGAACCCAATAGTAAATCTTTGGAGGGAGCTGAAAGTCCGTATTGCCCAGCGACAGCCCCGAAACCTGAAGGATCTGGAGAAGGTCTGTATGGAGGAGTGGGCCAAAATCCCTGCTGCAGTGTGTGCAAACCTGGTCAAGAACTACAGGAAATGTATGATCTCTGTAATTGCAAACAAAGGTTTCTGTACCAAATATTAAGTTCTGCTTTTCTGATGTATCAAATACTTATGTCATGCAATAAAATGGAAATTAATTACTTACAAATCATACAATGTGATTTTCTGGATTTTTGTTATAGATTCCATCTCTCACAGTTGAAGTGTACCTATGATAAAAATCACAGACCTCTACATGCTTTGTAAGTAGGAAAACCTGCAAAATCAGCAGTGTATCAAATACTTATTTATTTAATAACAGTACTATTTATCTAATAACATATCTACCTTCCAGTACTATATATCTACATCCCAGTACTATATATCTACATCCCAGTACTATATATTTAATAACAGTACTATATATGTAATAACAGTACTATATATTTAATAACAGTACTATATATCTACATCCCAGTACTATATATTTAATAACAGTACTATATATCTACATCCCAGTACTATATATTTAATAACAGTACTATATATTTAATAACAGTACTATATATCTACATCCCAGTACTATATATTTAATAACAGTACTATATATTTAATAACAGTACTATATATCTACATCCCAGTACTACATATCTACATCCCAGTACTATATATCTACATCCCAGTACTATATATTTAATAACAGTACTATATATTTAATAACAGTACTATATATCTACATCCCAGTACTATATATTTAATAACAGTACTATATATTTAATAACAGTTCTATATATTTAATAACAGTACTATATATCTACATCCCAGTACTACATATCTACATCCCAGTACTACATATTTAATAACAGTACTATATATTTAATAACAGTACTATATATCTACATCCCAGTACTATATATTTAATAACAGTACTATATATTTAATAACAGTACTATATATCTACATCCCAGTACTACATATCTACATCCCAGTACTATATATCTACATCCCAGTACTATATATCTACATCCCAGTACTATATATTTAATAACAGTACTATATATTTAATAACAGTACTATATATCTACATCCCAGTACTACATATCTACATCCCAGTACTATATATCTACATCCCAGTACTATATATTTAATAACAGTACTATATATTTAATAACAGTACTATATATCTACATCCCAGTACTATATATTTAATAACAGTACTATATATTTAATAACAGTACTATATATCTACATCCCAGTACTATATATTTAATAACAGTACTATATATTTAATAACAGTACTATATATCTACATCCCAGTACCTTCTCTGGCTGAAGCTATCAGAGGATACACCAGCTGGTCTTTGAAGACCCGGGACAACTTCCTCAGCTCTGTGTAGACGGCCGCTGCACTGTCACCTGGAACAGAACACACAGAACAGACACGGTCACCCGTGGATCAACACACAGAACAGACACGGTCACCTGGAACAGAACAGACACGGTCACCCGTCTACTGGTCAGTCACACTAACCTGCCCACTGGTCAGTCACACTAACCTGCCCACTGGTCAGTCACACTAACCTGTCCACTGGTCAGTCACACTAACCTGTCCACTGGTCAGTCACACTAACCTGCCCACAGGTCAGTCACGCTAACCTGCCCACTGGTCAGTCACACTAACCTGTCCAGTCACACTAACCTGTCCACTGGTCAGTCACACTAACCTGTCCAGTCACACTAACCTGCCCACTGGTCAGTCACACTAACCTGCCCACTGGTCAGTCACACTAACCTGCCCACTGGTCAGTCACACTAACCTGCCCACTGGTCAGTCACACTAACCTGTCCACTGGTCAGTCACACTAACCTGTCCACTGGTCAGTCACACTAACCTGTCCACTGGTCAGTCACACTAACCTGTCCACTGGTCAGTCACACTAACCTGTCCACTGGTCAGTCACACTAACCTGCCCACTGGTCAGTCACACTAACCTGTCCACTGGTCAGTCACACTAACCTGCCCACTGGTCAGTCACACTAACCTGTCCACTGGTCAGTCACACTAACCTGTCCAGTCATACTAACCTGTCCACTGGTCAGTCACACTAACCTGCCCAGTCACACTAACCTGCCCACTGGTCAGTCACACTAACCTGTCCAGTCACACTAACCTGCCCACTGGTCAGTCACACTAACCTGCCCACTGGTCAGTCACACTAACCTGCCCACTGGTCAGTCACACTAACCTGCCCACTGGTCAGTCACACTAACCTGTCCACTGGTCAGTCACACTAACCTGCCCACTGGTCAGTCACACTAACCTGTCCACTGGTCAGTCACACTAACCTGTCCACTGGTCAGTCACACTAACCTGTCCACTGGTCAGTCACACTAACCTGTCAGTCACACTAACCTGTCCACTGGTCAGTCACACTAACCTGTCAGTCACACTAACCTGTCCACTGGTCAGTCACACTAACCTGTCAGTCACACTAACCTGTCCACTGGTCAGTCACACTAACCTGTCAGTCACACTAACCTGCCCACTGGTCAGTCACACTAACCTGCCCAGTCACACTAACCTGTCCACTGGTCAGTCACACTAACCTGTCCACTGGTCAGTCACATAGGTGGAGGGTTTCAGCGACAGTTTCCTCACTGTGTCCACCTGCTGGTTCATCTTCAGGGTGGCTGCAGAGGGGAGCAATATACCGATCAATCAGGGGGAGACCAATCAATAATGATAAGCAGAGATGGATCAAACATAAAGCTATGTCAAAGACTGAGACTGCCTTCCAGATGGCCCCCTATAGAGCCCTTCCAGATGGCCCCTAAAGAGCCCTATGGTCCTTCCAGATGGCCCCCTATCGAGCCCTTCCAGATGGCCCCCTATCGAGCCCTTCCAGATGGCCCCCTATCGAGCCCTTCCAGATGGCCCCCTATCGAGCCCTTCCAGATGGCCCCCTATCGAGCCCTTCCAGATGGCCCCCTATCGAGCCCTTCCAGATGGCCCCCTATCGAGCCCTTCCAGATGGCCCCCTATCGAGCCCTTCCAGATGGCCCCCTATCGAGCCCTTCCAGATGGCCCCCTATCGAGCCCTTCCAGATGGCCCCCCGAGCCCTTCCAGATGGCCCCCTATCGAGCCCTTCCAGATGGCCCCCTATCGAGCGGACCTTCCAGATGGCCCCCTATCTAGTCCTTCCAGATGGTCCCCCCCTACGGTCCTTCCAGATGGCCCCTATAGAGCCCTTCCAGATGGCCCCCTATCGAGCCCTTCCAGATGGCCCCTATCGAGCCATATAGTCCTTCCAGATGGCCCCTATAGATCCTAGTCCTTCCAGATGGCCCCTCTATCCAGATGGCCCCTTCTTCCAGATGGCCCTCTATCGAGCCCTTCCAGATGGCCCTTCCCCCTATAGAGCCCTTCGATGGCCCCCTTCTTCCAGATGGCCCCCTATAGAGCCCTTCCAGATGGCCCCTATAGAGTTCTATGGGGCTTCCAGATGGCCCCCTATAGAGCCCTTCCAGATGGCCCCTAAAGAGCCCTATGGTCCTTCCAGATGGCCCCCTATAGAGCCCTACGGTCCTTCCAGATGGCCCCTATAGAGCCCTACGGACCTTCCAGATGGCCCCTATAGAGTTCTATGGTCCTTCCAGATGGCTCCCTATAGAGCCCTATGGTCCTTCCATATGGCCCCTATAGAGCCCTTCCAGATGGCCCCTATAGAGCCCTATGGTCCTTCCAGATGGCCCCTATAGAGCCCTATGGTCCTTCCAGATGGCCCCTATAGAGCCCTTCCAGATGGCCCCTATAGAGCCCTATGGTCCTTCCAGATGGCCCCTATAGAGCCCTATGGTCCTTCCAGATGGCCCCTATAGAGCCCTTCCAGATGGCCCCCTATCGAGCCCTTCCAGATGGCCCCCTATAGAGCCCTTCCAGATGGCCCCCTATCGAGCCCTTCCAGATGGCCCCTATAGAGCCCTACGGACCTTCCAGATGGTCCCCTATAGAGCCCTACGGTCCTTCCAGATGGCCCCTATAGAGTTCTATGGGGCTTCCAGATGGCCCCCTATCGAGCCCTTCCAGATGGCCCCCTATGGTCCCTGGTCAGAAGTAATAAACCCCATTTGGGACACAGCTTTGAGAAACAGTGAGACTGACCGTTGATAACCAGAACGGTTCCCATGGGGACAGCTAGGACCAAGGCCAGGCTGTCGTCACAGAGGGGATGGGCATACTGCAGTCTGTACAGCCCTCCTGGTGCCCTCCACCCAGCTGGCATCTCACCAGGACGCCCCTCAGAGCCCTACACACACACACACAATTTAGGGAATAGGGTTCTGGTCAACAGTAGTGCACTATTTGGGATGCAAATCCCAGAGAGAATCTCGATTGCATAATCCTGGCGCCCTCTCTCCTCGCCTCCTTCTCAAACCCATTGGATGAGAAAGCCAGAGGTCCCTCCCACCTGACCTTCTCCTCCAATGGGTTTTGAGGAAGGAAGCAGAGAGGAATGCGAGGAGTATTCAATTGAGATCGACTCCCCCAGTCTCCTGTAGAGGCTTACCTGACACAGGAAGCCAGTCTCCAGCATCAGGAGGTGGACTGCCACCATCAGGGCATCACAGGTACTGCTGCTCTGAGCCTGGTGGTACAGCACCTCCAGGGAATGGGGTACCTTCCCTCCTTCGGCCTCCCCACACAGCATGGGCTCCCACACCCACTGACCTGCCTCTTCTTCCTGCTCCTCCTCCTCCTCTCTGACCACTTCCTGTTCAGGCTCCACCCCCATGCTGGTGCTGGCCTGGATCAACAACACAAATTAGCATGGTGACTATCTGGTACTGAGAAGAAAGTCAACAGCAGTGTCCTAGAGTAAAACAAAACTCACAGTAAAAGCATACGATTTACACCACACCACACACACACACACACATACATACATATTACATTACATTGTTTCCCCCTCTCAATCTGCACAATAGCCCATAATGAGAAAGCAAAAACAGGTTAAGACATTAAAAAAAAACTGAAATATCACATTTACATAAGTATTCAGACCCTTAATTCAGTACTTTGTTGAAGCACATTTGGCAGCGATTACAGCCTCCAGTCTTCTTGGGTATGACACTACAAGCTTGGCATACCTGTATTTGGGGAGTTCCTCCCATTCTTCTCTGCAGATCTTCTCAAGCTCTGTCAGGTTGGATGGGTAGCATCGCTGCACAGCTATTTTCAGGACTCTCCAGAAATGTTTGATCGGGTTCAAGTCCGGGCTCTGGCTGGGCCACTCAAGGACATTCAGAGATTTGTCCCGAAGCCACTCCTGCATTGTCTTGTCTGTGTGCTTAGGGTCGTTGTCCTGTTGGAAGGTGAACCTTCGCCCCAGTTTGAGGTCCTGAGAGCTCTGGAGCAGGTTTCATTCAAGGATCTCTCTGTACTTTGCTCTGTTTATCTTTCCCTTGATTCTGACTAGTCTCCCAGTCCCTGCAGCTGAAAAACATCCCCACAGCATGATGCTGCCACCACCATGCTTCACCGTAGGGATGGTGGCAGGTTTCCTCCAGACGTTACGCTTGGCCTTCAGACCAAACAGTTCAATCAGTTGGTTTCATCAGACCAGAGAATCTTGTTTCTCCTGGTCTGGGAGTCTTTTTGGTGCCTTTTGGCAAACTCCAAGCGGGTTGTCATGTGCCTTCTATAGAGGAGTGGCTTTTATCTGGCCACCCTAGAATAAAGGCCTGATTGGTAGAGTGCTGCAGAGATGTTTGTCCTTCTGGAAGGTTGTCCCATCTCCCCAGAGAAACTCTGGAGCTCTGTCAGAGTGACCATCGGGTTCTTGGTCAGCTCCTTGACCATGTCCCTGCTCGAGTCTTGGTGGTTCCAAACTTCTTCCATTTAAAAATGGAGGCCACTGTGTTCTTGGGGACCTTCAATGCTGCAGAAATTAATTGGTACCCTTCCCCAGACATGTGCCTCGACACAATCCTGTCTCTGAGCTCTGTGGACAACTCCTTCGACCTCATGGCTTGGTTTTTGCTCTGACATGCACTGTCAACTGAGGGACCTTATATAGACAGGTGTGTGCCTTTCCAAATCATGTCAAATCAATTGAATTTACCACAGGTGGACTCCAATCAAGTTGTAGAAAAATCTCAAGGTTGATCAATGGAAACAGGATGCACCTGAGCTCAATTTTGAGTCTCATAGCAAAGAGTCTGAATACTTATGTAAATAAGGTATCTTTTTTGGTATACATTTGCAAAAAAATCTAAAAATCTGTTTTCACCTTGTCATTATGGGGTATTGTGATGTCATTATGGGGTATTGTGATGTCATTATGGGGTATTGTGATGTCATTATGGGGTATTGTGTGTAGATTGAAGAGGAAAAAAATAATTGAATCAATTATAGAATAAGGTTGTAACTTAACAAAATGTGGAAAAAGTCAAGGGGTCTGAATACTTGTATTGTAATATACTACTACTATAGTCTACTACTACTATACTGTAATATAATATACTACTGGTGTTAGGAGAGGAGGGCTCACCTCACTGGAGCGTTGGGCTGGTGGGTGTACAGCTTGGTACAGCCCAGTTTTACTACTGCTGCTGCTGGTGTTGTTGCTGGGTGACTGGCGGGCTGAGGGAGCAGGGGCAGCGGAGGGGGCAGGGAAGCCTGAGGGAGCAGGGGCAGCGGAGGGGGCAGAGGGCACAGCCACAGATGGAGGCAAGATGACACAGACCAGGTCCCCAGTAACGATGCCACAGGAGGACAAAGTCTGACCAGAGTCAGATAGAAGATCTGAGCCGTTCAGGGACAAGGTGAACTCTGTGTCTGGGCTGTGGAGGACAGAGGAGAGGTATGATCTGAGCCCCAACCACTATGGGTCAACTTTACAGCATTCAACATGTGGTCCTCATACTTTACTAACAATATATAAACACAAATAATACACAGCGACTGCCAAGTTAAACCTTTAAAATAACCTTCCACGAGAACGGAATTACACCGAGACATCGATTTTTCACTTTGAAATGTTTGCTAAACACAAATCGTTGATTTCTAAGTTTAATAAACCATACAACTATGAACAATGACCTCTTTGAACAATTTACACAATACATTTCAGAAGACCACATTTACTGGAAAAACCTCCAGATGCAGTTTGGTTCCAGAATTACAGTCAAATCTCCCCTAGTTTTATTCTGCTAGCAAACTTAGTTTCTGCCCAGTTTTTTTTGGAAAATTGTAAGTGGGCATTTTTAAAAGTCATCCTTGTGCATAGAGTTGTGTGGTTTGTTCAACTTTGAAATCAATGTTTTTTGTTCGGCAGACATTTTAGAGTGAAAATCTGAGTCGACCATGGAACTGCCCTTTAGCAACAGAAGGAGAAAATGTCTAACCTGAGGGACTAACCTGAGGGACTAACTAACCTGAGAGACTAACCTGAGAGACTAACCTGAGGGACTAACCTGAGGGACTAACTAACCTGAGAGACTAACCTGAGAGACTAACCTGAGGGACTAACTAACCTGAGAGACTAACCTGAGAGACTAACCTGAGGGACTAACTAACCTGAGAGACTAACCTGAGAGACTAACCTGAGGGACTAACCTGAGAGACTAACTAACCTGAGAGACTAACCTGAGAGACTAACCTGAGGGACTAACCTGAGGGACTAACCTGAGGGACTAATGTGAGGGACTAACTAGCCCGAGGGACTAACGTGAGGGACTAACTAACCTGAGGGACTAACCTGAGGGACTAACCTGAGGGACTAACTAACCTGAGGGACTAACGTGAGGGACTAACTAACCTGAGGGACTAACCTGAGGGACTAGGGACTAACTAGGGACCTGAGGGACTAACTGAGGGACTAACCTGAGGGAACCTGAGGGACTAACCTGAACTAACCTGAGGGACTAACGTGAGGGACTAACTAACCTGAGGGACTAACCTGAGGGACTAACCTGAGGGACTAACTAACCTGAGGGACTAACTAACCTGAGGGACTAACCTGAGGGACTAACTAACCTGAGGGTCTAACTAACCTGAGGGACTAACTAACCTGAGGGACTAACTAACCTGAGGGTCTAACTAACCTGAGGGACTAACTAACCTGAGGGACTAACTAACCTGAGGGACTAACCTGAGGGACTAACTAACCTGAGGGACTAACTAACCTGAGGGACTAGCTAACCTGAGGGTCTAACTAACCTGAGGGACTAACTAACCTGAGGGACTAACTAACCTGAGGGACTAGCTAACCTGAGGGTCTAACTAACCTGAGGGACTAACTAACCTGAGGGTCTAACTAACCTGAGGGTCTAACTAACCTGAGGGACTAACTAACCTGAGGGTCTAACTAACCTGAGGGACTAACTAACCTGAGGGTCTAACTAACCTGAACTAACCTGAGGGTAACTCTAACCTGAGGGTCTAACTAACCTAACCTGAACTAACCTGAGGGACTAACTAACCTGAGGGTCTAACTAACCTGAGGGTCTAACTAACCTGAGGGACTAACTAACCTGAGGGACTAACTAACCTGAGGGTCTAACTAACCTGAGGGTCTAACTAACCTGAGGGTCTAACTAACCTGAGGGACTAACTAACCTGAGGGTCTAACTAACCTGAGGGTCTAACCTGAGGGTCTAACTAACCTGAGGGACTAACTAACCTGAGGGTCTAACTAACCTGAGGGTCTAACTAACCTGAGGGACTAACTAACCTGAGGGTCTAACTAACCTGAGGGTCTAACTAACCTGAGGGTCTAACTAACCTGAGGGACTAACTAACCTGAGGGACTAACTAACCTGAGGGACTAGCTAACCTGAGGGACTAGCTAACCTGAGGGTCTAACTAACCTGAGGGACTAACTAACCTGAGGGTCTAACTAACCTGAGGGACTAACTAACCTGAGGGTCTAACTAACCTGAGGGACTAACTAACCTGAGGGACTAACTAACCTGAGGGACTAACTAACCCGAGGGACTAACTAACCCGAGGGACTAACTAACCTGAGGGACTAGCTAACCTGAGGGTCTAACTAACCTGAGGCCATGTGAAGGCAGAAGGATCTCTCTGATTTGAACGTTGAGCTCTGTCAGAGTGGGCTCCTCTCCCTCCAGCTTCACCCGGCTGGTCTGCTTGTTTATCCTCACACGTAGTTTCATGCTTAAGAGAGAGAGACCGATGGGACAGGGTGAGGTAACCAACACACAGAACACGATCAGACATTTTAAGGACACAAATTCAATCATTCAGACCCAATTGTGGTCTTCTCTCCCTGGTTCATCATGAATCATAACGGTCATCTTACAAAACACCCTTTCACAAAGCGCCCAACTTTCTGAGCATGATGTCAGTATTCACAATGAAGTAGAAAACACTTGGCAACGCCAAGTCATCTCTTTACAGTAGAAACACAATGCCAGCTGGGATTCTTTCATTTTCATTTTTTGCCAACTGTGTTAAGACTGAATTATGAAAGTAAAATGGTAACATTCATCAGTGTAACAATCTAACGTTATTGCAGGTACATTGGCCTAGATATTCCTACAGTATACAGATACGTTTCGTTATGCACAGCACACTTCTGGTATGATGGTGTTTATCGAGCTTGAACAATGCAAACCTACATGTAGAAGAGCAGCTAGCTGGTTAACCTATCTGGTAGCTAGCGAGCCAGCAGCATTTCACTTACTTTAGTTTAGTTGTTGTCTTTTGTTATTAACTTCTTGCAAGCCTTAATCATTTCACACCATACAGTTCATGTTAACTAAAGAGGTCTTAATTGCAAGTAGAGATAGTTGAAGATTTCCCCGTATTACAATCGAGAAGATAGAAGAGGCATTGACAGAAGCTAGATGGTCAACAAATGTTATCAAATAGTTGACTTCAACTACGGAAAGAGATTAGCGTTCTGACTTCAACTACGGAAAGAGATTAGCGTTCTGACTTCAACTACGGAAGGAGAAGCGTTCTGTCAAAAGCATTCTGACTTCAACTACGGAATGTCAAAAAGGAAAATAATAACCACAAATGTTTTCAAAAAATAAAACTTTGCTAGGATATTAGAGAACATGTATTTGTTAGGCACGACTATAATATGGTGTCATCCAAGATCGATATTTCAATCCATTCAAAAATAAACGCGATTCATTTAAAAACATTTACAGCTGCGTCATTATTCAGCTTTCCAAAAACGCGTTTTGTACGGACGCCTCTGAGTTGCCGTAGTTGTAGTTTGTTGGTTCAGAACAGAATCAGACACTGCTGAAATATAAGTGAAATAAACAGCTAGCTACATAATCATATCATGAGTCGATCGTACAATGACGAGTTACAATATTTGGACAAGATTGACAAGAACTGCTGGCGAATCAAGAAAGGTTTCGTTCCAAATATGCAGGTGAATAATCTAAAACGAACTTATATGGAATGAATTAACGTTAGCACATGTCCGTCGTTTGATAGCTTCAGACGTGGCTTGCTACTATCCAGCTTGACTCTGTTATTGTTGCTCTTGTCTTTTGTATGCAGATAAGTTGTAAGAGCATAGTAGCTACATAAGCTATCTAATATAGCTAACCTAATATGGCGTATGGACTTGACAGCTCATCAAATCCTTCCCATTTCATTCCAGGTGGAAGGAGTGTTTTATGTCAACGAGTCCCTGGAGAAGCTGATGTTTGAGGAGCTGCGTAACGCGTGTAAAGGAGGAGGTAGACAACAACAACAACACACATGATGCCATGTTAACAGACAAGCCCGCTCCTGTATTGCTTTCCCCGTTGATCTGACTGATTTGGTTGTTGTCGTTATTGTCGTCAGGTTTTGGTGGGTTTCTCCCTGCCATGAAACAGATTGGAAACGTTGCAGCTCTGCCGGGTATAGTCCATGTAAGTAGATGTCTGGTCCGGATCAGTCCTTAACACAAATCAGTGGAGATGACGCTGACCACCGTTATCTAACTAGCTATAAACTAACACATTGACACACTGTAATATCTCACCTGTTTCCCCCAGACACACATTCAGCCTTGTCACGGACTAAGAAGGACTTTCAATGGAGATTCTCCAATTAGTTTGCTTGTCAGTCCAGGATTTCTCTTAACCTGTGTCCAGGAAACAAGGCCTAATAGTGTCCCCAAACCTCTCTCTCTCTCTCAGAAGTCCATCGGCCTGCCAGACTGCCACTCGGGGTATGGGTTCGCCATCGGAAACATGGCTGCCTTCGACATGAGCGACCCCAACGCTGTGGTATCCCCAGGTACAGAGGATACACACAGTCCAACAGGCTGTCCTGTCTAATCTCTGGTGTGGGTTTTGACATTAACTGTGTGTGTGTGTGCTAGGTGGTGTGGGGTTTGATATTAACTGTGGAGTGCGTCTACTAAGGACCAACCTCGACGAGGGAGACGTCCAGCCTGTCAAGGAGCAGCTGGCTCAGGCCCTGTTTGACCACATCCCTGTAGGAGTCGGCTCCAAGGGAGTCATCCCTATGACCGCCAAGTAAGGAGGCACCAATACCCTGCTGTCTGCAGACACCAATACACCAATACCCTGCTGTCTGCAGACACCAATACACCAATACCCTGCTGTCTGCAGACACCAATACACCAATACCCTGCTGTCTGCAGACACCAATACACCAATACCCTGCTGTCTACAGACACCAATACCCTGCTGTCTACAGACACCAATACAGGTCCCTGAGACCCTGCTGTCTGCAGACACCAATAGCTGCACCAATACCCTGCTGTCTGCAGACACCAATCAATACCCTGCTGTCTGCAGACACCAAGGCTCTAGAGATGGGAGTGGACTGGCACCAATCCCTGAGAGACAGGCAATACCCTGCTGTCTACAGAGCACCAATACCCTGCTGTCTACAGGCACCAATACACCAATACCTTGTCTGTTACAGGGATCAATAGAGTCTACAGGCTGTCTAGAGATGCTGTCTACAGGACCCTGCTGTCCCTGCAGAGACCAATACCCTGCTGTCTGCAGCTACCCTGCTGTCTACAGAGACTGATACCCTGCTGTCTGTTACAGGGATCTACCCTGCTGAGGACCCTGCTGTCTGCAGACTAGAGACCCTGCTGGCAGACACCAATACACCAATACCCTGGGTCTGCAGGCACCAATACCAATACCCCTGCTGTCCGGAGCTGCTACAGAGCACCAATACCCTGCTGTCTACAGGCACCAATACCAATACCCTGCTGTCTACAGGCACCAATACCTTGTCTGTCTACAGGCACCAATACCCTGCTGTCTACAGACACCAATACCCTGCTGTCTACAGGCACCAATACACCAATACCCTGCTGTCTACAGATGGGAGTGGACTGGTCCCTGAGACACCAATACCCTGCTGACAGGCAATACCCTGCTGTCTGGGCAGAGGATAAGGAGCACTGTCTGAGCTGTCTGCAGACACCAATACACCAATACCCTGCTGTCTGCAGGATGCTGCATACACCAATACCCTGCTGTCTGCAGACACCAATACACCACAAGCTGTCTCTCCAAGGCCAATACACCAATACCCTGCTGTCTGCAGAGGCCAATTGCTGTCTGCAGACACCAATACACCAATACGCCACCAATACCCTGCTGTCTACAGACACCAATACCCCGCTGTCTACAGACACCAATGACCCTGTCTGACCCCCATACTGTCTACAGGTCAATACCTTCCTACAGGCACCAATACCAATACCAATACCCTGCTGTCTACAGACACCAAGGCCAATACCCTGCTGTCTACAGACACCAATAGCTGTACACCAATACACCAATACCCTGCTGTCTACACAATAACCCCCTACAGACCCCTGTCTACCACCCAACAAAGGTCCCTCCTCCAAGGCCAAGAAGAGTGGCCTGTCCTGCTGTCACAGATCACCAATACTCCCTAATAACCCTGACCCCCAACAAGGTCTCCTCCAAGGCCAGAGGCCTTCCTCAGGTAACACCACTGTCTAACTAACCCTGACCCCTGACCCCCAACAAGGTCTCCTCCAAGGCCAAGAAGAATACCCTACCCTCCCTAACTAACCCTGACCCCAGCCTACAGCCTTCCTCAGGTAACACCACTCCCTAACTAACCCTTCCAAGACCCTGCTGACAGGCACCAATACACCAATACCCAATACCCTGCTGTCAAGGTCTCCTCCAAGGCCAAAGTCTACAGGAGTGGCCAATACCCTCTGTCTACAGACACCACTGACCCCTAACTACAACAATACTCCCGCTGTCCAGACCCCCAACACCAGGTCTCCTCCAAGGCCAAGACACCAAGAGGCCTTCCTCAGGTAACACCACTACCCCTGTCTACAGACACCTGACCCCTACAGACACCCCCAATACTGGTCCCAAGGTCTCCTCCAAGGCCAGAGAAGAGAGGCCTGGTCCCTGAGAGAAGGCTATGTAACTGATACCTTGTCTGTTACAGGGATCTAACTCTATAATGACCTGTCCTTATTCCAGCTGGGTACTCTGGGGGCAGAGATCTATAATGACCTGTCCTGAGAGAAGGCTTGTAGAGACTGATACCTTGCTGTTACAGGGATCTAGAGGACTCTAGAGATGGGAGGGGCAGAAGGCTATCTATAATGACCTGTCCTTATTCCAGCTGGGTACTCTGGGGGCAGAGATCTATAATGACCTGTCCTTATTCCAGCTGGGTACTCTGCCAAGGGGCAGGGAACCACTACGCTGAGATCCAGGTGGTGGATGAGATCTATAACCCTGACTATGCTGACTATCCTGCTAAGAAGATGGGCATCGACCACAAGGGCCAGGTGTGTGTGATGATCCACAGTGGCAGCAGAAGGGGCTGGTAACGCCACCAGGTGGCTTATTCCAGCTGGGACTGCTCTCTCTACCCATGTTGGAAATATGCATTTTTGTTCCAGCTTTTTAAAGAATTGTCTGTAACGTGGTCACTCTGGGGCAGGGTATTGGTTCTGTCCGTTGCTGCGGTGTATTGGTTCTTGTCTGCGTTGCTGCGCGGTGTATTGGTTCTTGTCCCGTTGAAATATGCATTTTGCGGTGTAGTTGGTTCTTGTCTGCGTTGCTGCGCGGTGTATTGGTTCTTGTCTGCGTTGCTGCGCGGTGTATTGGTTCTTGTCTGCGTTGCTGCGCGGTGTATTGGTTCTTGTCTGCGTTGCTGCGCGGTGTATTGGTTCTTGTCTGCGTTGCTGCGCGGTGTATTGGTTCTTGTCTGCGTTGCTGCGCGGTGTATTGGTTCTTGTCTGCGTTGCTGCGCGGTGTATTGGTTCTTGTCTTGGTCAGGTTGTTGTTGTAAATTATGTGTTTTTCAATGACTTACCTGGTTAAATAAAGGTAAAAATATACATTGAGGGGAAAAAAATAGGTTATGTCTTTGTTCTAAAATGGGTGAAATAAATACACTAACCCATAAGGGAAAACGGTTCATTAGAAAAACGGATACCGTATATAAGTATTCAGACCCTTTGCTGTGAGACTTGACATTGAGCTCATGTGCATTCTGTTTCCATTGATCATCCTTGAAATGTTTCTACAATTTGATTGGAGGCCACCTGTGGTCAATTCAATTGATTGGACATGATTTGGAAAGGTACACACCTGTCTATATAAGGTCCCACAGTTGACAGTGGATATCAGAGCAAAAACCAAGCCATGAGGTCGAAGGAATTGTCCGTAGAGCTCCGAGACAGGATTGTGTCGAGGCACAGATCTGGGGAAGGGTACCAAAACATTTCTGCAGCATTGAAGGTCCCCAAGAACACGGTGGCCTCTATCATTCTTAAATGGAAGAAGTTTGGAACCACCAAGACTCTTCCTAGAGCTGGCCACCTGACCAAACTGAGCAATCGGGGGAGAAGGGCCTTGGTCAAGGAGCTGACCAAGAACCCGATGGTCACTCTGACAGAGCTCCAGAGTTCCTCTGTGGAGATGGGAGAACCTTCCAGAAGGACAACCATCTGCAGAACCCCACCAATCAGGTCTTTATGGTAGAGTGGCCAGACGCAAGCCACTCCTCAGTAAAAAGACACATGATAGCCCCCTATGAGTTTTCCTGAAGGCACCTAAAGGACTGACCATGAGAAACCAGATTCTCTGGTCTGATGAAACCAAGTTTGGACACTTGGCCTGAATGCCAAGTGTCATGTCTGGAGGAAACCTGGCACCATCCCTACGGTAAAGCATGGTGGCGGCAGCATCATCCCTACGGTAAAGCATGGTGGTGCTGGGCACCATCCCCACGGTGAAGCATGGTGGCGGCAGCACCATTCCTATGGTAAAGCATAGTGGCGGCAGCACCATCCCTACGGTAAAGCGTGGTGGCAGCATCATCCCTACGGTAAAGCATGGTGGTGGCGGCATCATCCCTACAGTGAAGCATGGTGGCGGCAGCACCATCCCTACGGTGAAGCATAGTGGTGGCAGCATCATGCTGTGGGGATGTTTTTCAGCAGCAGGGACTGGGAGACTAGTCAGGATCGAGGGAAAGATGAACAGAACAAATTACAGAGAGATCCTTGATGAAAACCTGCTCCAGAGCGCTCAGGACCTCAGACTGGTGGGGGGGGGGCGCAAAGGTTCACCTTCCAACAGGACAACGGCCCTAAGCGCACAGCCAAGACAACACAGGAGTGGCTTAGGACAAGTCTCAATGTCCTTGAGTGGCCCAGCCAGAGCCCGGACTTGAACCCGATCAAACATTTCTGGAGAGACCTAAAAATAGCTGTGCAGTGACGCTCCCCATCCAACCTGACAGAGCTTGAGAGGATCTGAAGAGAGGAATGGGATAAACTCCCCAAATACAGGTGTGCCAAGCTTGTAGGGTCAGACCCAAGAAGACTCGAGCCTGTAATTACTGCCCAAGGTGCTGCAACAAAGTACTGAATTAAGGGTCTGAATACTTAGGTAAATGGGGGGACAATTGAATCCATTTTAGAATAAGTTTGTCACGTAACAAAATGTGGAAAAAGTCAAGGGGTCTAAATACTTCCTTAAGCCACTGAAGAACAACCCTTGAATAATTAGGTTTCCCAACTTTTGACTGGTACTGTGTATGTTCTGGTAGATGCCCTGGTTGCCATGGAGAAGGCGATGAAGCGAGACAAGATCCAGGTGAACGATCGTCAGCTGGCGTGCGCCCGTATCTTTTCAGAGGAGGGACAAGACTACCTGAAAGGAATGGCCGCTGCCGGCAACTATGCCTGGGTCAACCGTTCCTCTATGACCTTCCTCACACGACAGGTAACTGACCCTAACGGACCGCACCTGAGACAGGTAACTGACCCTAACGGACCGCACCTGAGACGGGTAACTGACCGCACCTGAGACGGGTAACTGACCGCACCTGAGACGGGTAACTGACCCTACCTGAGACTGGTAACTGACCCTACCTGAGACAGGTAACTGACCCTACCTGAGACAGGTAACTGACCCTACCTGAGACAGGTAACTGACCCTACCTGAGACAGGTAACTGACCCACCTGAGACTGGTAACTGACCCTAACGGACCGCACCTGAGACAGGTAACTGACCCTAACTGACCCACCTGAGACTGACCCTAACTGACCCCACCTGAGACAGGTAACTGACCGCACCTGAGACAGGTAACTGACCCTACCTGAGACGGGTAACTGACCCTAACTGACCCCACCTGAGACAGGTAACTGACCGCACCTGAGACAGGTAACTGACCGCACCTGAGACAGGTAACTGACCGCACCTGAGACAGGTAACTGACCGCACCTGAGACAGGTAACTGACCGCACCTGAGACAGGTAACTGACCGCACCTGAGACAGGTAACCCGCACCTGAGACAGGTAACTGACCGCACCTGAGACAGGTAACTGACACCTGAGACAGGTAACTGACCGCACCTGAGACAGGTAACTGACCGCACCTGAGACAGGTAACTGACCCTAACTGACCGCACCTGAGACAGGTAACTGACCGCACCTGAGACTGGTAACTAACCTGAGACGGGTAACTGACCCTAACTGACCCACCTGAGACTGAGAGGTAACTGACCGCACCTGAGACTGAGGGTAACTGACCGCACCTGAGACGGGTAACTGACCGCACCCGGGTAACTGACCGCACCTGAGACTGGTAACTGACCGCACCTGAGACGGGTAACTGACCGCACCCGGGTAACTGACCGCACCTGAGACAGGTAACTGACCGCACCTGAGACGGGTAACTGACCGCACCTGAGACAGGTAACTGACCGCACCTGAGACGGGTAACTGACCGCACCTGAGACAGGTAACTGACCGCACCTGAGACGGGTAACTGACCGCACCTGAGACAGGTAACTGACCCTACCTGAGACGGGTAACTGACCCTAACTGAGAAAGGTAACTGACCCTACCTGAGACAGGTAACTGAGAAAGGTAACTGACCCTACCTGAGACGGGTAACTGACCCTACCTGACCGCACCTGAGACAGGTAACTGACCGCACCTGAGACAGGTAACTGACCGCACCTGAGACGCCGCACCTGAGACAGGTAACTGACCGCACCTGAGACAGGTAACTGACCGCACCTGAGACAGGTAACTGACCGCACCTGAGACAGGTAACTGACCCCTAACTGACCGCACCTGAGACGGGACCCTACCTACGGGTAACTGACCTAACACACCTGAGACACCGGTAACTGACCGCACCTGAGACGGGTAACTGACCGCACCTGAGACGGGTAACTGACCGCACCTGAGACGGGTAACTGACCCTACCTGAGACGGGTAACTGACCCTAACTGAGAAGGGTAACTGACCCTACCTGAGACGGGTAACTGACCCACCTGAGACAGGTAACTGACCGCACCCTGAGACTGAGACGGGTAACTGACCGCAACTGAGACGGGTAACTGACCCTACCTGAGACAGGTAACTGACCGCACCTGAGACAGGTAACTGACCCACCTGAGACTGGTAACTGACCCTACCTGAGACGGGTAAACTGACCGCACCTGAGACGGGTAACTGACCGCACCTGAGACAGGTAACTGACCGCACCTGAGACAGGTAACTGACCGCACCTGAGACAGGTAACTGACCGCACCTGAGACGGGTAACTGACCGCACCTGAGACGGGTAACTGACCGCACCTGGTAACTGACCCTACCTGAGACGGGTAACTGACCGCACCTGAGACAGGTAACTGACCGCACCTGAGACGGGTAACTGACCGCACCTGAGACTGGTAACTGACCCACCTGAGACAGGTAACTGACCCTACCTGAGACGGGTAACTGACCGCACCTGAGACGGGTAACTGACCGCACCTGAGACGGGTAACTGACCGCACCTGAGACGGGTAACTGACCGCACCTGAGACAGGTAACTGACCGCACCTGAGACAGGTAACTGACCCTACCTGAGACGGGTAACTGACCCTACCTGAGACAGGTAACTGACCGCACCTGAGACAGGTAACTGACCGCTACCTGAGACGGGTAACTGACCCTACCTGAGACGGGCACCTGAGACGGGAACACGGGTAACTGACCCTACCTGAGACGGGTAACTGACCCTACCTGAGACGACTGGTAACTGACCCCTGAGACAGGTAACTGACCTGAGACGGGTAACTGACCCTACCTGAGACGGGTAACTGACCCTACCTGAGACGGGTAACTGACCCTACCTGAGACGGGTAACTGACCCTACCTGAGACGGGTAACTGACCCTAACTGAGACGGGTAACTGACCCTAACTGAGACGGGTAACTGACCCTAACTGAGACGGGTAACTGACCCTAACTGAGACAGGTAACTGACCCTAACTGACCCCACCTGAGACGGGTGACTGACCCTAACTGAGACGGGTGACTGACCGCACCTGAGACGGGTGACTGACCCCTCCAGTGTGACTTCTCCGCGTCTGTCTCCTCCAGGCATTTGCCAAGGTGTTCACCACGACCCCTGATGACCTGGATATGCATGTGATCTATGACGTGTCTCATAACATCGCCAAGGTGGAGGAACACATGGTCGATGGGAAACAGAAGACTCTACTGCTGCATCGCAAGGGATCCACCCGGGCCTTCCCTCCACACCACCCCTCATCCCTGTAGACTACCAGGTACCACCCCTCATCCCTCCACCCCCACCACCCCCTCATCCCTGTAGACTACCAGGTACCCCCTCTCATCCCTGTAGACTACCAGGTACCATCCCCCTCTCATCCCTGTAGACTACCAGGTACCACTCATCCCTGTAGACTACCAGGTCATCCCTGTAGACTACCAGGTACCACCCCCTCATCCCTGTAGACTACCAGGTAACCCCTCATCCCTGTAGACTACCAGGTACCACCCCCTCATCCCTATAGACTATCTATCCCTTTAGGCACTGCATCCCTTAGGGCCAAGGTACCCCCCTCATCCCTGTAGACTACCAGGTACCACCCCTCTCATCCCTGGACTACCAGGTACCTCCCCCTCATCCCTGTAGACTACCAGTACCACCCCCCTCATCCCTGTAGACCCCCTCATCCCTGTAGACTACCAGGTACCCCCTCTCATCCCTGTAGACTACCAGGTACCCCCCTCATCCCTGTAACTACCAGCTGTGACCACCCCTCCATCCCTGTAGACTCCATCCCTGGACTACCAGGTACCCCCCCCCGATGGGCACCTACAGAATTAAGTTATGGTTTAATGTTACCTATAACATTATAGACTATCTACTTTAGGCACTGCTTTAGGGCCAATCTGACAGCCCTATGTGTCTCTGGCCCTAAAGTAGTGCCATTTTGATGCAGACTGTTTTTAAAACGCTTCCTGTTTCTGGTCCAATCAGCTGACAGGCCAGCCGGTGTTGATCGGGGGCACGATGGGCACCTGCAGTTACGTCCTGACAGGCACGGAACAGGGCATGACAGAGACCTTCGGCACCACCTGCCACGGCGCGGTAAGGCTTTACTATACCTCTGTTGCTTTACTATACCTCTGTTGCTTTACTATACCTCTGTTGCTTTACTACACCTCTGTTGCTTTACTGCACCTCTCTGTCGCTTTACTACACCTCTCTGTGGCTTTACTACACCTCTCTGTGGCTTTACTACACCTCTCTGTGGCTTTTCTACACCTCTCTGTGGCTTTACTACACCTCTCTGTGGCTTTACTACACCTCTCTGTGGCTTTACTACACCTCTCTGTGGCTTTACTGCACCTCTCTGTGGCTTTACTGCACCTCTCTGTGGCTTTACTGCACCTCTCTGTGGCTTTACTGCACCTCTCTGTGGCTTTACTGCACCTCTGTCGCTTTACTGCACCTCTGTCGCTTTACTGCACCTCTGTCGCTTTACTGCACCTCTGTGGCTTTACTGCACCTCTGTGGCTTTACTGCACCTCTGTGGCTTTACTGCACCTCTCTGTGGCTTTACTGCACCTCTCTGTGGCTTTACTGCACCTCTCTGTGGCTTTACTGCACCTCTCTGTGGCTTTTTTTTTTTTTACCTTTATTTTACTAGGCAAGTCAGTTAAGAACAAATTCTTATTTTCAATGACGGCTTTACTACACCTCTGTCGCTGTGTTCCTTGGTATGTCCATACTATAACAAGTAGTAACGGTGGACTGCATCCATCTGTTCATTATCAAGAACATGTTTTATCTTTTACTCAACATTGAACTCTTGTCTCCAGGGTCGGGCTCTGTCTCGGGCCAAATCCCGCAGGAACATCGACTTCCAGGACGTGTTGGACAAGCTGGCAGACAAGGGTATCGCCATCAGGGTGGCTTCGCCCAAACTAGTCATGGAAGAGGTAGGCTTCGCTTCGCCCAGACTAGTAATGGAAGGGGTAGGCTTCGCCCAGACTAGTCATGGAAGGGGTAGGCTTCGCTTCGCCCAGACTAGTAATGGAAGGGGTAGGCTTCGCTTCGCCCAGACTAGTCATGGAAGGGGTAGGCTTCGCTTCGCCCAGACTAGTCATGGAAGCGGTAGGCTTCGCTTCGCCCAGACTAGTCATGGAAGGGGTGGGCTTCGCCCAGACTAGTCATGGAAGGGGTAGGCTTCGCTTCGCCCAGACTAGTCATGGAAGGGGTAGCCCAGACTAGTCATGGAAGGGGTAGGCTTCGCTTCGCCCAGACTAGTCATGGAAGGGGTAGGCTTCGCTTCGCCCAGACTAGTCATGGAAGGGGTAGGCTTCGCTTCGCCCAGACTAGTCATGGAAGGGGTAGGCTTCGCTTCGCCCAGACTAGTCATGGAAGGGGTAGGCTTTGCTTCGCCCAGACTAGTCATGGAAGGGGTAGGCTTTGCCCAGACTAGTCATGCTATAGCTACAGTGGGGGGGGTCGTCGTCATGGTTATTGTGTTAAAGGGCTAACAGTACTTTCTTACCATTCCTAGGCTCCAGAGTCGTACAAAAACGTGTGTGATGTCGTCAACACGTGTCACGATGCTGGAATCAGCAAGAAAGCCATCAAACTGCGACCCATCGCTGTGATCAAGGGATAAGGCACTCCCTCCAGGAGCCAATCACCAGGCAGAGAGCTGGCGGAGGAGGAGCCAATGGGGAAGTGTCTGAGCATGTCTGTCTTCATAGACTGACTTGACAAGGGATCGGTTTCCTCCACTTCCTGTCTATGACCAGTATGATTATTTTGACATGGGGGGGGTTTGTCCGTTGAGTGATCAATTTAATTGGACCGGATGGGCTCTTTAATATTGTAAAGTCTGAGAGGGTGAAGTGTCTTGGGTTTACTTTTCATTCATGGCTAAATCACTGTGGAATATAACCTTGAGATTCAGGTTAAACCACAGATAATAAAATACAAGACGACAGATTGATCTACTTGCATCTAACGCCTGGTTGTCAGTCACTTTTGTTCCAACATCTGAAGAAAACAAACACGTAAAGCTCCACATGATCAGATGGTTTGGGAACTCTGTTCTCTGACCAGATTGATTTTCCCTCACGACCTCTCACCCATTGGGAGGAGAAACCCTGGTGTCTGGATTAGTAAACACTGAATGTTGTTTTGATGAACCAATAAAGACAGATTAATACAGGATGAACATCTGTTTTCTTCTCCAGTCCGCCAAAACATGACTGCCTTCAGTCTCCCCTCCACAACCGGTCCTGGTTCTGGGTGGCCAGATGTGATCCGTTCTGTTCTTCCAACACCACATTTAAATCCATTAGTCTGGTCTGTAGGTAAGCTGGCTGTGATCATATCTGAATATCCATTAGTCTGGTCTGGAGGTAAACTTTCTGGGATCATATCCATTAGTCTGGTCTGGTGAGGTAAGCTGTCTGGATCATTTCTGAATATCCATTAGTCTGGTCTGGAGGTAAACTGTCTGGGATCATATCCATTAGTCTGGTCTGGTGAGGTAAGCTGTCTGGATCATTTCTGAATATCCATTAGTCTGGTCTGGTGAGGTAAGCTGTCTGGGATCATATCCATTAGTCTGGTCTGGAGGTAAACTGTCTGGGTTCATATCTGAATATCCATTAGTCTGGTCTGGTGAGCTGTCTGGGATCATTTCTGAATATCCATTAGTCTGGTCTGGAGGTAAACTGTCTGGGATCATATCCATTAGTCTGGTCTGGAGGTAAACTGGGTTCATATCTGAATATCCATTAGTCTGGTCTGGTGAGCTGTCTGGGATCATTTCTGAATATCCATTAGTCTGGTCTGGTGAGGTAAGCTGTCTGGGTTCATATCCATTAGTCTGGTCTGGTGAGGTAAGCTGTCTGGGATCATTTCTGAATATCCATTAGTCTGGTCTGGTGGGCTGTCTGGGGCCGAAGAGGATTAATTTGTAACAATGGCATAAATAACAGACCACTCAAATACAGCTCAACATACGGTGCAACACGGAGAAGTTTTAGCGTTCAGCTGATTATTCTCCAGAGGGTGGACAGTAAATACAGGTGGATGAACATGCCGTTGGAAGGTGTTGACTGCTGAGGTGGTGGGCGTGGCTAATGGTGCCCTCCTGTTGACCCCGAATGGCTTCATTTCCCGCCAAACGCATTCCATGAAGGGGCCTGGCGTCGTCTGGCGACAGAGACAACCAGGTCAGGGGAGTTCCTAATCAGATATAATCAAGTACCAGGGAGGAGCGAACCCCGCCACCCCCCCAACTGAAAGTGTTTTTGACGCTAAGTGACTCGACATATCAATACTACCGTAGAAAATAACTGGGATTCAAGGGCAACGACACGAAACACGTCAGTTCCTGGGAGGAGCTGAAAAAAAAACATCGCAGAAATGTTGTGCTCAACTTTGTTTCACGCCCCTTTCAGCGAACATTTCTCCTTGATGATTACACATTATGATCATGGCACAGGTGCACCTTGTGCTGGGGACAAAAGGCCACTAAAATGTGCAGTGTTATCATGCCACAGATGTCTCAAGTTGAGGGAGAATGCCGACTGTAGGAATGTCCACCAGAGATGTTTCCATAAGCTGCATCCAACATCGTTTTAGTGAGTGAATTTGGGAGACTGTCCAACCGGCCTCAACTGCAGGTGAAACCACGCCAGCCCAGGTCCTCTACATCTGATTTCTTCACCTGCGGGATCATGTGAGGGGGGTGCTGACCAGTATTTCTGTCTGTAATGAAGCCCTTTTGTCAGGAAAAACTAATTCTGGTTGGGTGGGCCTGGCTCCTGAGTGGGTGCCCTCCCAGGCCCACCCATGGCTACGCCCCTGCACAGTCATGTGAATTCAATAGATTACGATCGAATGAATTTATTTCATTAAATGAACTGTAACGGAGTTTAAATCATTGACATGTTTGTTCAGTATATATATTTAACAGGCAGGTTAGCGTTACCCATCACATCTCCTCATTGGTCAAGCTGAATTGTGAGTAACAGTTGAGTATAACATGCTGTTGTCTGGTTATAGTCAGTTCATACATGGATCGCCCTGCTCAAACCTTTAAAGACGACGCGGACTAACCTTTAATATTACATCTTTTCAGAAACGGAATAGAAGTTCAAAACAACAACAAACAAATGTATTTACATCCCAACATATTATTCCTTCTTTAAAATAAAACTTAATATTTACATTTTGATCCACTATTAGAAGTCGTTAATTCCTTCTGGAAGTGACGGTGTCGTAACGACCACCGAGGTAAACACTTCGCCGGTCAGTCTGGTCCACATTTCTCCAGTTCACACCACCGTTAGAGGTCTGTCATCCACCGTTACAACAGTGGTCTGTCACCCACCGTTACAACAGTGGTCTGTCACCCACCGTTAGTGGTCTGTCATCCACCGTTAGAGGTCTGTCATCCACCGTTCTGTACAGTGGTCTGTCATCCACCGTCTGTCATCCACGTCAGTGGTCTGTCATCCACCGTTACAACAGAGGTCTGTCATCCACCGTCTGTCACTAGTGGTCTGTCATCCAGTCATCCACCGTTACTACATCCAGGTCTGTCATCCACCGTTATCCTACAGCGGTCTGTCATCCACCGTTACTACAGGTCTGTCATCCACCGTTAGTGGTCTGTCATCCACCGTCAGTGGTCTGTCATCCACCGTTACATCCACAGTGGTCTGTCATCCACCGTTATCCAACAGAGGTCTGTCATCCACCGTTACTACAGTGGTCTGTCATCCACCGTTACTACAGTGGTCTGTCATCCACCAGTGGTCTGTCATCCAACAGTGGTCTGTCATCCACCGTTACCAGTGGTCTGTCATCCACCGTTACAGTGGTCTGTCATCCACCGTTACAACAGCGGTCTGTCATCCACCGTTACTACAGTGGTCTGTCATCCACCGTTACAACAGGGGTCTGTCATCCACCGTTACAGTGGTCTGTCATCCACCGTTACAGTGGTCTGTCATCCACCGTTACTACAGTGGTCTGTCATCCACCGTACAGTGGTCTGTCATCCACCGTTACAACAGTGGTCTGTCATCCACCGTTACTACAGTGGTCTGTCATCCACCGTTACAACAGTGGTCTGTCATCCACCAGTGGTCTGTCATCCAACAGTGGTCTGTCATCCACCGTTACAACAGTGGTCTGTCATCCACCGTTACAACAGTGGTCTGTCATCCACCGTTACAACAGTGGTCTGTCATCCACCGTTACAACAGTGGTCTGTCATCCACCGTTACAGAGGTCTGTCATCCACCGTTACAACAGTGGTCTGTCATCCACCGTTACAACAGTGGTCTGTCATCCACCCAGTGGTCTGTCATCCACCGTTACAACAGTGGTCTGTCATCCGTTACCAGTGGTCTGTTTACAGTGGTCTGTCATCCACCGTTACAGTGGTCTGTCATCCACCGTTACAGGGGTCTGTCATCCACCGTTACAACAGTGGTCGGTCATCCACCGTTACAACAGTGGTCTGTCATCCACCGTTACTACAGTGGTCTGTCATCCACCGTTAGAGGTCTGTCATCCACCGTTGGTCTGTCATCCACCGTTACAGTGGTCTGTCATCCACCGTCAGAGGTCTGTCATCCACCGTTAGTGGTCTGTCATCCACCGTTACTACAGTGGTCTGTCATCCACCGTTACAGTGGTCTGTCATCCACCGTTACAGTGGTCTGTCATCCACCGTTACTACAGTGGTCTGTCATCCACCGTTACAGTGGTCTGTCATCCACCGTTACAGTGGTCTGTCATCCACCGTTACTACAGTGGTCTGTCATCCACCGTTACTACAGTGGTCTGTCATCCACCGTTACAGTGGTCTGTCATCCACCGTTACAACAGCGGTCTGTCATCCACCGTTACAGTGGTCTGTCATCCATCCCATTTCTTCCACAACAGTGAAAAATATGTCAAGCCAGCCCTGTCATCCAATTCATTCACAGGGCAAAGAGGTCTGTCATCAAATGAAAGACATCTTGAAAATGTTTTAAAAAAAACAAAAAAAACAACATTTTTATAAAGGTCCAGTTCACACCACCGTCAGAGGTCTGTCATCCACCGTTACTACAGTGGTCTGTCATCCACCGTTACAACAGGGGTCTGTCATCCACCGTTAGAGGTCTGTCATCCACCGTTAGAGGTCTGTCATCCACCGTTAGTGGTCTGTCATCCACCGTCAGAGGTCTGTCATCCACCGTCAGAGGTCTGTCATCCACCGTCAGAGGTCTGTCATCCACCGTCAGAGGTCTGTCATCCACCGTTAGTGGTCTGTCATCCAGAGGTCTGTCATCCACCAGAGGTCTGTCATCCACCGTTCCTACAGCGGTCTGTCATCCACCGTTAGGTCTGTCATCCAGCGGTCTGTCATCCACCGTTACTCCAGCGGTCTGTCATCCACCGTTGTCATCCACAGCGGTCTGTCATCCACCGTTACCACAGCGGTCTGTCATCCACCGTTACCAGCGGTCTGTCATCCACCGTTACACAGGGTCTGTCATCCACCGTTACAACAGCGGTCTGTCATCCACCGTTACATCCACAGCGGTCTGTCATCCACCAGAGGTCTGTCATCCACCGTTACGTCATCCAGGTCTGTCATCCACCGTTAGTGGTCTGTCATCCACCGTCAGAGGTCTGTCATCCACCGTTAGAGGTCTGTCATCCACCGTCAGTGGTCTGTCATCCACCGTTATCCACAGAGGTCTGTCATCCACCGTTACTACAGTGGTCTGTCATCCACCGTTACTACAGTGGTCTGTCATCCACCAGTGGTCTGTCATCCACCAGTGGTCTGTCATCCACCGTTACTACAGTGGTCTGTCATCCACCAGTGGTCTGTCACGTTACAGTGGTCTGTCATCCACCGTTACTACAGTGGTCTGTCATCCACCGTTCCTACAGTGGTCTGTCATCCACCGTTCCTACAGTGGTCTGTCATCCACCGTTACTACAGTGGTCTGTCATCCACCGTTACTACAGTGGTCTGTCATCCACCGTTACTACAGTGGTCTGTCATCCACCGTTACAGTGGTCTGTCATCCACCGTTACAGTGGTCTGTCATCCACCGTTACTACAGTGGTCTGTCCGGTCTGTCATCCACCGTTACAACAGTGGTCTGTCATCCACCGTTTCTGTCCGGTCTGTCATCCACCGTTACAGTGGTCACGCCAAACTAAAACACATCCTACCCCCAACCATCCCATTTCTTCCACAACAGAAAAATCTAGAAAAATATGTCAAGCCAGCCCTTTTATTTTGTCCATCAATTCATTCACAGGGCAAAGAGAAACAAAACCTCCACGTTCAACCACTCAAATGAAAGACATCTTGAAAATGTTTTAAAAAAAACAAAAAAAACAACATTTTTATAAAGGAATAAATCCTAATCGTTAGATTGTGTTCAGGTCATTGTTGGATCATTACCAACAGACAGATGAGGCCTGTTAAAGGATACTTGGTAGTCTAATATGGAAGCCTTGTTCCATAAGCCTATACTCTAGTTTACTTCCTGTCTTGCAGAGAATTCAACCAATCACATCTTCACTTGACCAGGGTACCACCCCAGAGGGAGAGCACGTCCTTGATTGGTCCTGGATCATTGGAGGGGGGTGTGGTCACCCCAGTGAAAGCCTCCTTGTGTCTTGGCTCCGTTCCCTCCCGCGTGGACAGGATGGGCGGGGTTATGCAGTTACCTTCAGAAGTGCTAAGGCCGCTCCTATGCTAAGCTCTCCGTCTTTAAGATCTCTCCGTCCGGCTGTCCGTACTGAGTGGTACTATCTCACTACCAGTCTTCTCTTAGTTTCCAGTGTCCTCTCTCAATCCTTCCAGCTCGGTTCGTATTTACAGTTTGGCTCGCTGAAAGAAAGCCTGTGGAGAGAGAGAGAGACAGAGAGAGAGAGAGACACAGAGAGAGACAGAGAGAGAGACACAGAGAGAGAGAGAGAGAGAGACACAGAGAGAGAGAGAGAGAGACACAGACACAGAGAGAGACACAGAGAGAGGGAGAGACACAGAGGAGGGAGAGAGAGAGAGGGGGAGAGAGACAGAGAGACAGAGAGAGAGAGACACAGAGAGAGAGACAGAGAGAGAGAGACACAGAGAGAGAGAGAGACAGAGAGAGAGAGACAGAGAGAGAGAGAGAGAGAGAGAGGGGGAGAGAGAGAGGGGGAGAGAGAGAGGGGGAGAGAGACAGACGAGGCAGAGAGGCAGACAGAGAGAGAGAGAGAGAGACTCTTGTCAGATGTTATTGCTCGTCTCAAGGCTGCAGAGTGGAGGTGTTTCCAAGGCAACAACCAGCTGACTCCGTACCTTCATGTAGTTTTTGAGGACCTTGGCGTCTGGCTGCTGAAGCACTTGACACACTTCCTGTGACAGGAAGAGGAGGAGTGTTACAGAACGGGGGAACAGGTGACATTTCCGTGCTCCAGCTGTGATCTGTTATGTGACAGTGGTACCTGTGTGATTTCGGGCGACACCTGTAGAGAAGGGAGGTACTCCTGTTGAAGGTACTGGATAAACTCCGGACCCTGCCGAACAGGAAGTACAAAACATCACCACAAACACCATGTCAGCCGTGCATTCATTCGTTCATATAAAAAGTTCAAGATAGATGAACC
Organism: Oncorhynchus masou masou; assembly: GCF_036934945.1. Classification (NCBI taxonomy): domain Eukaryota; kingdom Metazoa; phylum Chordata; class Actinopteri; order Salmoniformes; family Salmonidae; genus Oncorhynchus; species Oncorhynchus masou. The sequence continues at coordinate 9,398,764 of NC_088238.1, read as the reverse complement.
AGACGAGCACAACGGAAAGGAAAACCAACGTGAAGCTTTACCCTTCTGAGATGAATCATCTTCAACGTCAGAGCACACTCTGACAACGTCTGGAGAAAGAACAACAAAACGACGTTTTGTCAAATGAGTCCAAACGTGTAAGGATGTAAAGAGACGCGTCTGGTTCCAGCTACTCACCAGGACGGTCTGAGCGTCTGTGAGATCAAAGGACGGTTTGAGAGGAGCCAGGAAGCATGCTGGGACGATGTGTTTATAGATGAAGTCTGGGAAACCAGCCATACCGTCTTTACCTCCTGAAGGACAAAACATCAAAATCAGTCCCGGTTCAAAACGGTTCGCTTTTACACCTGGGGTGTATTCATTAGTGCAAACCGTAGCAACAATGTTTTACAATGAAAACAAGAGTTTCTATCGGGATGAATTCAGCAAGGTCCCTGCCCGTTTCAGCACAAAAAGGTTTCTAGTGAACACAAACCAGTCCAAGACAAAAAACAAACTAATATCTGCTGGTTATGTTTCCAGAACAATTGTTCTGTCAGGAAGGATCAACAGCAGCAAGACAGGTGGTTGGATACGGAGGGAGGGTGGTTGGATACGGAGGGACTGTGGTTGGATACGGAGGGAGGGAGGGACGGTGGTTGGATACGGAGGGACGGTGGTTGGATACGGAGGGACGGTGGTTGGATACGGAGGGAGGGAGGGACGGTGGTTGGATACGGAGGGAGGGAGGGACGGTGGTTGGATACGGAGGGAGGGAGGGACGGTGGTTGGATACGGAGGGAGGGAGGGTGGTTGGATACGGAGGGAGGGAGGGATACGGAGGGACGGTGGTTGGATACGGAGGGACGGTGGGACGGAGGAGGGGTGGTTGGATACGGAGGGAGGGAGGGACGGTGGTTGGATACGGAGGGAGGGAGGGGGGTGGTTGGATACGGAGGGAGGGAGGGACGGTGGTTGGATGGTTGGATACGGAGGGAGGGAGGGACGGTGGTTGGATACGGAGGGAGAGACGGTGGTTGGATACGGAGGGAGGGAGGGACGGTGGTTGGATACGGACGGAGGGAGGGACGGTGGTTGGATACGGAGGGAGGGAGGGACGGTGGTTGGATACGGAGGGACGGTGGTTGGATACGGAGGGAGGGAGGGACGGTGGTTGGATACGGACGGAGGGAGGGACGGTGGTTGGATACGGACGGAGGGAGGGACGGTGGTTGGATACGGAGGGAGGGAGGGACGGTGGTTGGATACGGAGGGAGGGAGGGACGGTGGTTGGATACGGAGGGAGGGAGGGACGGTGGTTGGATACGGAGGGAGGGAGGGACGGTGGTTGGATACGGAGGGAGGGACGGTGGTTGGATACGGAGGGAGGGAGGGACGGTGGTTGGATACGGACGGACGGTGGTTGGAGGGAGGGAGGGACGGTGGTTGGATACGGAGGGACGGTGGTTGGATACGGAGGAAGGGAGGGACGGACGGTGGTTGGATACGGAGGGACGGTGGGACGGTGGTTGGATACGGAGGGAGGGAGGGACGGTGGTTGGATACGGAGGGACTGTGGTTGGATACGGAGGGAGGGAGGGACGGTGGTTGGTTGGATACGGAGGGACTGTGGTTGGATACGGAGGGGGACGGTGGTTGGGGAGGGACGGTGGTTGGATACGGAGGGACGGTGGTTGGATACGGAGGGAGGGAGGGACGGTGGTTGGATACGGAGGGAGGGGGAGGGACGGTGGTTGGATACGGAGGGAGGGTGGTTGGAGGGACTGTGGTTGGATACGGAGGGAGGGGTGGTTGGATACGGAGGGAGGGAGGGAGGGAGGGTGGTTGGATACGGAGGGACTGTGGTTGGATACGGAGGGAGGGACGGTGGGACGGTGGTTGGATACGGAGGGAGGGGTGGTTGGATACGGAGGAGGGAGGGACGGTACGGAGGGGTGGTTGGATACGGAGGGAGTGGAGGGACGGGTGGTTGGATACGGAGGGAGGGAGGGACGGAGGGAGGGTTGGATACGGAGGGAGGGAGGGACGGTGGTTGGATACGGAGGGAGGGAGGGACGGTGGTTGGATACGGAGGGACTGTGGTTGGATACGGAGGGAGGGAGGGACGGTGGTTGGATACGGAGGGAGGGAGGGTGGTTGGATACGGAGGGAGGGAGGGTGGGACGGTGGTTGGATACGGAGGGAGGGACGGTGGTTGGATACGGAGGGAGGGACGGTGGTTGGATACGGAGGGAGGGGACGGTGGGGACGGTGGTTGGATACGGAGGGACTGTGGTTGGATACGGAGGGAGGGAGGGACGGTGGTTGGATGGACGGACGGAGGGAGGGAGGGAGGGACGGTGGTTGGATACGGACGGAGGGAGGGACGGAGGTTGGATACGGAGGGAGGGAGGGACGGTGGTTGGATAGGTTGGATACGGAGGGACGGAGGGAGGGACGGTGGTTGGATACGGACGGAGGGAGGGACGGTGGTTGGATACGGAGGGAGGGAGGGACGGTGGTTGGATACGGACGGAGGGAGGGACGGTGGTTGGATACGGAGGGACGGTGGTTGGATACGGAGGGAGGGACGGTGGTTGGATACGGAGGGAGGGACGGTGGTTCTCACCCCGGAGGGAGGGACGGTGGTTGGATACGGACGGAGGGACGGTGGTTGGATACGGAGGGACCAGGTTGGACGGAGGGAGGGAGGGAAGCAGGTCTTCTGGGGGACGGGGGGGGGTGGTTGGATACGGAGGGAGGGAGGGCTCCCTGGATACGGAGGGAGGGAGGGGATGATGGAGGGAACACGGTGGTTGGAACGGAGGGAGGGAGGGACAGTGGTTGGATACGGAGGGACGGTAGTTCTCACCCCAGAGTTCCACCAGCTTGGACAAGATGATGAAGCAGGTCTTCTGGGCGATGGGGTCAACATATCGACAGCTCCCTGGATGATGGTGAACAGAACCCGCTCTACGTTCTCAACACCTGGGGAGGAACCACACTTAGAACCCTGGAGAACCACACAACATATATTTATAGCTGAGGAACCACACACTTAGAACCCACTTAATGTTCTCAACACCTGGGTAACAGAACACACGCAGAACCCTGGAGAACCACAGTACACACTGAGCAGCAGCTCACCCTGGTTGGCCAGGACTTCATTCATCCCGCTGGAGGTTATCGTCTGTATGAAGGTGAAGTAGCTTCTACGTAACATTTGTTTCTCCAGAGCTGCTGCCTGGTCGTTGTCCTCAGCAGGTCGACACAACACCTCAAAGATGGCCAGGACCAGAGGCATGAACACCTGCTGCAGGAACGGAGAGACCTGGTCCTGGAGAGGAGAGAGACAGAGAGGCATGAACACCTGGTCCTGGAGAGGAGAGAGACAGAGAGGACCAGAGGCATGAACACCTGGTCCTGGAGAGGAGAGAGACAGAGAGGACCAGAGGCATGAACACCTGGTCCTGGAGAGGAGAGACCTGGTCCTGGAGAGGAGAGAGACAGAGAGGACCAGAGGCATGAACACCTGGTCCTGGAGAGGAGAGAGACAGAGGACCAGAGGCATGAACACCTGGTCCTGGAGAGGAGAGAGACAGAGAGGACCAGAGACATGAACACCTGGTCCTGGAGAGGAGAGAGACAGAGAGGACCAGAGACACCTGGTCCTGGAGAGGAGAGAGACAGAGAGGACCAGAGACACCTGGTCCTGGAGAGGAGAGAGACAGAGAGGACCAGAGGCATGAACACCTGGTCCTGGAGAGGAGAGAGACAGAGAGGACCAGAGGCATGAACACCTGGTCCTGGAGAGGAGAGAGACAGAGAGGACCAGAGACACCTGGTCCTGGAGAGGAAAGAGACAGAGAGGACAAGAGGCATGAACACCTGGTCCTGGAGAGGAGAGAGACAGAGAGGACAAGAGACATGAACACCTGGTCCTGGAGAGGAGAGAGACAGAGAGGACCAGAGGCATGAACACCTGGTCCTGGAGAGGAGAGAGACAGAGAGGACAAGAGGCATGAACACCTGGTCCTGGAGAGGAGAGAGACAGAGAGGACAAGAGACATGAACACCTGGTCCCGGAGAGGAGAGAGACAGAGAGGACCAGAGGCATGAACACCTGGTCCTGGAGAGGAAAGAGACAGAGAGGACCAGAGACACCTGGTCCTGGAGAGGAGAGAGACAGAGAGGACCAGAGACATGAACACCTGGTCCTGGAGAGGAGAGAGACAGAGAGGACAAGAGACATGAACACCTGGTCCCGGAGAGGAGAGACACAGAGAGGACCAGAGGCATGAACACCTGGTCCTGGAGAGGAGAGAGACAGAGAGGACCAGAGACACCTGGTCCTGGAGAGGAGAGAGACAGAGAGGACCAGAGACATGAACACCTGGTCCTGGAGAGGAGAGAGACAGAGAGGACCAGAGGCATGAACACCTGGTCCTGGAGAGGAGAGAGACAGAGAGGACCAGAGACACCTGGTCCTGGAGAGGAGAGAGACAGAGAGGACCAGAGACATGAACACCTGGTCCTGGAGAGGAGAGAGACAGAGAGGACCAGAGGCATGAACACCTGGTCCCGGAGAGGAGAGAGACAGAGAGGACCAGAGGCATGAACACCTGGTCCTGGAGAGGAGAGAGACCGAGAGGACCAGAGACACCTGGTCCTGGAGAGGAGAGACCTGGTCCTGGAGAGGAGAGAGACAGAGAGGACCAGAGACACCTGGTCCTGGAGAGGAGAGAGACAGAGAGGACCAGAGGCATGAACACCTGGTCCTGGAGAGGAGAGAGACACCTGGTCCTGGAGAGGAGAGAGACAGAGAGGACCAGAGACACCTGGTCCTGGAGAGGAGAGAGACAGAGAGGACCAGAGACATGAACACCTGGTCCTGGAGAGGAGAGAGACAGAGAGGACCAGAGGCATGAACACCTGGTCCTGGAGAGGAGAGAGACAGAGACACCTGGTCCAGGGAATGGGGACATTGACTATCCCTAATTTTCGCTAACCCTAACCCTAAACCTAACCCTTTTAGCTGGCATGTTAGCAGTCAGTCCTCTACCGTAGATATTTGGTAAGGGCCGGTTTCCTGGACAGATGAATCTTAGTCGTGGACTAAAACCCTTCCTATGGAGATCCTACCTTAGTCCAGGAAACCAGCCCCAGATGTCCTCTAACTCCTGCAGGTCCCTGGTTACCTTGAACTTGGCAGTGATCTGACTGATGAGGGTATAAACTCCTGCAGGTCCCTGGGTACCTTGAACTTGGCAGTGATCTGACTGATGAGTGGTATAAACTCCTGCAGGTCCCTGGTTACCTTGAACTTGGCAGTGATCTGACTGATGAGTGGTATAAACTCCTGCAGGTCCTTGGCCTCGCAGTCCTTCAGCATGTGTTCCGATGCCGCAGGGACGAAGGGCAGGACCTCTTCTTCGAGACAGATGATCATGCGGTGGAGGAAGGAGCGGACAGCGCTACGCAGAGACCCCCTCTGGACAGGACAGCTCAGTGCAGGCAGGAAGGTCTGCAGACAGTCTCTGTAGACTTCAGTACATCCACACTGCTTCACTGTCTGCTTGTTGCTGAACGCCTTACTGGTACGACTAGAGGGGGGGGAGAGGGTGGGAGAGAGAGGAGGAAGGGCATAGAGAGAGCGGAGGAAGGGGAGAGAGAGGGGAGGGAGAGAGAGAGAGGAGAGAGAGGAGGGAGAGAGGGAGAGAGAGAGAGAGAGAGAGAGAGAGAGAGAGAGAGAGAGAGAGAGAGAGAGGGAGAGGAGAGAGAGAGAGAGAAGAGAGAGGAGGGGAGAGAGAGAGGGAGGAAGGGGGGAGAGAGAGGGAGGAAGGGGAGAGAGAGAGGGAGGGGAGAGAGAGGGAGGGAGGGAGGGAGGGAGGGAGGGGGAGAGAGAGGGGAGAGAGGGAGGGAGAGAGAGAGAGGAGGAAGGGGAGAGAGAGAGGGAGGAAGGGGGAGGGAGAGGGAGGAAGGGGAGAATGAGGGAGGGAGAGAGAGAACAGGGAGGGAGGGACAGGAGGGAGGGAGGGAGAGAGAGGGAGAGAGAGGGAGGAGATCTCTGATGAGACCAGGAGGGGAGAGAGAGGGAGGGAGGAGGGAGGGAGAGAGAGAGGGATGAGAGAGAGAGGGAGAGAGAGAGAGGAGAGATAGAGAGGAGGGAGGGAGAGAGGAGGGAGGGGAGAGACCAGGGATTAGAGGAGGGAGGGGAGAGACAAGAGAGGAGGGGGAGGGAGGGGGAGAGAAGAGGAGGGAGGGAGAGACATTATCTCTGAAGACTACTGGAGGGAGAGAGAGATGTTGTATTAGCAGGAACAGAACTTGTAAACCCAGAGAGAAGAGTGCTGAGCGATTAGTGCTTTTTGAGGTGGGTTCGGTTTCAGTTCTATAAATACCTAGTGAATGTTTTATCATTATGTGGGCTGAATGCTGTAACAGAATGAAATAAAAGTCTGTTACTACTCATCACTTATTAACCATTTATTCACACGACCAGACATTATCTCTGAAGACTGTCTAAGACCAGACATTATCTCTGAAGGTCTACACGACCAGACATTATCTCTGAAGACTAGTCTACACGACCAGACATTATCTCTGACATTATCTCTGAAGACTGGTCTACACGACCAGACATTATCTCTGAAGACTGGTCTACACGACCAGACATTATCTCTGAAGACTAGTCTACACGACCAGACATTATCTCTGAAGACTTGTCTACACGACCAGACATTATCTCTGAAGACTACTGTACACCAGACATTATCTGACCAGACATTATCTCTGAAGACAAGTCTACATGACCAGACATTATCTCTGAAGACTACTACATGACAGACATTATCTCTGAAGACTAGTCTGACCAGACATTATCTCTGAAGACTGGTCTACATTTACATGACATGAAGACCAGACCAGACATTATCTCTGAAGACTACTGTACATGACCAGACATTATCTCTGAAGACTAGTCTACACGACCAGACATTATCTCTGAAGACTAGTCAACACGACCAGACATTATCTCTGAAGACTACTGTACACGACCAGACATTATCTCTGAAGACTACTGTACACGACCAGACATTATCTCTGAAGACTAGTCTACACGACCAGACATTATCTCTGAAGACAACTGTACATGACCAGACATCATCTCTGAAGACTGGTCTACATGACCGGACATTATCTCTGAAGACTACTGTACATGATTAGACATTCTCTCTGAAGACAACTGTGCATGACCAGGCATTATCTCTGAATACTACTGTACGTGACCAGACATTATCTCTGAAGACTACACTACACGACCAAAAGTTTGTGAACACCTGCTCAGCCAACATCTCATTCCAAAACCACGGGCATTAATATGGAGTTGGGCCCTCCTTCGCTGCTATAACAGCCTCCACTCTCCTGGGAAGGCTTTCCACTAGATGTTGGAACATTGCTGCTATAACAGCCTCTACTCTTCTGGGAAGGCTTTCCACTAGATGTTGGAACATTGCTGCTATAACAGCCTCCACTCTTCTGGGAAGGCTTTCCTCTAGATGTTGGATGCTGCTATAACAGCCTCCACTCTTCTGGGAAGGCTTTCCACTAGATGTTGGAACATTGCTGCTATAACAGCCTCCACTCTTCTGGGAAGGCTTTCCTCTAGATGTTGGAACGTTGCTGCTATAACAGCCTCCACTCTTCTGGGAAGGCTTTCCTCTAGATGTTGGAACGTTGCTGCTATAACAGCCTCCACTCTTCTGGGAAGGCTTTCCTCTAGATGTTGGAACGTTGCTGCTATAACAGCCTCCACTCTTCTGGGAAGGCTTTCCTCTAGATGTTGGAACATTGCTGCCATAACAGCCTCCACTCTTCTGGGAAGGCTTTCCACTAGATGTTTGCTGCTATAACAGCCTCCACTCTTCTGGGAAGGCTTTCCTCTAGATGATGGAACGTTGCTGTGGGGGCTTGCTTCCATTCAGCCTCAACAGGCTTAGTGAGGTCAGGCACTGGTCGGGGGCTGATGTTATTTTTATAAGAAACTTTAACGTGCTGAAAAGCCCTAATTGTTTGCGTCGTCAACTTACGCACAGCTCTGACACACACACTTAGACATGCCACCAGGGGTCTTTTCACCGTCCCCAAATCCAGAACCAATCCAAGAACAGTATTATATAGAGCCCTTATTGCATGGAACTCCGTTCCATCCCATATTGCTGAAATAAACAGCAAGCTGGGTTTCAGAAAACAGATGAAGCAACACCTCACGGCACAACGCCTCTCCCCTATTGGTCCGAGATAGTCTGTGTGTATGTAGTGATATGTAGGATACGTGTGCCTTTAAAAATGTATGTAGTTCTGTCCTTGAGCTGTTCTTGTCTATTGTCTGTTCTTGTCTTCTGTATTATGTTTCATGTCGACCCCAGTGTTCCGTGCTCTGTGTTCCGTGCTCGGTGTTCTGTGCTCGGTGCTCGGTGTTCTGTGCTCGGTGCTCTGTGCTCGGTGTTCTGTGCTCGGTGCTCGGTGTTCTGTGCTCTGTGTGGAACCCGAGGAAGAGTAGCTGCTGCTTTTGCAACAGCTAATGTGGATCCTAATAAAATACCAAATAGCCCAACCCGGACGATGCTGGGCCAATTGTGTGCCGCCTCATGGGTCTCCCGGTCGCGGGCCGGCTGCGACACAGCCTGGGATCAAACCCGGGTCAGTAGTAACGCCTCTAGCGCTGCGATGCAGTGCCTTAGACCGCTGGCCACTCGATAAGCCCACTGGGCCTTACTTAAAACCAAATGTTGCAGTTGGCGTTTAGGGCTTAGTGTTACTGGGGCTTAGTGTTACTGGGGGCTTAGTGTTACTGGGGCTTAGTGTTACTGGGGCTTAGTGTTCCTAATGTTACTAGGGCTTAGTGTTCCTAATGTTACTAGGGCTTAGTGTTCCTAGGGCTTAGTGTTCCTAATGTTACTAGGGCTTAGTGTTACTGGGGCTTAGTGTTCCTAATGTTACTAGGGCTTAGTGTTCCTAATGTTACTAGGGCTTAGTGTTCCTAATGTTACTAGGGCTTAGTGTTCCTAATGTTACTAGGGCTTAGTGTTACTAGGGCTTAGTGTTCCTAATGTTACTAGGGCTTAGTGTAACTAGGGCTTAGTGTTCCTAATGTTACTAGGGCTTAGTGTTACTAGGGCAGTGTTACTAATGTTACTAGGGCTTAGTGTTACTAATGTTACTAGGGCTTAGTGTTACTAGGGCTTAGTGTTCCTAATGTTACTAGGGCTTAGTGTTACTAGGGCTTAGTGTTCCTAATGTTACTAGGGCTTAGTGTTACTAGGGCTTAGTGTTACTAATGTTACTAGGGCTTAGTGTTGCTAGGGCTTAGTGTTACTAATGTTACTAGGGCTTAGTGTTCCTAATGTTACTAGGGCTAAGTGTTACTAGGGCTTAGTGTTGCTAAGTGTTACTAGGGCTTAGTGTTGCTAATGTTACTAGGGCTTAGTGTTGCTAATGTTACTAGGGCTTAGTGTTGCTAATTGTTACTAGGGCAGTGTTACTAATGTTACTAGGGCTTAGTGTTACTAGGGCTTAGTGTTCCTAATGTTACTAGGGCTTAGTGTTCCTAGGGCTTAGTGTTCCTAATGTTACTAGGGCTTAGTGTTCCTAGGGCTTAGTGTTACTAGGGCTTAGTGTTCCTAATGTTACTAGGGCTTAGTGTTACTAGGGCTTAGTGTTCCTAATGTTACTAGGGCTTAGTGTTGCTAAGTGTTACTAGGGCTTAGTGTTCCTAATGTTACTAGGGCTTAGTGTTACTAGGGCTTAGTGTTACTAATGTTACTAGGGCTTAGTGTTGCTAGGGCTTAGTGTTACTAATGTTACTAGGGCTTAGTGTTCCTAATGTTACTAGGGCTAAGTGTTACTAGGGCTTAGTGTTGCTAAGTGTTACTAGGGCTTAGTGTTGCTAATGTTACTAGGGCTTAGTGTTCCTAATGTTACTAGGGCTAAGTATTACTAGGGCTTAGTGTTGCTAAGTGTTACTAGGGCAGTGTTACTAATGTTACTAGGGCTTAGTGTTACTAGGGCTTAGTGTTCCTAATGTTACTAGGGCTTAGTGTTACTAGGGCTTAGTGTTCCTAATGTTACTAGGGCTTAGTGTTCTAATGTTACTAGGGCTTAGTGTTCCTAATGTTACTAGGGCTTAGTGTTACTAGGGCTTAGTGTTACTAGGGCTTAGTGTTCCTAATGTTTAGGGCTTAGTGTTACTAGGGCTTAGTGTTCCTAATGTTACTAGGGCTTAGTGTTACTAGGGCTTAGTGTTCCTAATGTTACTAGGGCTTAGTGTTGCTAAGTGTTACTAGGGCTTAGTGTTCCTAATGTTACTAGGGCTTAGTGTTACTAGGGCTTAGTGTTACTAGGGCTTAGTGTTTGCTAAGTGTTACTAGGGCTTAGTGTTCCTAATGTTACTAGGGCTTAGTGTTCCTAATGTTACTAGGGCTTAGTGCTAAGTGTTACTAGGGCTTAGTGTTCCTAATGTTACTAGGGCTTAGTGTTCCTAAGTGTTACTAGGGCTTAGTGTTACTAATGGGCTTAGTGTTCCTAGGGCTTAGTGTTCCTAATGTTACTAGGGCTTAGTGTTACTAGGGCTTAGTGTTCCTAGGGCTTAGTGTTCCTAATGTTACTAGGGCTTAGTGTTACTAGGGCTTAGTGTTACTAATGTTACTAGGGCTTAGTGTTGCTAAGTGTTACTAGGGCTTAGTGTTGCTAATGTTACTAGGGCTTAGTGTTCCTAATGTTACTAGGGCTTAGTGTTCCTAATGTTACTAGGGCTTAGTGTTAGTGTTACTAGGGCTTAGTGTTCCTAATGTTACTAGGGCTTAGTGTTACTAGGGCTTAGTGTTCCTAATGTTACTAGGGCTTAGTGTTACTAGGGCTTAGTGTTCCTAATGTTACTAGGGCTTAGTGTTACTAGGGCTTAGTGTTCCTAGGGTTTAGTGTTCCTAATGTTCCTAGGGCTTAGTGTTACTAGGGCTTAGTGTTCCTAATGTTACTAGGGCTAAGTGTTACTAGGGCTTAGTGTTCCTAGGGCTTAGTGTTACCTTAGTGTTACTAGGGCTTAGTGTTCCTAGGGCTTAGTGTTACTAGGGCTAATGTTACTAGTGGGCTTAGTGTTACTAGGGCTTAGTGTTACCTAGTGTTACTAGGGCTTAGTGTTACTAGGGCTTAGTGTTCCTAATGTTACTAGGGCTAAGTGTTCCTAGGGCTTAGTGTTAGGGCTAAGTGTTACTAGGGCAGTGTTACTAGTGTTACTCAGGGCTTAGTGTTCCTAATGTTACTAGGGCTAGTGTTACTAGGGCTTAGTGTTTCCTAAGTGTTTGTACATCAGGGCAGTGTTACATCAGTGGTTGTACAAGGGTCAGTGGTTGTACATCAGGGCTTAGTGTTACTAGGGTTGGTTGATCAGTGGTTGTACTCAGGTTGTACATCAGGGTAAGTGTTTGTACATCAGGGAGTGGGCTTAGGTGTACATCAGGGTCAGTGGTTGTACATCAGGGTCAGTGGTTGTACATCAGTGGTTGTACATCAGGGTCAGTGGTTGTACATCAGGGTCAGTGGTTGTACATCAGGGTCAGTGGTTGTACATCAGGGTCAGTGGTTGTACATCAGGTCAGGGTTGTACATCAGGGCCAGTGTTTGTACATCAGGGTCAGTGTTGGAGCAGGGACCAAGGCCTCAGTGCGGGGAGAATCAACAGCGTGACTCAGACAGTCATCGGGTCAGGCAGTGTTCTGTACAGAGGGAGGGGAATGAAGGTCAGTACAGAGGGGAGGGGAATGAAGGTCAGTACAGAGGGGTCATGGAGGGGAATGAAGGTCAGTACAGTGTATGGAGGGGAATGAAGGTCAGTACAGAGGAGGGAATGAAGGTCAGTGGGAATGAAGGTCAGTACAGAGGGAGGGTAATGAAGGTCAGTACAGAGGGAGGTTAATGAAGGTCAGTACAGAGGGAGGGGAATGAAGGTCAGTACAGAGGGAGGGGAATGATGGAGGGTCAGTACACAGGGGAGGGGAATCAGAATGAAGGTCAGTACAGAGGGAGGGAATGAAGGTCAGTACAGAGGGAGGGGAATGAAGGTCAGTACAGAGGGAGGGGAATGAAGGTCAGTACAGAGGGGAGGATAATGAAGGTCAGTACAGAGGGAGGGAATGAAGGTCAGTACAGAGGGAGGGGTGAATGTATGGAGGGGAATGAAGGTCAGTACAGAGGGGGGAATGAAGGTCAGTACTCCTGAAGGGTACAGTGGGGAGGGAATGAAGGTCAGTACAGAGGGAGGGGAATGAAGGTGTACAGTACAGAGGGGAGGGAATGAAGGTCAGTACATGGAGGGAATAAGGTCAGTACAGAGGGAGGGAAGAAGGCTGTAGAGGGTGAATGTATGGAGGGAATGAAGGTCAGTACAGTGGAGGGGAATGAAGGTCAGTACAGAGGGAGGGTAATGTCAGTACAGAGGGAGGGTAATGTCAGTGAGGGAGTCAGTACAGAGGGAAGTCAGTGAAGATGGAGATGTCTGTACAGAGGGAGGGTAATGTACAGATGGAGGGAATGAAGGTCAGTACAGAGGGATGTCAGTACAGGAGGGAATGAAGGTGTACAGAGGGAGGATAATGAAGGTCAGTACAGAGGGAGGGAATGTATGGAGGGGAATGAAGGTCAGTACAGAGGGAGAGAGCTGTAGAGGGTAATGTATGGAGGGTGAAGTCAGTACAGAGGGGGAGGGGAATGAAGGTCAGTACTCTTGGGGGAACAGGTTAAATGTTATAATGAAGGTCAGTACAGAGGGGTTGGAATGAAGGTCAGTACAGAGGGATGGGGAATGAAGGTCAGTACAGAGGTGAGGGGAATGCATGGAAATGAGGTCGTACAGGGGAGAGTCTGGGGTAATGTATGAGGAGGGTAATGTATGGAGGGTAATGTATATGAAGGTCAGTACAGAGGAGTCAGTGGAGGGGATGATGTAGAGGGAGGGTAATGCATGGAGGGTAAGTCAGTGGAGAGGTCTGTAGAGGGTAATGTATGGCGGGTAATGATGGAGGGTAAGTACAGGAGGGAATGAAGGTCAGCAGGTCTGTAGAGGGTAAGTCAGTGGAGGGAGATGTGTAGAGGGGGTAATGTCAGTGAAGAGATGAAGGGTAATGTACAGGAGGTGCTATGGCGGCTGAAGTCAGTACAGGATCTGAGGGTAATGTATGGAGGGTAATGTAGATGGAGGGAGATGTAGCTTACAGGAGGTGTAAGTCAGTACAGAGGGAGGTCTGTAAGAGGGTAATGATGGAGGGTAATGTATATGAGAGTGAGAGGGAACAGGTTACATGAGGTGGTCAGTAGTTCATGGCAACAGGTCTTCAATAACTTGAACTAAATGTGCCAAGCAGGAAAAGACGTCTGGTCAAATGTCTGGTCTGGGGTAATGGGATGGTATATGAGGGGAGGGGTGCATAGCTCAGCAGGTCTGTAGAGGGTAATGTATATGAGAGGTAACTTACAGGAGGTGCTAGCTCCAGCAGGTCTGTAGAGGGTAATGTATATGAGAGGTAACTTACAGGAGGTGCTAGCTCCAGCAGGTCTGTAGAGGGTAATGTGTAGAGGGTAATGTATATGAGAGGTAACTTACAGGAGGTGCTAGCTCCAGCAGGTCTGTAGAGGGTAATGTGTAGAGGGTAATGTGTAGAGGGTAATGTATATGAGAGGTAACTTACAGGAGGTGCTAGCTCCAGCAGGTCTGTAGAGGGTAATGTGTAGAGGGTAATGTGTAGAGATGCTGAGAGGTAACTTACAGGAGGTGCTAGCTCCCAGGTCAGGGTAATGTATGGAGGGTAAATGGAGAGGATGTCTTCTGAAGGAGTTCATGTAGAGGGTAATGTACTGGCAGGGAGAGGTAACAGAGGACAGGGAGGTCAAGCAGGGAGAAGAACAGGTCTGTAGAACTATTACTGTAGAGGGTAACAGAGGACAGGGAGAGGTAATCACAGGAGGTGCTAGCTCCAGCAGGTCTGTAAAGAGAGGTAATGTGTAGAGGGTAATCAGGGTAAAAGTGGAAGGTAACTTACTAGAGGTATTAGCTGTAAGCAGAGGTAATGTTGGGGTCAATCACAAAGAACCTTCTAGAACTATTACTGTAAACAGAGGACAGGGTTGGGGTCAAACACAAAGAACCTTCTAGAACTATTACTGTAAACAGAGGACAGGGTTGAGGGTCAATCACAAAGAACCTTCTAGGAACTATTACTGTAAACAGAGGGACAGGTATTGAGGGTCAAACTTACAAAGAACCTTCTAGAACTATTCTGTAAACAGGGACAGGGTTGAGGGTCAATCATATGAAGGTAACTTACTAGGAACTATTACAGGTAAACAGAGGGAATGTGTAGGGTAATGTATATGAGAGGTCAATCACAGAGAACCTTCTAGAACTATTACTGTAAACAGAGGGACAGGGTTGAGGGTAATCACAGAGAACCTGCTAGAACTATTACTGTAAACAGATGGAGGGAGGGTAATGTCAATCACAAAGAACCTTCTAGAACTATTACTGTAAACAGAGGACAGGGTTGGGGTCAATCACAAAGAACCTTCTAGAACTATTACTGTAAACAGAGGACAGGGTTGGGGTCAATCACAAAGATGTGTTTACTAGAACTATTACTGTAAACAGAGGACAGGGTTGGGGTCAATCACAAAGAACCTTCTAGAACTATTACTGTAAACAGAGGACAGGGTTGGGGTCAATCACAAAGAACCTTCTAGAACTATTACTGTAAACAGAGGACAGGGTTGGGGTCAATCACAAAGAACCTTCTAGAACTATTACTGTAAACAGAGGACAGGGTTGGGGTCAATCACAAAGAACCTTCTAGAACTATTACTGTAAACAGAGGACAGGGTTGGGGTCAATCACAAAGAACCTTCTAGAACTATTACTGTAAACAGAGGACAGGGTTGGGGTCAATCACAAAGAACCTTCTCCAGACTATTACTGTAAACAGAGGACAGGGTTGGGGTCAATCACAAAGAACCTTCTACAACTATTACTGTAAACAGAGGACAGGGTTGGGGTCAATCACAAAGAACCTTCTAGAACTATTACTGTAAACAGAGGACAGGGTTGGGGTCAATCACAAAGAACCTTCTAGAACTATTACTGTAAACAGAGGACAGGGTTGGGGTCAATCACAAAGAACCTTCTAGAACTATTACTGTAAACAGAGGACAGGGTTGGGGTCAATCACAAAGAACCTTCTAGAACTATTACTGTAAACAGAGGACAGGGTTGGGGTCAATCACAAAGAACCTTCTAGAACTATTACTGTAAACAGAGGACAGGGTTGGGGTCAATCACAAAGAACCTTCTAGAACTATTACTGTAAACAGAGGACAGGGTTGGGGTCAATCACAAAGAACCTTCTAGAACTATTACTGTAAACAGAGGACAGGGTTGGGGTCAATCACAAAGAACCTTCTAGAACTATTACTGTAAACAGAGGACAGGGTTGGGGTCAATCACAAAGAACCTTCTACAACTATTACTGTAAACAGAGGACAGGGTTGGGGTCAATCACAAAGAACCTTCTAGAACTATTACTGTAAACAGAGGACAGGGTTGGGGTCAATCACAAAGAACCTTCTAGAACTATTACTGTAAACAGAGGACAGGGTTGGGGTCAATCACAAAGAACCTTCTAGAACTATTACTGTAAACAGAGGACAGGGTTGGGGTCAAACACAAAGAACCTTCTAGAACTATTACTGTAAACAGAGGACAGGGTTGGGGTCAATCACAAAGAACCTTCTAGAACTATTACTGTAAACAGAGGACAGGGTTGGGGTCAATCACAAAGAACCTTCTACGACTATATAATATATACATGTCCTGCTTTCTGGTGATCTGGTGTTGACTACCAGGACAGGGTACAACCAGTCTGCTGATAATGCTGGTCCTGTGACCCAAATGGTACCCTACTATCTACAACAAGGACCCATAGAGCTCTGGTCTAAAGTAGTGCACTATATAGGGAATAGGGCCCTGGTCTATAGTAGTGCACTATATAGGGAATAGGGCTCTGGTCTAAAGTAGTGTACTATATAGGGAATAGGGCCCTGGTCTATAGTAGTGTACTATATAGGGAATAGGGCTCTGGTCTAAAGTAGTGCACTATATAGGGAATAGGGCCCTGGTCTATAGTAGTGTACTATATAGGGAATAGGGCTCTGGTCTATAGTAGTGTACTATATAGGGAATAGGGATCTGGTCTATAGTAGTGTACTATATAGGGAATATGGCCATGGTCTATAGTAGTGTACTATATAGGGAATATGGCCATGGTCTATAGTAGTGTACTATATAGGGAATATGGCCATGGTCTATAGTAGTGCACTATATAGGGAATAGGGCCCTGGTCTATAGTAGTGCACTATATAGGGAATAGGGCCCTGGTCTATAGTAGTGCACTATATAGGGAATAGGGCTCTGGTCTATAGTAGTGCACTATATAGGGAATAGGGCTCTGGTCTAAAGTAGTGTACTATATAGGAAATATGGCCCTGGTCTATAGTAGTGCACTATATAGGGAATATGGCCATGGTCTATAGTAGTGTACTATATAGGGAATATGGCCATGGTCTATAGTAGTGCACTATATAGGGAATAGGGCCCTGGTCTATAGTAGTGCACTATATAGGGAATAGGGCCCTGGTCTATAGTAGTGCACTATATAGGGAATAGGGCTCTGGTCTAAAGTAGTGTACTATATAGGAAATATGGCCCTGGTCTATAGTAGTGCACTATATAGGGAATAGGGCTCTGGTCTATAGTAGTGTACTATATAGGGAATATGGCCATGGTCTATAGTAGTGTACTATATAGGGAATATGGCCCTGGTCTGTAGTAGTGTACTATATAGGGAATATGGCCATGGTCTATAGTAGTGCACTATATTGGGAATAGGGCTCTGGTCTAAAGTAGTGTACTATATAGGGAATAGGGCCCTGGTCTATAGTAGTGTACTATATAGGGAATAGGGGCCCATTGGGAACACGACGTAAGGCGTGCTTAGTGACGGTACAGCTGGACTTACTGCAGAGTCTTGACGAATCGTGAGAAGAGGTAGGCCACTCTGCTACGGACCTTAGGACTGCTGTGTCTCAGACCCCGATGGTCCAGAAAGGACATCTGCAGGGACACAGTAACACACTGATACAAAACCTCCCCTTTAACCATGGTCCACTGTCCCTCAACACTGATACAAAACCTCCCCTTTAACCATGGTCCACTGTCCCTCAACACTGATACAAACCCTCCCCTTTAACCAGGGGTCCACTGTCCCTCTCCTCAACACTGATACAAAACCTCCCCTTTAACCAGGGGTCCACTGTCCCTCTCCTCAACACTGATACAAAACCTCCCCTTTAACCAGGGGTCCACTGTCCCTCCTCAACACAGATACAAAACCTCCCCTTTAACCAGGGGTCCACTGTCCCTCTCCTCAACACTGATACAAAACCTCCCCTTTAACCAGGGGTCCACTGTCCCTCTCCTCAACACTGATACAAAACCTCCCCTTTAACCAGGGGTCCACTGTCCCTCTCCTCAACACTGATACAAAACCTCCCCTTTAACCAGGGGTCCACTGTCCCTCTCCTCTCCTCAAAACTGATACAAAACCTCCCCTTTAACCAGGGGTCCACTGTCCCTCTCCTCTCCTCAACACTGATACAAAACCTCTCCTTTATCCAGTGGTCCACTGTCCCTCTCCTCAACACTGATACAAAACCTCTCCTTTATCCAGTGGTCCACTGTCCCTCTCCTCAACACTGATACAAAACCTCCCCTTTAACCAGGGGTCCACTGTCCCTCTCCTCTCCTCAAAACTGATACAAAACCTCCCCTTTAACCAGGGGTCCACTGTCCCTCTCCTCTCCTCAAAACTGATACAAAACCTCCCCTTTAACCAGGGGTCCACTGTCCCTCTCCTCTCAACACTGATACAAAACCTCTCCTTTATCCAGTGGTCCACTGTCCCTCTCCTCAACACTGATACAAAACCTCCCCTTTAACCAGGGGTCCACTGTCCCTCTCCTCAACACTGATACAAAACCTCCCCTTTAACCAGGGGTCCACTGTCCCTCTCCTCTCCTCTCAGCACTGATACAAAACCTCCCCTTTATCCAGGGGTCCACTGTCCCTCACCTCCCCTTTAACCAGGGGTCCACTGTCCCTCAACACTGATACAAAACCTCCCCTTTATCCAGGGGTTCACTGTCCCTCTCCTCAGCACTGATACAAAACCTCCCCTTTAACCAGGGGTCCACTGTCCCTCTCCTCAACACTGATACAAAACCTCCCCTTTATCCAGGGGTCCACTGTCCCTCTCCTCTCCTCAGCACTGATACAAAACCTCCCCTTTAACCAGGGGTCCACTGTTCCTCTCCTCAACACTGATACAAAACCTCCCCTTTAACCAGGGGTCCACTGTCCCTCTCCTCTCCTCAGCACTGACACAAAACCTCCCCTTTAACCAGGGGTCCACTGTCCCTCTCCTCAACACTGTGAAGACACGATGTTAAAAGGCAGAGTTCGTTGATTCAGCGACTGGGACAGACAGTCTCGTACTGCAGTACTGACCAGGACATTCGGGATGTGCTGCGGTTCAACCAGGAAGAACTTGTCGTAACGAACCACCGTCTCAAAGAACTCCAGCGACACAGACGTGTGTTGGTAACCACTGACACCAGAGGAGACCAGCTGAGGAGACAGGATATGATGTCAGACATTAGAAACAACAGACTGTGTGTTGGTAACCACTGACACCAGAGGAGACCAGCTGAGGAGACAGGATATGATGTCAGACATTAGAAACAACAGACTGTGTTGGTAACCACTGAGACCAGAGGAGACCAGCTGAGGAGACAGGATATGATGTCAGACATTAGAAACAACAGACTGTGTGTTGGTAACCACTGACACCAGAGGAGACCAGCTGAGGAGACAGGATATGATGTCAGACATTAGAAACAACAGACTGTGTGTTGGTAACCACTGACACCAGAGGAGACCAGCTGAGGAGACAGGATATGATGTCAGACATTAGAAACAAGGGTTGTCAGCGGACTGGCTGGCCGTGTGTAACTCACCGTTCTCATCATGTCCTGCAGGGCGGAGGTCTTGGCCGTGTGTAACTCACCGTTTTCATCATGTCCTGCAGGGCGGAGGTCTTGGCCGTGTGTAACTCACCGTTCTCATCATGTCCTGCAGGGCGGAGGTCTTGGCCGTGTGTAACTCACCGTTCTCATCATGTCCTGCAGGGCGGAGGTCTTGGCCGTGTGTAACTCACCGTTCTCATCATGTCCTGCAGGGCGGAGGTCTTGGCCGTGTGTAACTCACCGTTCTCATCATGTCCTGTAGGGCAGAGGTCGTGGCTGTGTGTAACTCACTGTTCTCATCATGTCCTGCAGGGCGGAGGTCGTGGCCGTGTGTAACTCACCGTTCTCATCATGTCCTGCAGGGCGGAGGTCGTGGCCATGTGTAACTCACCGTTCTCATCAGGTCGTGGCCGTGTGTAACTCACCGTTCTCATCATGTCCTGTAGGGCGGAGGTCTTGGCCGTGTGTAACTCACCGTTCTCATCATGTCCTGCAGGGCAGAGGTCGTGGCCGTGTGTAACTCAGCGGTCTCATCATGTCCAGCAGGGCAGAGGTCGTGGCTGTGTGTAACTCACCGTTCTCATCATGTCCTGCAGGGCGGAGGTCGTGGCTGTGTGTAACTCACCGTTCTCATCATGTCCTGCAGGGCGGAGGTCTTGGCCGTGTGTAACTCACCGTTCTCATCATGTCCTGTAGGGCAGAGGTCGTGGCTGTGTGTAACTCACCGTTCTCATCATGTCCTGCAGGGCGGAGGTCTTGGCCGTGCGTAACTCACCGTTCTCATCATGTCCTGCAGGGCGGAGGTCGTGGCCGTGTGTAACTCACCGTTCTCATCATGTCCTGCAGGGCGGAGGTCTTGGCCGTGTCGCCAGAGAAGTGAGCTCCGTGAGACGCAGGCAGAGCCTCTCCTAGCATGTACAGCAGCCTGACGGCCACCTCCACCTCCATGAAGGACGCCGTCTGCCAACGCCTGAGACACACAATCAGGATCAACACACGCTTCTTCACAACAGTCGTTTAAAAAAAGGGGCAAAGTTAATAAATAAGGTGGACATCGGGGAACAAAACAAGATGGAGTCTCTTACTGTATGGTGTTGTTGAAGACTCTGCCCACAGCTTCCAGGAGAAGGTCAGGAGACACCTGAGCCAGGCGATCCAACAGCATCTTCAACTGTTTCCTGTACTCTACAAACATCGCTTCATCCTCCCCCTGAGAGAGACAGAGAGAGAGAAAGGAGAGAGGAGAGAGGAGAGAGAGAGAGGAGAGAGAGAGAGAGGAGAGAGAGAGAGAGGAGAGAGAAAGGAGAGAGAGAGGAGAGAGAGAGAGGAGAGAGAGAGAGAGGAGAGAGAGAGAGAGGAGAGAGAAAGGAGAGACAGAAGGAGAAAGGAGAGAGAGAGGAGGAGAAAGGAGAGGAGAAAGGAGAGAGAGAAGGAGAAAGAGGAGAGAGGGAGAAAGAAGAGCGAGAGAATGAGAGAGGAGAGAGAAAGGAGTGAGAGAAGGAGAGAGAGAGGGGGGAAGAGATGGACAGAGGAAGATGGAGAGAGAGAGAGAGGAGAGAGAGAGAAGGAGAGAGAGAGAAGGAGAGAAAGAGGGGGGAAGAGATGGACAGAGGAAGATGGAGACAGTGAGTAATGAAAATGCTGTTCAACTCCCCCCACAATTTAAAACTCAGTCAAAGTTTTACCTCGTTGTCAAAGTTGTACTCTTCATCATAAGTTAGTTTCTTCATGACGGCCAACATGATGTCCTGGTGAGACAGAGAGCAGTCAACACACTGGATACAGTGAGGGAAACACGCATTTGATCCCCTGATGATTTTGTACGTTTGCCAACTGACAAAGAAATGATCAGTCTGTCATTTTAATGGTAGGTTTATTTGAACAGTGAGAAACTGAATAACAACAACAGAAAAATCTAGAAAAACGCATGTCAAAAATGTTATAAATTGATTTGCATTTTATTTCCATACTGGATATATCTGCTAACAAGATGACAGATGGACAGACACAAGAAAAGGTTTTAAAAGCTAGTGGCTGGTTTCTCCCAGACACAGAGTAATTATGTTCCTGGAATACAATAAATAAACATCTTTTTAGTCCAGAACTAGGCCTCATCTGTGTCTGGGAAACCAGCCCAAAGAGTTCCTGATGAAATCGCACCTCAACGTGAGTCTTCTGTTGGTCTGTCAGCAGCGGGAACTAGAAGAGGAGACACACACCAGAATGTTCTCATTGTGAGAGACACCAGAATGTTCTCATTGTGAGACACCAGAATGTTCTCATTGTGAGACACCAGAATGTTCTCAGTGTGAGACACACAGCAGAATGTTCTCATTGTGAGACACCAGAATGTTCTCATTGTGAGACACACAGCAGAATGTTCTCATTGTGAGACACCAGAATGTTCTCATTGTGAGACACACAGCAGAATGTTCTCATTGTGAGACACCAGAATGTTCTCATTGTGAGACAGCAGAATGTTCTCATTGTGAGAGACACCAGAATGTTCTCATTGTGAGAGACACCAGAATGTTCTCATTGTGAGAGACACCAGAATGTTCTCATTGTGAGACACACCAGAATGTTCTCATTGTGAGAGACACACCAGAATGTTCTCATTGTGAGAGACACACCAGAATGTTCTCATTGTGAGAGACACACCAGAATGTTCTCATTGTGAGAGACACACCAGAATGTTCTCATTGTGAGAGACACACCAGAATGTTCTCATTGTGAGAGACACACCAGAATGTTCTCATTGTGAGAGACACACCAGAATGTTCTCATTGTGAGAGACACCAGAATGCTCTCATTGTGAGAGACAACCACAGGCCTTTCAATACAACGCAATGGGCTATTCCAGATAACAGGACAGACTAGCCAGCAAACTATGATAAACACACACACCTCTAAATGTTCTGCATCATTTAGGAAGGTAAACTTGAATGTGTTGTTGGTTTATAATGTCAATTATACCACGGTCATTTCCAAGTCAATATTTGTTGTAAATGTAGAATAATTCAGACAGTGAATCAGCTAATTCATTGCTGTCTCTTCCTGGAACAGCCCCCCCCCCCGGGTCAGTTAGTGTGGACAGTTTTCTCCACCTTGTCTGAGTCCCAGTACTCTTCAATGGCCTCCTGTCCTCCTCTCCCTACCTGACGCATGTTACTCTGCCACTCGGACCCCTTGAGGAAGATTAAACAGATGAACACAGGTTTACGTCATGTTACCGTGCCAACCGGACCCTATTGAAGACACTGTCACATGACAGTGGTCTGAGGGGCTACTCCACGCCCATTCTAGAGATTATATTTCTATGGTTTCCATCCTGTCTGGTAAAGACACATCTAGAGTGTCTCCCTCTCCTGTCTGGTAAATATACATCTAGAGTGTCTCCCTCTCCTGTCTGGTAAATATACATCTAGAGTGTCTCCCTCTCCTGTCTAGTAAATATACATCTAGAGTGTAGTGTCTCCCTCTCCTGTCTGGTAAATATACATCTAGAGTGTCTCCCTCTCCTGTCTAGTAAATATACATCTAGAGTGTCTCCCTCTCCTGTCTGGTAAATATACATCTAGAGTGTCTCCCTCTCCTGTCTGGTAAATATACATCTAGAGTGTCTCCCTCTCCTGTCTGGTAAATATACATCTAGAGTGTCTCCCTCTCCTGTCTGGTAAATATACATCTAGAGTGTCTCCCTCTCCTGTCTGGTAAATATACATCTAGAGTGTCTCCCTCTCCTGTCTGGTAAATATACATCTAGAGTGACTCCCTCTCCTGTCTATTAAATATACATCTAGAGTGTCTCCCTCTCCTGTCTGGTAAATATACATCTAGAGTGTCTCCCTCTCCTGTCTGGTAAAGACACATCTAGAGTGTCTCCCTCTCCTGTCTGGTAAATATACATCTAGAGTGACTCCCTCTCCTGTCTAGTAAATATACATCTAGAGTGTCTCCCTCTCCTGTCTAGTAAATATACATCTAGAGTGACTCCCTCTCCTGTCTAGTAAATATACATCTAGAGTGACTCCCTCTCCTGTCTAGTAAATATACATCTAGAGTGACTCCCTCTCCTGTCTGGTAAATATACATCTAGAGTGACTCCCTCTCCTGTCTAGTAAATATACATCTAGAGTGTCTCCCTCTCTTGTCTGGTAAATATACATCTAGAGTGACTCCCTCTCCTGTCTAGTAAAGACACATCTAGAGTGTCTCCCTCTCCTGTCTGGTAAAGATACATCTAGAGTGTAGTGTCTCCCTCTCCTGTCTAGTAAATATACATCTAGAGTGACTCCCTCTCCTGTCTAGTAAATATACATCTAGAGTGTCTCCCTCTCCTGTCTAGTAAATATACATCTAGAGTGACTCCCTCTCCTGTCTAGTAAATATACATCTAGAGTGACTCCCTCTCCTGTCTAGTAAATATACATCTAGAGTGACTCCCTCTCCTGTCTGGTAAATATACATCTAGAGTGACTCCCTCTCCTGTCTAGTAAATATACATCTAGAGTGTCTCCCTCTCTTGTCTGGTAAATATACATCTAGAGTGACTCCCTCTCCTGTCTAGTAAAGACACATCTAGAGTGTCTCCCTCTCCTGTCTGGTAAAGATACATCTAGAGTGTAGTGTCTCCCTCTCCTGTCTAGTAAATATACATCTAGAGTGTAGTGTCTCCCTCTCCTGTCTGGTAAATATACATCTAGAGTGTCTCCCTCTCCTGTCTGGTAAATATACATCTAGAGTGACTCCCTCTCCTGTCTAGTAAATATACATCTAGAGTGTAGTGACTCCCTCTCCTGTCTAGTAAATATACATCTAGAGTGACTCCCTCTCCTGTCTAGTAAAGACACATCTAGAGTGACTCCCTCTCCTGTCTAGTAAATATACATCTAGAGTGTCTCCCTCTCCTGTCTGGTAAATATACATCTAGAGTGTCTCCCTCTCCTGTCTGGTAAATATACATCTAGAGTGTCTCCCTCTCCTGTCTGGTAAATATACATCTAGAGTGTCTCCCTCTCCTGTCTGGTAAATATACATCTAGAGTGTAGTGTCTCCCTCTCCTGTCTGGTAAATATACATCTAGAGTGTCTCCCTCTCCTGTCTAGTAAATATACATCTAGAGTGACTCCCTCTCCTGTCTAGTAAAGACACATCTAGAGTGACTCCCTCTCCTGTCTAGTAAATATACATCTAGAGTGACTCCCTCTCCTGTCTAGTAAAGACACATCTAGAGTGTCTCCCTCTCCTGTCTAGTAAATATACATCTAGAGTGTCTCCCTCTCCTGTCTGGTAAATATACATCTAGAGTGTCTCCCTCTCCTGTCTGGTAAATATACATCTAGAGTGACTCTCTCTCCTATCTGGTAAATATACATCTAGAGTGACTCCCTCTCCTGTCTAGTAAATATACATCTAGAGTGTCTCCCTCTCCTGTCTGGTAAATATACATCTAGAGTGTCTCCCTCTCCTGTCTGGTAAATATACATCTAGAGTGTAGTGTCTCCCTCTCCTGTCTAGTAAAGACACATCTAGAGTGTCTCCCTCTCCTGTCTAGTAAATATACATCTAGAGTGACTCCCTCTCCTGTCTAGTAAATATACATCTAGAGTGTCTCCCTCTCCTGTCTAGTAAATATACATCTAGAGTGTAGTGTCTCCCTCTCCTGTCTAGTAAATATACATCTAGAGTGTCTCCCTCTCCTGTCTAGTAAATATACATCTAGAGTGTAGTGTCTCCCTCTCCTGTTTGGTAAATATACATCTAGAGTGACTCCCTCTCCTGTCTAGTAAATATACATCTAGAGTGTCTCCCTCTCCTGTCTAGTAAATATACATCTAGAGTGACTCCCTCTCCTGTCTAGTAAAGACACATCTAGAGTGACTCCCTCTCCTGTCTAGTAAATATACATCTAGAGTGACTCCCTCTCCTGTCTAGTAAAGACACATCTAGAGTGTCTCCCTCTCCTGTCTAGTAAAGACACATCTAGAGTGTCTCCCTCTCCTGTCTGGTAAATATACATCTAGAGTGACTCCCTCTCCTGTCTAGTAAATATACATCTAGAGTGTCTCCCTCTCCTGTCTGGTAAATATACATCTAGAGTGTAGTGTCTCCCTCTCCTGTCTAGTAAATATACATCTAGAGTGTAGTGTCTCCCTCTCCTGTCTGGTAAATATACATCTAGAGTGTCTCCCTCTCCTGTCTGGTAAATATACATCTAGAGTGACTCCCTCTCCTGTCTAGTAAATATACATCTAGAGTGTAGTGACTCCCTCTCCTGTCTAGTAAATATACATCTAGAGTGACTCCCTCTCCTGTCTAGTAAAGACACATCTAGAGTGACTCCCTCTCCTGTCTAGTAAATATACATCTAGAGTGTCTCCCTCTCCTGTCTGGTAAATATACATCTAGAGTGTCTCCCTCTCCTGTCTGGTAAATATACATCTAGAGTGACTCCCTCTCCTGTCTAGTAAATATACATCTAGAGTGTCTCCCTCTCCTGTCTGGTAAATATACATCTAGAGTGTAGTGTCTCCCTCTCCTGTCTGGTAAATATACATCTAGAGTGTCTCCCTCTCCTGTCTAGTAAATATACATCTAGAGTGACTCCCTCTCCTGTCTAGTAAAGACACATCTAGAGTGACTCCCTCTCCTGTCTAGTAAATATACATCTAGAGTGACTCCCTCTCCTGTCTAGTAAAGACACATCTAGAGTGTCTCCCTCTCCTGTCTAGTAAATATACATCTAGAGTGTCTCCCTCTCCTGTCTGGTAAATATACATCTAGAGTGTCTCCCTCTCCTGTCTGGTAAATATACATCTAGAGTGACTCTCTCTCCTATCTGGTAAATATACATCTAGAGTGACTCCCTCTCCTGTCTAGTAAATATACATCTAGAGTGTCTCCCTCTCCTGTCTGGTAAATATACATCTAGAGTGTCTCCCTCTCCTGTCTGGTAAATATACATCTAGAGTGTAGTGTCTCCCTCTCCTGTCTAGTAAAGACACATCTAGAGTGTCTCCCTCTCCTGTCTAGTAAATATACATCTAGAGTGACTCCCTCTCCTGTCTAGTAAATATACATCTAGAGTGTCTCCCTCTCCTGTCTAGTAAATATACATCTAGAGTGTAGTGTCTCCCTCTCCTGTCTAGTAAATATACATCTAGAGTGTCTCCCTCTCCTGTCTAGTAAATATACATCTAGAGTGTAGTGTCTCCCTCTCCTGTCTGGTAAATATACATCTAGAGTGACTCCCTCTCCTGTCTAGTAAATATACATCTAGAGTGTCTCCCTCTCCTGTCTAGTAAATATACATCTAGAGTGACTCCCTCTCCTGTCTAGTAAAGACACATCTAGAGTGACTCCCTCTCCTGTCTAGTAAATATACATCTAGAGTGACTCCCTCTCCTGTCTAGTAAAGACACATCTAGAGTGTCTCCCTCTCCTGTCTAGTAAAGACACATCTAGAGTGTCTCCCTCTCCTGTCTGGTAAATATACATCTAGAGTGACTCTCTCTCCTATCTGGTAAATATACATCTAGAGTGACTCCCTCTCCTGTCTGGTAAATATACATCTAGAGTGTCTCCCTCTCCTGTCTGGTAAATATACATCTAGAGTGTCTCCCTCTCCTGTCTGGTAAATATACATCTAGAGTGTAGTGTCTCCCTCTCCTGTCTAGTAAAGACACATCTAGAGTGTCTCCCTCTCCTGTCTAGTAAATATACATCTAGAGTGACTCCCTCTCCTGTCTAGTAAATATACATCTAGAGTGTCTCCCTCTCCTGTCTAGTAAATATACATCTAGAGTGTAGTGTCTCCCTCTCCTGTCTAGTAAATATACATCTAGAGTGTCTCCCTCTCCTGTCTAGTAAATATACATCTAGAGTGTAGTGTCTCCCTCTCCTGTCTGGTAAATATACATCTAGAGTGACTCCCTCTCCTGTCTAGTAAATATACATCTAGAGTGTCTCCCTCTCCTGTCTGGTAAATATACATCTAGAGTGTAGTGTCTCCCTCTCCTGTCTGGTAAATATACATCTAGAGTGTCTCCCTCTCCTGTCTAGTAAATATACATCTAGAGTGACTCCCTCTCCTGTCTGGTAAATATACATCTAGAGTGTCTCCCTCTCCTGTCTGGTAAAGACACATCTAGAGTGTCTCCCTCTCCTGTCTGGTAAATATACATCTAGAGTGACTCCCTCTCCTGTCTAGTAAATATACATCTAGAGTGTCTCCCTCTCCCTTCATAGTGCACTACATTTGACCAGAGGCCTGGATGGAATAAGGTGACAGAGAATAGGGAGCCATATTCCCATAGACCTCTGGTCAGATATAGTGCACTTAGAGAAGAGGGAGCCATATTCCCATAGACCTCTGGTCAGATGTAGTGCACTTAGAGAAGAGGGAGCCATATTCCCATAGACCTCTGGTCAGATGTAGTGCACATAGAGAATAGGGAGCCATATTCCCATAGACCTCTGGTCAGATGTAGTGCACTTAGAGAATAGAGAGCCATATTCCCATAGACCTCTGGTCAGATGTAGTGCACTTAGAGAATAGGGAGCCATATTCCCAACTAGCAGGGTGTATCTCACCTGTTTGAGTACGTTCAGGTAGTCGTAGCAGAAGCCTACGATGTTGGCTGAGATGTCATCGTCGTCGTGGACCAACAGCTGGAGGAGCAGAGGAACCTTGGTCTCGAGGGCACGCAGCGCCTCGGCGGCCTCCTTCACGTCGCCCCCCTTGGCCAGTTTGGTCCAACTCAGCACCAGAGACTGGCCCATCCCGTTCACCAGTCTGGAGAACTTGGCCAGGAAGTCCACATCCTCCTCCTGCCAAGACAGGAAACAGTTTCACGATACAGGAAACAGGGGGGGGGGGGCTTTTCAGGTATAAACAGGAAACAGTTTCACATCCATTCAGGAAGTAGAGGTGAGGAGGAAGAGGAAATGTTTTCCACTAGGATTCGTCCTGTGCTTAGCGACATTGTTTTTTTCCCTCTCCCCTCTTTATCCTGAAAATCTCCCCGGTCCTTACCGATGACCAGCATACCCATAACATGATGCAGCCACCACCATGCTAGACAATATGAAGACTGGTACTTTGTGTTCAGGACAGAGTTCATTTATTCGCGACAACAGGATGCATGTCTTGGAATATTTGTTATTCTGTGCAGGCTTCCTTCTCTCCACTCTGTCTTATAGATTACTATTGTGGAGTAACTACAATGTTAATCCGTCCTCAGTTTACTTTCACAGCCATTAAACTGTTTTAAAGTCACCATGGTGTCACCGTGGTGAAATCCCTGAGCGGTTTCCTTCCTCTTCGGCAACTGAGTTAAGGATGCCTGTATCGTTGTAGTGACTGGGTCTATTGATACACCATCCATAGTGTAGTAACTACACCGTGCTCTAACGGATATTCAATGTCACACTGAGTTAAGGATGCCTGTATCGTTGTAGTGACTGGGTCTATTGATACACCATCCATAGTGTAGTAACTACACCGTGCTCTAACGGATATTCAATGTCACACTGAGTTAAGGATGCCTGTATCGTTGTAGTGACTGGGTGTATTGATACACCATCCATAGTGTAGTAACTACACCGTGTGTTCAGCCATAACGTGATCCAGCCACCACTATACGAGACAATATGGAGAGTGGTGCTCAGTGACGTATTGGATTTGCCCCAAACATAACACTTTTGTATTCAGGACATAGAGTTAATTGCTTAGCCAATTTCTTTTGCAGTTTTACTTCAGTGCCTTGCTGTAAACAGGATGCATGTTTAGGAATATTTGTTATTCTGTGCAGGCTTCCTTCTCTCCACTCTGTCATTTAGGTTCGTATTGTGGAGTAACTACAATGTTGATCCGTCCTCAGTTCACTTTCACAGCCATTAAACTGTTTTAAAGTCGCCATTGGCCTCATATGGCCAATTCTGTGTTTGAAATTCACTCCTCGACCGAGGAACCTCACAGATATTTTAATGTGTGGGGATACAGAGATGAGGTCGTCATTCATAAATCATGTTGAACACTATCATTGAACACAGAGTGAGTCCATGCAGTTTATTGTGTGACTTGTAAAGCAACATTTTGACTCCTGAATGTATTTAGGCTCCTTGACATAAGAGGTTGAATACTTATTGACTCAATACATTTCAGCTTTTCATTTGTATTAAATTTGTAAAGAAAAAGCAGAATTTCACGTTGACATTGTGAAGTATTGTGTGTAGATCAGTGGCACAAATTATACATTGAATCCATTTTAAATTCAAACTGGAACAAAATATGGAGGAAACTTTCTGAAGGGTGTCTGTCTGTCTGCCTGCCTGCATGCCTGTCTGTCTGTCTGCCTGTGTCTGTCTGCCTGTCTGTCTGCGTGTGCCTGCGTGTGCCTGTGTGTGCCTGTGTGTGTCTGTGTGTGTCTGTGTGTGCACCTACCTGGTCCACGTTGAAGAAGCCCGCCGACTGCAGGACCTGACAGAGGGACTCGACCAGCTTGGTCTTGTCTGTCGGGTCCATTCCTTTATTGACAATCTCAAACAGACAGTCACACGCCTCCTCTCTCAGGTCCTCCACAGACATCTGACTCAGCAGCAGGTTCACAAACCTGGAGGGAGGAACACACTGGTTAAACACTGGTCCAGGACCAGTCATCTGATCTAGTGTCTGGTTCATAAACCTGGAGGGAGAGGAACACACTGGTTAAACACTGGTCCAGGACCAGTCATCTGATCTAGTGTCTGGTTCATAAACCTGGAGGGAGAGGAACACACTGGTTAAACACTGGTCCAGGACCAGTCATCTGATCTAGTGTCTGGTTCATAAACCTGGAGGGAGAGGAACACACTGGTTAAACACTGGTCCAGGACCAGTCATCTGATCTAGTGTCTGGTTCATAACCCTGGAGGGAGAGGAACACACTGGTCCAGGACCAGTCATCTGATCTAGTGTCTGGTTCATAACCCTGGAGGGAGAGGAACACACTGGTCCAGGACCAGTCATCTGATCTAGTGTCTGGTTCATAAACATGGAGGGAGAGGAACACACTGGTCCAGGACCAGTCATCTGATCTAGTGTCTGGTTCATAACCCTGGAGGGAGAGGAACACACTGGTCCAGGACCAGTCATCTGATCTAGTCTCTGGTTCATAACCCTGGAGGGAGGAACACACTGGTTAAACACTGGTCCAGGACCAGTCATCTGATCTAGTGTCTGGTTCATAACCCTGGAGGGAGAGGAACACACTGGTCCAGGACCAGTCATCTGATCTAGTCTCTGGTTCATAAACATGGAGGGAGGAACACACTGGTTAAACACTGGTCCAGGACCAGTCATCTGATCTAGTGTCTGGTTCATAACCCTGGAGGGAGAGGAACACACTGGTTAAACACTGGTCCAGGACCAGTCATCTGATCTAGTGTCTGGTTCATAAACCTGGAGGGAGGAACACACTGGTTAAACACTGGGAGAGGAACACACTGGTCCAGGACCAGTCATCTGATCTAGTGTCTGGTTCATAAACCTGGAGGGAGAGGAACACACTGGTTAAACACTGGTCCAGGACCAGTCATCTGATCTAGTGTCTGGTTCATAAACCTGGAGGGAGAGGAACACACTGGTCCAGGACCAGTCATCTGATCTAGTGTCTAGTTCATAAACCTGAACCGTCACACAACAACCACTGATGTTGATGGCAAGAAGGCCCGATGCATTTGGGCTCAAATGTCCAGTCTCATAGCAAAGGGTCTGAATACTTACATAATAAGGCATCTGTATTTTATTTTTAATACATTTGCAAAATTTCTAGACAACCTGTTTTCGCTCTGTCACTATAGGGTATTGTGATGTCACTATGGGGTATTGTGATGTCACTATGGGGTATTGTGATGTCACTATAGGGTATTGTGATGTCACTATAGGGTATTGTGATGTCACTATAGGGTATTGTGATGTCACTATAGGGTATTGTGATGTCACTATGGGGTATTGTGATGTCACTATGGGGTATTGTGATGTCACTATGGGGTATTGTGTGTAGATTGATGAGGGAAAAAATAATTGAATCATTTTTAGAATAAGGCTGTAACTTACTGAAAGGGGAATGGGTCTGAATTCACCATATCCAACTCATACCTTATTATTATCTATCCTGATGTCTAGTCACTTTACCCTGCCTTCATGTACATATCTACCTCAAATACCTTATTATCATCTATCCTGATGTCTAGTCACTTTACCCTGCCTTCATGTACATATCTACCTCAAATACCTTATTATTATCTATCCTGATGTCTAGTCACTTTACCCTGCCTTCATGTACATATCTACCTCTAATACCTTATTATTATCTATCCTGATGTCTAGTCACTTTACCCTGCCTTCATGTACATATCTACCTCAAATACCTTATTATAATCTATCCTGATGTCTAGTCACTTTACCCTGCCTTCATGTACATATCTACCTCTAATACCTTATTATAATCTATCCTGATGTCTAGTCACTTTACCCTGCCTTCATGTACATATCTACCTCAAATACCTTATTATCATCTATCCTGATGTCTAGTCACTTTACCCTGCCTTCATGTACATATCTACCTCTAATACCTTATTATTATCTATCCTGATGTCTAGTCACTTTACCCTGCCTTCATGTACATATCTACCTCAAATACCTTATTATAATCTATCCTGATGTCTAGTCACTTTACCCTGCCTTCATGTACATATCTACCTCAAATACCTTATTATCATCTATCCTGATGTCTAGTCACTTTACCCTGCCTTCATGTACATATCTACCTCAAATACCTTATTATAATCTATCCTGATGTCTAGTCACTTTACCCTGCCTTCATGTACATATCTACCTCAAATACCTTATTATCATCTATCCTGATGTCTAGTCACTTTACCCTGCCTTCATGTACATATCTACCTCAAATACCTTATTATAATCTATCCTGATGTCTATAGTCACTTTACCCTGCCTTCATGTACATATCTACCTCAAATACCTTATTATCATCTATCCTGATGTCTAGTCACTTTACCCTGCCTTCATGTACATATCTACCTCAAATACCTTATTATAATCTATCCTGATGTCTATAGTCACTTTACCCTGCCTTCATGTACATATCTACCTCATATACCTTATTATAATCTATCCTGATGTCTAGTCACTTTACCCTGCCTTCATGTACATATCTACCTCATATACCTTATTATTATCTATCCTGATTAGGGATGCACGATATATCGGTGAACATATCAGAATCAGACGATATTAGCTAAAAATGCCAACATTGGTATCGGCCAGATATCTAGTTTAACGTCGATGTTAAAAACCGGATGTCAAAGCTATAGAACACGGCTACATGACGTAATGACGGCGCGTAGATTTTTTGCGCTACACAGCATTCCTAACCCACAATGTCTGCTGTGTGGATCCACCAGTCCACAGGTCCAGCAGTCATTGGAAAGAATAAGAACATTTCACCGACACGACTCAAAGACAAAATCCAAATTCCAAGATAATGATAATTCACTGCCCTTGACAATCAACCGTTCTGTCGTGTTGGCTTTTGCCGAGTGGTCGAGCACCGGAACCAAGTAGAGGTCGACCGATTAATCAGGGCCGATTTCAGGGCGCAGATTTGCCGATTCTTAAAAAAAAAAAAATGTTTTTATATATCTTTATTTAACTAGGCAAGTCAGTTTAGAACACATTCTTACTTTCAATGACGGCGGTGGGTTAACTGCCTCGTTCAGGGGCAGAACGACAGATTTTCACCTTGTCAGCTCGGGGGATCCAGTCTTGCACCCTTACAGTTAACAAGACCAACGCAATTACGACCTGCCTCTCTCTCGTTGCACACCACAAGGAGACTGTTACGCGAACGCAGTAAGCCAAGGTAGGTTGCTAGCTAGCATTAAACTTATCTTAGAAAAAACAACCAATCACAATCACTAGTTAACGACACATGGTTACTAGATATTATCTAGCGTGTTCTGCGTTGCATATAATCTGACTGAGCGGGAAGGCGTGTAAACATTCATTCAAACAAAGTTAAAATAAGTGTTCATTCAGTATTGTTGTAATTGTCATTATTACAAATACATGTTAACATTAAAAATAATATATAAAAATAATAAAAAATTTGACCGATTAATCGGTATCGGCTTTTCTGGTCCTCCAATAATCGGTATTGAAAGATCATAATCGGTCGACCTCTAGTACCAAGTGTGATATTTTTCAGATGTTGCCTTACCAGAGTTACACAGTAATAGTGTCACTGCTTTTAGCTTCACTACATACATACTATGAAACGCCGTTTGTGTCTTTGCGTGTCAAAAAGATACAGCAGCTCTGTCAAAGCTGTACAAAGAAGTCTGCAACCAATCAAACACCGGCCACGAACGATGTGTTGTCAATACCGCGTTGGTGATAAAGCATCATTTGTTTGACCGCAACTTCTGGGGTAGTTAGCTTTAGCTTGGTACCTAGCTAGCTTTAGCTTAGTACCTAGCTAGCTTTAGCTTTAGACCAGTAGAAACTGCAGCCACTTTCATTATTCTAAGCAATTATTTAGGAATCCTTGTGAGTAAGTATTAGCTAGGTTGCCACTTGTTGTTCGCCTATTGAAATTGAACTTCAGTTCATGAAAATAAATAGCTAGCCAGCTACTTAACCCTGTTGCCCAAAGCTAATGTTATAAGCAGCCAGCTAGCTTCATCTGGCTAGTGAGGATCGAACGGACCGGGTTATGTGTTGTGAAGCTAGCCACAATAAGGATTAGGCACAATAGTGGAATTTGCAGTTTGCATTCAGATTAAAAGTATGTCATTGACAGGGATGCAAATTAATACAAATAGTACAATTATGCCATGCTTTTATTTTGAAGGCAAACCGCAAAGTCCACTAATTGTGGCTAATCCTTATTGTGGCTAGCTTCACATAGATGGGTCCGACTACCATTATAATCAAATAAGAACTGTCTGTTGGTTATTTTAGATGATGACACCTAGCTTTATAGTTAGTCAGATATCTATAGCTACTGAAACAGATTGTTGTTTTTGGGGAAGAACATTGTTTGCATCCATGAGCTAGCGAGCTTTTTAAAATGACCAGCACTGTAGGTGCGCGAGACAACTTCACCAGCATCACAGCAACGATGAATCGTTGTGATATATGCAATACGAGGGATCGTCTAATCAATGTGTAATAACTACGTAGAAAATGTATTAATGCGTTAAATTATATGACATGCAGTCATATTCAGGTCCTGATTGGTCAACAAGCTTCATTGGCACGTCAAATAGTGTATATTTTTGGACACACAAAGACCAAAACGGCGTTCCATAGGAATCCTGGTTGAGAATAAAACGACTGACCACACAGACTGACCACAGACAGACTGACCACAGACAGACTGACCACAGACAGACTGACCACACAGACTGACCACACAGACTGACCACACAGACTGACCACACAGACTGACCACACAGACAGCCACTGACAGACACTGACCACACAGACAGCCACAAACAGACACTGACCACACAGACAGCCACTGACAGCCACTGACAGACACTGACCACACAGACAGCCACAGACAGCCACTGACCACACAGACAGACACAGACAGACACTGACTACACAGACAGACACTGACCACACAGACAGCCATTGACCACACAGACAGACACTGACCACGCAGACAGACACTGACCACGCAGACAGACACTGACCACGCAGACAGACACAGACCACGCAGACAGACACAGACCCCACAGACAGACCCCACAGACAGACCCCACAGACAGACCCCACAGACAGACCCCACAGACAGACGTACCTGTCGTTGGCGATGAGGTTGAGGTCTATCCAGGAGACGTATGCCCCCACTACCTCCAGACATTGACAGGTGATCTCAGGGTGAGACTGCTGATAGGCCCCGAGGATCTGGTACCAGGACTCAACCAGGCTGGGAATGACCTGCTCCCTCATACCATCTTTTATTAATGTGTTCCTACGAACCTCCTAGAGAGGAGAGAGAGAGAGGAGGGAGGGGAGAGAGAGAGAGAGGGGAGAGAGAGGAGTTAGAGACTGGGGATGACCTGCTCCCTCATACCATCTTTTATTAATGTGTTCCTACGAACCTCCTAGAGAGGAGAGAGAGAGGAGTTAGAGACTAGGGATGACCTGCTCCCTCATACCATCTTTTATTAATGTGTTCCTACGAACCTCCTAGAGGGAAGAGAAGGAGAGAAAAAGAGAGAGAGGAGGAGAGAAAAAGAGAGAAAGAAGAGAAGGAGAGAAAGAAGAGAAGGAGAGAAAGAAGAGAAGGAGAGAAAGAAGAGAAGAGGAGAGAAAGAAGAGAGAAGAGAAGGAGAGAAAGAAAAGAGAAGGAGAGAGAAGAGGAGGAGAGAGAAGAGAAGGAGAGAAAGAAGAGAGAAGAGAAGGAGAGAAAGAGAGAAGAGAAGGAGAGAAAGAGAGAGAAGACAAGGAGAGAAAGAAGAGAGAAGAGAAGGAGAAAGAGAAGGAGAGAAAGAAGAGAAGGAGAAAGAGAGAAATAGAGAGAGAAGAGAAAAAGAGGACGCCTCAGTGTCCTCTTACCTCAGGGGAGAGCAGGGTGTCTCTGTCCACCACCTCAGTGTCCTCTTACCTCAGGGGAGAGCAGGGTGTCTCTGTCCACCACCTCAGTGTCCTCTTACCTCAGGGGAGAGCAGGGTGTCTCTGTCCACCAGTGTCCTCTTACCTCAGGGGAGAGCAGGGTGTCTCTGTCCACCAGTGTCCTCTTACCTCAGGGGAGAGCAGGGTGTCTCTGTCCACCAGTGTCCTCTTACCTCAGGGGAGAGCAGGGTGTCTCTGTCCACCAGTGTCCTCTTACCTCAGGGGAGAGCAGGGTGTCTCTGTCCACCAGTGTCCTCTTACCTCAGGGGAGAGCAGGGTGTCTCTGTCCACCAGTGTCCTCTTACCTCAGGGGAGAGCAGGGTGTCTCTGTCCACCAGTGTCCTCTTACCTCAGGGGAGAGCAGGGTGTCTCTGTCCACCAGTGTCCTCTTACCTCAGGGGAGAGCAGGGTGTCTCTGTCCACCAGTGTCCTCTTACCTCAGGGGAGAGCAGGGTGTCTCTGTCCACCAGTGTCCTCTTACCTCAGGGGAGAGCAGGGTGTCTCTGTCCACCAGTGTCCTCCTACCTCAGGGGAGAGCAGGGTGTCTCTGTCCACCAGTGTCCTCTTACCTCAGGGGAGAGCAGGGTGTCTCTGTCCACCAGTGTCCTCTTACCTCAGGGGAGAGCAGGGTGTCTCTGTCCACCACCTCAGTGTCCTCTTACCTCAGGGGAGAGCAGGGTGTCTCTGTCCACCACCTCAGTGTCCTCTTACCTCAGGGGAGAGCAGGGTGTCTCTGTCCACCAGTGTCCTCTTACCTCAGGGGAGAGCAGGCTGTCTCTGTCCACCAGTGTCCTCTTACCTCAGGGGAGAGCAGGGTGTCTCTGTCCACCAGTGTCCTCTTACCTCAGGGGAGAGCAGGGTGTCTCTGTCCACCAGTGTCCTCCTACCTCAGGGGAGAGCAGGGTGTCTCTGTCCACCACCTCAGTGTCCTCTTACCTCAGGGGAGAGCAGGGTGTCTCTGTCCACCACCTCAGTGTCCTCTTACCTCAGGGGAGAGCAGGGTGTCTCTGTCCACCACCTCAGTGTCCTCTTACCTCAGGGGAGAGCAGGGTGTCTCTGTCCACCACCTCAGCGTCCTCTTACCTCAGGGGAGAGCAGGGTGTCTCTGTCCACCAGTGTCCTCTTACCTCAGGGGAGAGCAGGGTGTCTCTGTCCACCACCCCAGTGTCCTCTTACCTCAGGGGAGAGCAGGGTGTCTCTGTCCACCACCTCAGTGTCCTCTTACCTCAGGGGAGAGCAGGGTGTCTCTGTCCACCAGTGTCCTCTTACCTCAGGGGAGAGCAGGGCGTCTCTGTCCACCAGTGTCCTCTTACCTCAGGGGAGAGCAGGGTGTCTCTGTCCACCACCTCAGTGTCTTCTTACCTCAGGGGAGAGCAGGGTGTCTCTGTCCACCAGTGTCCTCTTACCTCAGGGGAGAGCAGGGTGTCTCTGTCCACCAGTGTCCTCTTACCTCAGGGGAGAGCAGGGTGTCTCTGTCCACCACCTCAGTGTCCTCTAACCTCAGGGGAGAGCAGGGTGTCTCTGTCCACCACCTCAGTGTCCTCTTACCTCAGGGGAGAGCAGGGTGTCTCTGTCCACCAGTGTCCTCTTACCTCAGGGGAGAGCAGGGTGTCTCTGTCCACCAGTGTCCTCTTACCTCAGGGGAGAGCAGGGTGTCTCTGTCCACCAGTGTCCTCTTACCTCAGGGGAGTGCAGGATGTCTCTGTCCACCACCTCAGCGTCGATAGCCATCAGTGTTCTGAGGTAGACGTCGACCCCGTGTGGGTTCAGGCCCACTAGGGACAGCAGGTCGTAGAAGAACTTGGGCCAGTGGGTCAGGTACTCCATCACGAAGGTCAGAGCAAACACCTGGGCTGCCTTGTTACGGATGAACGGCTTCTCTGGCTGGGAGTTCATTAACTGGGGGAGGGGAAGAGGGGGAGGAGGAGGGGGGGGGGGGGAGAGGAGGAGGGGGAGGAAGAGGGGGAAGAAGACGAGGAGGAAGGGGGAGGAAGAAGAGGAGGGGGAAGAAGGAGGGGGAAGAAGAGGAGGAGGGGAGAAGAGAGGAGGAGGGGGAGGGGGAAGGAGGAGGAGGAGGAGGGGGGAAGAGGGGAGGAGGGGGGGGAAAGAGGGGGGAGGAAGAAGAGGAGGAGGAGGAGAAGGGGGGAGGAAGAAGATGAAGAGGAGGGGGGGAGGATTGCCGGGATAGCAGAGAAGGAGAATATTATATTGAAATTAATTTTCTAATACAATTTTTCAATTCAGGAATTCAGGTGTGGAAGAGTCAACTTCATGACTGAATAAAAACGTGTAACTAACGACAGCTCAAGTAACAAATAGAGTTGATGATGAAACGTGTAACGAACGACAGTTGTTGTTGTGACAGGTTGACGAAGTGACAGAGAAGCCCCACCTGACCCTGCAGCCACTTCATCAGGGTTTCTCTGATCAGCTGTTGCTGGGCAGGACTGAGCCCTCCATGTCTGGGAAAAACACAACACACAGTCACCTTCTGCTCAGAACTAGTTCATAGAGGAATCCTGCTGACAGAGACACATGGTTTTCAGTCAGACGTTAGGAAGAAACAGGACAGTACTTTAATGCCCTACTGTGAAAGCATGAGAAAAGGTGACAGTACTTTAATGCTCTACTGTGAAAGCATGGGAAAAGGTGACAGTACTTTAATGCTCTACTGTGAAAGCATGGGAAAAGGTGACAGTACTTTAATGCTCTACTGTGAAAGCATGAGAAAAGGTGACAGTACTTTAATGCTCTACTGTGAAAGCATGAGAAAAGGTGACAGTACTTTAATGCTCTACTGTGAAAGCATGAGAAAAGGTGACAGTACTTTAATGCTCTCCTGTGAAAGCATGAGAAAAGGTGACAGTACTTTAATGCTCTACTGTGAAAGCATGGGAAAAGGTGACAGTACTTTAATGCCCTACTGTGAAAGCATGAGAAAAGGTGACAGTACTTTAATGCCCTACTGTGAAAGCATGAGAAAAGGTGACAGTACTTTAATGCCCTACTGTGAAAGCATGAGAAAAGGTGACAGTACTTTAATGCCCTACTGTGAAAGCATGAGAAAAGGTGACAGTACTTTAATGCTCTACTGTGAAAGCATGAGAAAAGGTGACAGTACTTTAATGCTCTACTGTGAAAGCATGGGAAAAGGTGACAGTACTTTAATGCTCTACTGTGAAAGCATGAGAAAAGGTGACAGTACTTTAATGCTCTACTGTGAAAGCATGAGAAAAGGTGACAGTACTTTAATGCTCTACTGTGAAAGCATGAGAAAAGGTGACAGTACTTTAATGCTCTACTGTGAAAGCATGGGAAAAGGTGACAGTACTTTAATGCTCTACTGTGAAAGCATGAGAAAAGGTGACAGTACTTTAATGCTCTACTGTGAAAGCATGGGAAAAGGTGACAGTACTTTAATGCTCTACTGTGAAAGCATGAGAAAAGGTGACAGTACTTGAATGCTCTACTGTGAAAGCATGAGAAAAGGTGACAGTACTTGAATGCTCTACTGTGAAAGCATGAGAAAAGGTGACAGTACTTGAATGCTCTACTGTGAAAGCATGAGAAAAGGTGACAGCATTAGCTGTTATCTGGAGTCAATGGGAGGAACAGTCAACCTATTATCACAGACTTCCTAATTCATCATCTCTCAGACTAGTGGCAGGATGACAGCTGAGGTACTTCCTCTCCTCTCCCCCTCAACCTCTCCTCCCCTTCTCCTACCAGTTCCCCCTCCTCCACCAGTTCCCCCTCCACCTCTCCTCCCCTTCCCCTACCAGTTCCCCCTCCTCCACCAGTTCCCCCTCCACCTCTCCTCCCCTTCTCCTACCAGTTCCCCCTCCTCCACCAGTTCCCCCTCCTCCACCAGTTCCCCCTCCTCCACCAGTTCCCCCTCCTCCACCTCTCCTCCCCTTCCCCTACCAGTTCCCCCTCCTCCACCAGTTCCCCCTCCTCCACCTCTCCTCCCCTTCCCCTACCAGTTCCCCCTCCTCCACCAGTTCCCCCTCCTCCACCAGTTCCCCCTCCTCCACCAGTTCCCCCTCCTCCACCAGTTCCCCCTCCTCCACCAGTTCCCCCTCCTCCACCAGTTCCCCCTCCTCCACCAGTTCCCCCTCCTCCACCAGTTCCCCCTCCTCCACCAGTTCCCCCTCCTCCACCTCTCCTCCCCTTCCCCTACCAGTTCCCCCTCCTCCACCAGTTCCCCCTCCTCCACCTGTTCCCCCTCCTCCACCTGTTCCCCCTCCTCCACCTGTTCCCCCCCTCCTCCACCTGTTCCCCCTCCTCCACCTGTTCCCCCTCCTCCACCTGTTCCCCCTCCTCCACCTGTTCCCCCTCCTCCACCTGTTCCTCCTCCTCCACCTCTCCTGTTCCTCCTCCTCCACCTCTCCTCTTCCCCTCTCCTCCCCTCCAGCTCTTCTTCCTCTCACCTGTACTTGATCTGGTGCTCCAGGACTTGGAAACAGAAGAACTTCACATGGTCGTCACTGAGAGAGGGATTAATAAAGTTATTACCATACAACACAGGGTCGTCACAGAGAGATGGATTAATAAAGATATTACAATACAACACAGGGTTGTCACAGAGAGGGATTAATAAAGATATTACAATACAACACAGGGTTGTCACAGAGAGAGGGATTAATAAAGTTATTACAATACAACACAGGGTTGTCACTAAGAGAGAGGGATTAATAAAGATATTACAATACAATACAGGGTTGTCACAGAGAGAGGGATTAATAAAGATATTACAATACAAAACAGGGTCGTCACTAAGAGAGGGATTAATAAAGTTATTACAATACAATATATGGTCTGGGAGACCAGATTCCAGAGAAGGACCAACAGGGAGACCAACAGGAAGACCAGAGAAGGACCAACAGGGAGACCAGAGAAGGACCAACAGGGAGACCAACAGGGAGACCAGAGAAGGACCAACAGGGACACCAGAGAAGGACCAACAGGGAGACCAACAGGGAGACCAGAGAAGGACCAACAGAGAAGGACCAACAGGGACACCAGAGAAACCCAACAGGGAGACCAACAGGGAGACCAGAGAAGGACCAACAGGGACACCAGAGAAGGACCAACAGGGAGACCAACAGGGAGACCAGAGAAGGACCAACAGGGACACCAGAGAAGGACCAACAGGGAGACCAACAGGGAGACCAGAGTAGGACCAACAGGGAGACCAGAGAAGGACCAACAGGGAGACCAGAGAAGGACCAACAGGGAGACCAGAGAAGGACCAACAGGGAGACCAGAGAAGGACCAACAGGGAGACCAGAGAAGGACCAACAGGGAGACCAGAGAAGGACCAACAGGGAGGCCAGAGAAGGACCAACAGGGAGACCAGAGAAGGACCAACAGGGAGACCAGAGAAGGACCAACAGGGAGACCAGAGAAGGACCAACAGGGAGACCAGAGTAGGACCAACAGGGAGACCAACAGGGAGACCAGAGAAGAACCAACAGGGAGACCAGAGAAGGACCAACAGGGAGACCAGAGAAGGACCAACAGGGAGACCAGAGTAGGACCAACAGGGAGACAAAGCAGTAGAACAGGTTGGAATCTGAAACCTCCCAGGTGTGACTAGAAGGATACTGTACCGTCTCTAATCAGAATCCTACCAACTAATGGGTCTCACCTGTAAATGCCTTTCGCCAGGGCCTCTGCACACACCTCCCAGGCATCCTGGGACTCCTTCAACTGCTCAAAATACACCATCGCCTGAGGAGGAGAAACAGGAGCAGAGAGAGAGAAACAGGAGCAGAGAGAGAGAAACAGGAGCAGAGAGAGAGAAACAGGAGCAGAGAGAGAGAAACAGGAGCAGAGAGAGAGAAACAGGAGCAGAGAGAGAGAAACAGGAGCAGAGAGAGAGAAACAGGAGCAGAGAGAGAGAACAGGAGCAGAGAGAGAGAGAACAGGAGCAGAGAGAGAGAAACAGGAGCAGAGAGAGAAAAACAATAGTTAGAAAAGGGAGAGAGAGCTTCTGAATCTGACACATAACTACCCCATTCTGCAGCCAGAAACACAACCCCCATAACTACCCCATTATACATCCAGCAACACAAACCCCCATAACTACCCCATTCTACAGCCAGCCAGCCACACAACTACCCCATTCTACAACCAGCCAGCCACACAACCCCCATAACTACCCCATTCTACAGCCAGCCAGCCACACAACCCCCATAACTACCCCATTCTGCAGCCAGCCACACAACCCCCATAACTACCCCATTCTACAGCCAGCAACACAAACCCCCATAACTACCCCATTCTACAGCCAGCCAGCCACACAACCCCCATAACTACCCCATTCTACAGCCAGCCAGCCAGCCAGCCACACAACCCCCATAACTACCCCATTCTACAGCCAGCCAGCCACACAACCCCCATAACTACCCCATTCTACAGCCAGCAACACAACCCCCATAACTACCCCATTCTACAGCCAGCCACACAACCCCCATAACTACCCCATTCTACAGCCAGCAACACAACCCCCATAACTACCCCATTCTACAGCCAGCCACACAACCCCCATAACTACCCCATTCTACAGCCAGCAAAACACAACCCC
Organism: Oncorhynchus masou masou; assembly: GCF_036934945.1. Classification (NCBI taxonomy): domain Eukaryota; kingdom Metazoa; phylum Chordata; class Actinopteri; order Salmoniformes; family Salmonidae; genus Oncorhynchus; species Oncorhynchus masou. The sequence continues at coordinate 9,356,324 of NC_088238.1, read as the reverse complement.
TATAACTACCCCATTCTACAGCCAGCCACACAACCCCCATAACTACCCCATTCTACAGCCAGCCACACAACCCCCATAACTACCCCATTCTACAGCCAACCACACAACCCCCATAACTACCCCATTCTACAGCCAGCCACACAACCCCCATAACTACCCCATTCTACAGCCAGCCAGCCAGCCAGCCACACAACCCCCATAACTACCCCATTCTACAGCCAGCCAGCCACACAACCCCCATAACTACCCCATTCTACAGCCAGCCACACAACCCCCATAACTACCCCATTCTACAGCCAGCCACACAACCCCCATAACTACCCCATTCTACAGCCAGCCAGCCAGCCAGCCACACAACCCCCATAACTACCCCATTCTACAGCCAGCCAGCCACACAACCCCCATAACTACCCCATTCTGCAGCCAGCCACACAACCCCCAGAACTACCCCATTCTACAGCCAGCCACACAACCCCCATAACTACCCCATTCTACAGCCAGCAACACAACCCCCATAACTACCCCATTCTACAGCCAACCACACAACCCCCATAACTACCCCATTCTACAGCCAGCCACACAACCCCCATAACTACCCCATTCTACAGCCAGCCAGCCAGCCACACAACCCCCATAACTACCCCATTCTACAGCCAGCCAGCCACACAACCCCCATAACTACCCCATTCTACAGCCAGCCACACAACCCCCATAACTACCCCATTCTACAGCCAGCCACACAACCCCCATAACTACCCCATTCTACAGCCAGCCAGCCAGCCAGCCACACAACCCCCATAACTACCCCATTCTACAGCCAGCCAGCCACACAACCCCCATAACTACCCCATTCTGCAGCCAGCCACACAACCCCCAGAACTACCCCATTCTACAGCCAGCCACACAACCCCCAGAACTACCCCATTCTACAGCCAGCCACACAACCCCCATAACTACCCCATTCTACAGCCAGCAACACAACCCCCATTACTACCCCATTCTACAGCCAGCCACACAACCCCCATAACTACCCCATTCTACAGCCAGCCACACAACCCCCATAACTACCCCATTCTGCAGCCAGCCACACAACCCCATAACTACACCATTCTACAGCCAGCCACACAACCCCCATAACTACCCCATTCTACAGCCAGCAACACAACCCCCATAACTACCCCATTCTGCAGCCAGCCAGCCACACAACCCCCATAACTACCCCATTCTACAGCCAGCAACACAACCCCCATAACTACCCCATTCTACAGCCAGCCACACAACCCCCATAACTACCCCATTCTGCAGCCAGCCACACAACCCCCATAACTACCCCATTCTGCAGCCAGCCACACAACCCCCATAACTACCCCATTCTGCAGCCAGCCAGCCACACAACCCCCATAACTACCCCATTCTACAGCCAGCCACACAACCCCCATAACTACCCCATTCTACAGCCAGCCACACAACCCCCATAACTACCCCATTCTACAGCCAGCCACACAACCCCCATAACTACCCCATTCTGCAGCCAGCCACACAACCCCCATAACTACCCCATTCTACAGCCAGCCACACAACCCCCATAACTACCCCATTCTACAGCCAGCCAGCAACACAACCCCCAGAACTACCCCATTCTGCAGCCAGCCAGCCACACAACCCCCATAACTACCCCATTCTACAGCCAGCCAGCCAGCCACACAACCCCCATAACTACCCCATTCTACAGCCAGCCAGCCACACAACCCCCATAACTACCCCATTCTACAGCCAGCCACACAACCCCCATAACTACCCCATTCTGCAGCCAGCCAGCCAGCCACACTACCCCCATAACTACCCCATTCTACAGCCAGCCAGCCACACTACCCCCATAACTACCCCATTCTACAGCCAGCAACACAACCCCCATAACTACCCCATTCTACAGCCAGCAACACAACCCCCATAACTACCTCATTCTACAGCCAGCCACACTACCCCCATAACTACCCCATTCTACAGCCAGCAACACTACCCCCATAACTACCCCATTCTGCAGCCAGCCAGCAACACAACCTCCATAACTACCCCATTCTACAGCCAGCCACACAACCCCCATAACTACCCCATTCTACAGCCAGCCACACAACCCCCATAACTACCCCATTCTGCAGCCAGCCACACAACCCCCATAACTACCCCATTCTGCAGCCAGCCACACAACCCCCATAACTACCCAATTCTGCAGCCAGCAACACAACCCCCATAACTACCCCATTCTACAGCCAGCAACACAACCCCCATAACTACCCCATTCTACAGCCAGCCACACTACCCCCATAACTACCCCATTCTACAGCCAGCAACACAACCCCCATAACTACCCCATTCTGCAGCCAGCCAGCAACACAACCCCCATAACTACCCCATTCTGCAACCAGCCACACAACCCCCATAACTACCCCATTCTACAGCCAGCCACACAACCCCCATAACTACCCCATTCTACAGCCAGCCACACAACCCCCATAACTACCCCATTCTGCAGCCAGCCACACAACCCCCATAACTACCCCATTCTACAGCCAGCCATAACAACACTCGTGCTGACAGCAGAGGGGGAACAAGTTAGGCAGGCTGGCTGGTTGGCTGGCTGGTTGGCTGGCTGCCTCAAGGACACAGAGTTGGTGTGGGTCTCCTAGACATGTATTTCTGTGTAGGCCTACATCTGAAAAAGCATGGTGGAAGCCTTGTGTTCCACAGCTATTGCTGCTGGATTACTGAATATGTGTATATTACTGTATATAGAGGCCTATTGGTCTGTAGCGAACCGCTCAAACCCACTCATTGACTTCCTGTAGCCATGTTTAACTTCCTGAGGGGTACTGGTCTCTGTAAACAGCACCAGTTACAACATAACTTAATGCGGAGAGAACTTGTCAAGTTGGATGGAGAGTCTGACGAGACAGAGCGCTGGTTGTCAAGTCCCACGGGTGGAGAGTCTGACGAGACAGAGCGCTGGTTCAAGTCCCACGGATGGAGAGTCTGACGAGACAGAGCGCTGGTTCAAGTCCCACGGATGGAGAGTCTGACGAGACAGAACGCTGGTTCAAGTCCCACGGATGGAGAGTCTGACGAGACAGAGCACTGGTTGTCAAGTCCCACGGATGGAGAGTCTGACGAGACAGAGCGCTGGTTCAAGTCCCACGGATGGAGAGTCTGACGAGACAGAGCGCTGGTTCAAGTCCCACGGATGGAGAGTCTGACGAGACAGAGCGCTGGTTGTCAAGTCCCACGGATGGAGAGTCTGACGAGACAGAGCGCTGGTTGTCAAGTCCCACGGATGGAGAGTCTGACGAGACAGAGCGCTGGTTGTCAAGTCCCACGGATGGAGAGTCTGACGAGACAGAGCGCTGGTTCAAGTCCCACGGAGAGTCTGACGAGACAGAGCGCTGGTTCAAGTCCCACGGATGGAGAGTCTGACGAGACAGAGCGCTGGTTCAAGTCCCTCGGATGGAGAGTCTGACGAGACAGAGCGCTGGTTCAAGTCCCACGGATGGAGAGTGACGAGACAGAGCGCTGGTTGTCAAGTCCCACGGATGGAGAGTGACGAGACAGAGCGCTGGTTGTCAAGTCCCACGGATGGAGAGTGACGAGACAGAGCGCTGGTTGTCAAGTCCCACGGATGGAGAGTCTGACGAGACAGAGCGCTGGTTCAAGTCCCACGGATGGAGAGTCTGACGAGACAGAGCGCTGGTTCAAGTCCCACGGATGGAGAGTCTGACGAGACAGAGCGCTGGTTCAAGTCCCACGGATGGAGAGTCTGACGAGACAGAGCGCTGGTTCAAGTCCCACGGATGGAGAGTCTGACGAGACAGAGCGCTGGTTCAAGTCCCACGGATGGAGAGTCTGACGAGACAGAGCGCTGGTTCAAGTCCCACGGATGGAGAGTCTGACGAGACAGAGCGCTGGTTCAAGTCCCACGGATGGAGAGTCTGACGAGACAGAGCGCTGGTTCAAGTCCCACGGATGGAGAGTCTGACGAGACAGAGCGCTGGTTCAAGTCCCACGGATGGAGAGTCTGACGAGACAGAGCGCTGGTTCAAGTCCCACGGATGGAGAGTCTGACGAGACAGAGCGCTGGTTCAAGTCCCACGGATGGAGAGTCTGACGAGACAGAGCGCTGGTTCAAGTCCCACGGATGGAGAGTCTGACGAGACAGAGCGCTGGTTCAAGTCCCACGGATGGAGAGTCTGACGAGACAGAGCGCTGGTTCAAGTCCCACGGATGGACAGTCTGACGAGACAGAGCGCTGGTTCAAGTCCCTCGGTGGAGAGTCTGACGAGAGAGAGCGCTGGTTCAAGTCCCACGGATGGACAGTCTGACGAGACAGAGCGCTGGTTCAAGTCCCACGGATGGACAGTGTGACGAGAGAGCGCTGGTCCCCTGGATGGAGAGTCTTCATGGGTCAGTCTACATGGCTCTAAGAATTTGCATTTGCATTTGCAGGAGCCAATGCGTTTGGTTCAAGTTCAGTCTACATGGGTCAGTCTACATGGGATCTGAGAATCATTTGTAGGAGTCAACACGTTTGGATCTTCAAGATTTGTCCTCTACAAGCACATGAATGAACTGCACACACACACACACAGTGTAATGAGACTTACCTTCTGCCTATAGCAGGCGTCTGCGTTAGGGTTGAGCCCCAGCAGGGCCTGCTCGTCCATGTTGATGATGGAGACAGACTGGCAGGCCATGAGAAGGTCTTCTGTTGCTGCCCTCCACGGTAGTTTCACTGTCTTCTGTTGCTGCCCTCCACGGTAGTGTCACTGTCTTCTGTTGCTGCCCTCCACGGTAGTTTCACTGTCTTCTGTTGCTGCTTCCACGGTAGTTTCACTGTCTTCTGTTGCTGCCCTCCGGCAGGCCAAGCACATCTACACACAACAAAAATAACAACAATTAATAATTAGGGCTGGGAATTGCCAGGGACCTCACAATAGGATATCACGAAACGTAGGTGCCAATACAATGTGTAATGCGATTCTCCATATGGATTGAGATTCTATATATAAACTGATTCGATACTGTGATTTTATTGCAATTTGATGTTCCAAACATATCGCTCACCAATATGTCTGCTGCAGAGCGACAAGAGAACACAAGCGTTTGTAAAAATAATAATAATTAAACGTTTAACAAATTTTCTCCACAACTTCGTGATATCCAAATTGGTATGTGCAGTCTTGTCCCATCACTGCAACTCCGTACGGACTCAGGAGAGGCGAAGGTCGAGAGCCGTGCGTCCTCCGAAACACGACCCTGCCAAGACGCACTGCTTCTTGACACACTGCTCGCTTAACCCAGAAACCAGCCGCAACGATGTGTCGGAGGAAACACTGTCAGCCGCACCAAGGACATCCTGGCCCGATACAAGGAGTCTAGAGCGCGAACGGGACAAGGATATCCTGGCTGGTCAAACCCTCCCCTAACACGGACGACGCTGGGCCAATTGTGCGTCGTCTCATTAGGTCTCCGGTCACGGCCGGCTATGACACAGCCTGGGACCGAACGGTGAAACTACCGTGGAGGGGAGCAACATGTCTGTAATGATGCCACAAGCACTGCGATGCAGTACCTTAGACCGCCACGCCACTCGGGAGGCCCGAGAAAACAATTTTGATCAGTCATGGAACTAAAAAAGTGCTGAAAACAAAATTGGCTCCCTATTTAAAAATACATAAGTTATGACAGCTATGACAGCCAACTAACACAAAATTATATTGAGAATAAATACCCTGATATGCAACTATCAATCCCCCCAATCACTAATAATAATAATAATGATTTGAAAGCCTGAGATAATTTACTGAACACTTATGGATACACACACACACACACACACACACACACGGAAGAAGAACGATGATGATGTGGAAGTCTGCCACATTTGAAACCCATTATAATCTATGGAATACATTCAAATCTACCTGTTTACCAAACGGCAGTTATGATGACTTGATTAAATCCACCAGCCAGTCTCCACTCCCCAGCGCAGAGCCAGTCTCCACTCCCTAGCGGCAGAGCCAGTCTCCACTCCCTAGCGGCAGAGCCAGTCTCCACTCCCTAGCGGCAGAGCCAGTCTCCACTCCCTAGCGGCAGAGCCAGTCTCCACTCCCTAGCGGCAGAGCCAGTCTCCACTCCCTAGCGGCAGAGCCAGTCTCCACTCCCTAGCGGCAGAGCCAGTCTCCACTCCCTAGCGGCAGAGCCAGTCTCCACTCCCTAGCGGCAGAGCCAGTCTCCACTCCCTAGCGGCAGAGCCAGTCTCCACTCCCTAGCGGCAGAGCCAGTCTCCACTCCCTAGCGGCAGAGCCAGTCTCCACTCCCTAGCGGCAGAGCCAGTCTCCACTCCTAGCGGCAGAGCCAGTCTCCACTCCCTAGCGGCAGAGCCAGTCTCCACTCCCTAGCGGCAGAGCCAGTCTCCACTCCCTAGCGGCAGAGCCAGTCTCCACTCCCTAGCGGCAGAGCCAGTCTCCACTCCCTAGCGGCAGAGCCAGTCTCCACTCCCCTAGCGGCAGAGCCAGTCTCCACTCCCTAGCGGCAGAGCCAGTCTCCACTCCCTAGCGGCAGAGCCAGTCTCCACTCCCTAGCGGCAGAGCCAGTCTCCACTCCCTAGCGGCAGAGCCAGTCTCCACTCCCTAGCGGCAGAGCCAGTCTCCACTCCCTAGCGGCAGAGCCAGTCTCCACTCCCTAGCGGCAGAGCCAGTCTCCACTCCCTAGCGGCAGAGCCAGTCTCCACTCCCTAGCGGCAGAGCCAGTCTCCACTCCCTAGCGGCAGAGCCAGTCTCCACTCCCTAGCGGCAGAGCCAGTCTCCACTCCCTAGCGGCAGAGCCAGTCTCCACTCCCTAGCGGCAGAGCCAGTCTCCACTCCCTAGCGGCAGAGCCAGTCTCCACTCCCTAGCGCAGAGCCAGTCTCCACTCCCTAGCGCAGAGCCAGGGAGTGTATGGCACTGCAAGTGTCAGCGTGTGTGTGTGTGGCTAATATTGTTTGACACACACACACACACACACACACACACACACACACGAAGAGAGTAACGCTGAGTCAACAGAAACAAGTAGGTGTTGATGGGAGGGCCAGACAGACCCTGTAACTGGCCTCTCCCCTCTCCATAATGAACAATACCCTGCGGCTAACCCCAGTTCCCCTGCTGTACCCCGGCGGCTAACCCCAGTTCCCCGGCGGCTAACCCCAGTTCCCCTGCTGTACCCCGGCGGCTAACCCCAGTTCCCCGGCGGCTAACCCCAGTTCCCCTGCTGTACCCCTGCGGCTAACCCCAGTTCCCCGGCGGCTAACCCCAGTTCCCCTGCTGTACCCCTGCGGCTAACCCCAGTTCCCCGGCGGCTAACCCCAGTTCCCCGGCGGCTAACCCCAGTTCCCCTGCTGTACCCCGGCGGCTAACCCCAGTTCCCCGGCGGCTAACCCCAGTTCCCCTGCTGTACCCCGGCGGCTAACCCCAGTTCCCCTGCGGCTAACCCCAGGTTCCCCTGCGGCTAACCCCAGGTTCCCCTGCGGCTAACCCCAGGTTCCCCTGCGGCTAACCCCAGGTTCCCCTGCTGTACCCCTGCGGCTAACCCCAGTTCCCCTGCGGTACCCCTGCGGCTAACCCCAGGTTCCCCTGCGGCTAACCCCAGGTTCCCCTGCGGCTAACCCCAGTTCCCCGGCGGCTAACCCCAGGTTCCCCGGCGGCTAACCCCAGGTTCCCCTGCGGCTAACCCCAGGTTCCCCGGCGGCTAACCCCAGGTTCCCCGAATGCGGCTAACCCCAGGTTCCCGGTACGGCTAACCCCAGGTTGTGCGGCTAACCCCAGGTTCCCCGGCGGCTAACCCCAGGTTCCCCGGCTAATAATGTTCCCCCGGCTAACCCCAGTTCCCCGGCGGCTAACCCCAGTTCCCCGGCGGCTAACCCCAGTTCCCGGCGGCTAACCCCAGTTCCCCTGCGGCTAACCCCAGTTATAATGGCGGCTAACCCCAGTTCCCGGCGGCTAACCCCAGTTCCCGGCGGCTAACCCCAGTTCCCCGGCGGCTAACCCCAGTTCCCCGGCGGCTAACCCCAGTTCCCCGGCGGCTAACCCCAGTTCCCCTGCGGCTAACCCCAGTTCCCCTGCGGCTAACCCCAGTTCCCCTGCGGCTAACCCCAGTTCCCCTGCGGCTAACCCCAGTTCCCCTGCGGCTAACCCCAGGTTCCCCTGCTGTACCCAGTAGCTAACAGTTACACAACACATAGGTAGCATGATGCAACATGGACAATATTTCTAATCAGTTAAGTACACAGATAACATAACAGGTGCAGCGAATGCTTGTCTTTCTAGCTCCAACAGTACAGTAATATATAATGCTTGTGTTTCTAGCTCCAACAGTACAGTAATATATAATGTTTATAACAATACACACAAATCCCTAAATTAAAAATAAACGTCAGAACGAGCAATGTCAGAGTCCGTAATATAAATATTTATAATGGTGTGTTTAAACATTTTTTAAATATATTTTAACACCTTTATTCAACCAGGTAGGCCAGTTGAGAACAAGCTCTCAATTACATGACATGGCCAAGATAAAGCAAAGCGACACAGACAACAACACAGAGTTACACGTGGACCACACAGAGTTACACATGGACCAGACAGAGTTACACAGAGTTACACGTGGACCACACAGAGTTACACAGAGTTACACGTGGCCCACACAGAGTTACACGTGGCCCACACAGAGTTACACAGAGTTACACATGGACTACAGAGTTACACATGGACCAGACAGAGTTACACATGGACCACACAGAGTTACACATGGACCACACAGAGTTACACAGAGTTACACGTGGACCACACAGAGTTACACGTGGACCACACAGAGTTACACAGAGTTACACGTGGACCACGCAGAGTTACACAGAGTTACACGTGGACCAGGCAGAGTTACACAGAGTTACACGTGGACCACACAGAGTTACACAGAGTTACACGTGGACCACACAGAGTTACACGTGGACCAGGCAGAGTTACACGTGGACCAGGCAGAGTTACACGTGGACCAGGCAGAGTTACACGTGGACCACGCAGAGTTACACGTGGACCACGCAGAGTTACACGTGGACCACGCAGAGTTACACGTGGACCACGCAGAGTTACACGTGGACCACACAGAGTTACACGTGGACCACACAGAGTTACACAGAGTCACACGTGGACCACGCAGAGTTACACAGAGTCACACGTGGACCACGCAGAGTCACACGTGGACCACGCAGAGTCACACGTGGACCACGCAGAGTCACACGTGGACCACGCAGAGTCACACGTGGACCACGCAGAGTCACACGTGGACCACGCAGAGTCACACGTGGACCACGCAGAGTCACACGTGGACCACGCAGAGTTACACGTGGACCAGACAGAGCTACACGTGGACCAGACAGTTAGTCACACGTGGACCAGAAAGTAGATGAATACAAAAAGTGAACAGCAGTAGTTGTACAGGATTTGCCTTGACTAGAATACAGTATATACACACACGAGTAAAACAGTATGGAAACATGATTAAAGTGACCAGTGGTAGCAGGCTAGAGTACCGGGGGATAACAGGCTAGAGTACCGGGTGGCAGCAGGGTAAAGTACCGGGTGGCAGCAGGGTAGAGTACCGGGTGGCAGCAGGGTAGAGTACCGGGTGGCAGCAGGGTAGAGTACCGGGTGGCAGCAGGCTAGAGTACCGGGTGGCAGCAGGCTAGAGTACCGGGTGGCAGCAGGCTAGACCGGGTGGCAGCAGGCTAGAGGGTGGCAGCAGGCTAGAGTACCGGGTGGCAGCAGGGGTGGCAGCAGGCTAGAGTACCGGGTGGCAGCAGGCTAGAGTACCGGGTGGCAGCAGGCTAGAGTACCGGGTGGCAGCAGGCTAGAGTACCGGGTGGCAGCAGGCTAGAGTACCGGGTGGCAGCAGGGTAAAGTACCGGGTGGCAGCAGGGTAAAGTACCGGGTGGCAGCAGGGTAAAGTACCGGGTGGCAGCAGGGTAGAGTACCGGGTGGCAGCAGGCTAGAGTACCGGGTGGCAGCAGGCTAGAGTACCGGGTGGCAGCAGGCTAGAGTACCGGGTGGCAGCAGGCTAGAGTACCGGGTGGCAGCAGGCTAGAGTACCGGGTGGCAGCAGGGTAAAGTACCGGGTGGCAGCAGGGTAAAGTACCGGGTGGCAGCAGGGTAAAGTACCGGGTGGCAGCAGGGTAAAGTACCGGGTGGCAGCAGGCTAGAGTACCGGGTGGCAGCAGGCAGAGTACCGGGTGGCAGCAGGGTAAAGTACCGGGTGGCAGCAGGGTAGAGTACCGGGTGGCAGCAGGGTAGAGTACCGGGTGGTAGCAGGCTAGAGTACCGGGTGGTAGCAGGCTAGAGTACCGGGTGGCAGCAGGCTAGAGTACCGGGTGGCACCAGGCTAGAGTACCGGGTGGTAGCAGGCTAGTAACAGTGACTAAAGTTCAGGGCAGGGTACTAGGCGGAGGCGAGTGGTGACTAACAGTCTGATGGCCTGTAGATACAGTGCCTTGCGAAAGTATTCGGCCCCCTTGAACTTTGCGACCTTTTGCCACATTTCAGGCTTCAAACATAAAGATATAAAACTGTATTTTTTTGTGAAGAATCAACAACAAGTGGGACACAATCATGAAGTGGAATGACATTTATTGGACATTTCAAACTTTTTTAACAAATCAAAAACTGAAAAATTGGGCGTGCAAAATTATTCCAAAAACAATTAGACCGATACTAAAAATGTTGCCGGCCTTTTAAGCCTGAAAGTTAAATAGTTAACACACACGCGTATGCAGAGGTCTAAGGCACTGCATCTCAGAGCAAGAGGCGTCACTACAGTCCCTGGTTCGAATCCAGGCTGTACCACATCCGGCCGTGATTGAGAGTCCCATAGGGCGGCTCACCATTAGCCCAGTCTGGGTTTGGCTGAGGTAGGCAGTCATTGGAAATATTAATGCGTTCTTAACTGACTTGCTAGTTAAAGAAAGGTTACACACACACACACACTGACCATAAAGTGAATTTGTTGGCATTTACGCATGTCCCCATTACCAGTGAAAACATAATCAATACCTGTTTCTTTCACTTACTTGCTGTGCTGTTTGGTTGTTCAGTCATTTCATTCTCAACCAGGATTGCTACGGAACGCCGTCGGGGTTGTTGCTAAGGAACGCCGTTGGGGCCGTTGCCACGGAACGCCGTCGGGGCCGTTGCCACGGAGCGCCGTTTGTATTTAACATGTCAATTAAGCTTGTTGACCAATCAGGACCTGAATATGACTGCATATCATATAATTTAACGCATTAATAAATTTTCTACGTAGTTATTACACATTGATTAGACGATCCCTCGTATTTCATATATCACAACGATTCATCGTTGCTGTGATGCTGGTCAAGTTGTCTCGCGCACCTACAGTGCTGGTCATTTCAAAAAGCTAGCTAGCTCATGGATGCAAACAATGTTCTTCCCCAAAAACAACAATCTGTTTCAGTAGCTATAGATATCTGACTAACTATAAAGCTAGGTGTCATCATCTAAAATAACCAACAGATAGTTCTTATTTGATTAATGGTAGTCGGACCCATCTATGTGAAGCTAGCCACAATAAAGATTAGGCACAATAGTGGAATTTGCAGTTTGCCTTCAAAATAAAAGCATGGCATAATTGTACTATTTGTATTCATTTGCATCCCTGTCAATGACATACTTTTAATCTGAATGCAAACTGCAAATTCCACTATTGTGCCTAATCCTTATTGTGGCTAGCTTCACAACACATAACCCGGTCCATTCGATCCTCACTAGCCAGATGAAGCTAGCTGGCTGCTTATAACACTAGCTTTGGGCAACAGGGTTAAGTAGCTGGCTGGCTATTTATTTTCATGAACTGAAGTTCAATTTCAATAGCCGAACAACAAGTGGCAACCTAGCTAATACTTACTCACAAGGATTCCTAAATAATTGCTTAGAATAATGAAAGTGGCTGCAGTTTCTACTGGTCATTTTTGTTCAGACTGGTTGTATTGGTGCTAGCTAGGCACCAAGCTAAAGCTAGCTAGGTACTAAGCTAAAGCTAACTACCCCAGAAGTTGCGGTCAAACAAATGATGCTTTATCACCAACGCGGTATTGACAACACATCGTTCGTGGCCGGTGTTTGATTGGTTGCAGACTTCTTTGTACAGCTTTGACAGAGCTGCTGTATCTTTTTGACACGCAAAGACCCTTAAACGGCGTTCTGTAGTATGTATGTATATATGTCGTGAAGCTAATAACAGTGACACTATTACTGTGTAACTCCGGTAGGGCAACATCTGAAAAATATCACATTTGGTAGTGTGTACCGGTGCTCGACCAGTCCGCGAAAGCCAACATCACCCACGACAGAGAACGATTGATTGTCAAGGGGAATGAACTCCATTATCTTGGTGTTAGTGGATTTCTCCTTTTGAGTTGTCTCGCTGAAATTCTTATTCTTTGAAATGACTGCTGGACTTGTTGACTGGTTGATCCACACAGCAGACATTGTGGGCGAGGTTAGGAATGCCATTTTGCACGTTTGCAAAAATCTACTTGGCGTCATTATGTCATGCATCTTCTTTATATAGCTACGCACATTAGCTTTGACATCGGTTTTGCACATCAGCGTTAAACTAGACATCTGGCCGATATTAATGTTGGCATTTTTAGCCCGATTACGATATGTTACGATCGTGCCTCCCTAGTGGCAACTGCTCGGCATCTGACCATAAAGCGCTAGAGGGTAGTGTGTACGGCCCAGTAAATCACTGGGGCCAAGCTTCCTGCCATCCAGGAATTATATAATAGGCAGTGTCAGAGGAAGGCCCAAAAATTGTCAAAGACTCCAGTCACCCAAGTCATAGACTGTTCGCTCTGCTACTGCACAGCAAGCAGTACCAGAGCGCAAAGTCTCGGACCAAAAGGCTCCAGAACAGCGTCTACCCCCCCAAGCCATAAGACTGATGAACAATTATTCAGACTATTTACACCACCATTTGTTTTTACACTGCTGCTACTCACTGTTTATTATCTATGAATAGTCACTTCAGCCTCATTTTTAAAGTCATTTTCTTGTGTTACTTTTTGATTTTATTTAATACTTTAGTTTATTTGTAAGTAGCATTTCACGGTAAGGTCTACTACACCTGTTGTATTCAGCATTTCACTGTGAGGTCTACTACACCTGTTGTATTCGGCACATGTGACAAATAAAAATGGATTTGCTGTAGATGCCCTGGGGGGCAGGCAGTGTGCCCGCGGTGAAGACCACACCACCTTCTGGAGAGCCCTGCGGTTGAGGACGGTGCAGGTGCCGTACCAGGCGGTGATACAGCCCGACAGACAGGATGCTCTCAATGGCGCATCTGTAAAAGAATGTGAGGATCTTATGGGCTGGGCCATGCCTAATTTCTTCAGCCTCCTGGAGGTTGAAGAGGCAGTCGCTGTGCCTTCTTCACCACACTGTCTGCGTGAATGGATCATTTCAGGTTGTCAGTGATGTGCTGAGGAACTGGAAACATCTTCACCCTCTCCACTGTGGCCCCTCGATGTGGATGGGGGCGTGATCTCCCTGTTGTCTCCTGAAGTCCACAATCAGCTCCTTCCGTTATGTTGACGTTGAGGTAAGAGGTTATTGTCCTGGCACCACTCCGCCAGGGCCCTCCCCTCCTCCTCGTAGGCTGTCTTGTCATTGTTGGCAAATCAGCACTACCACTGTTGTGTCATCAGCAAACTTGATGATTGAGTTGGAGACGTGCACGGCCAAGCAGCACAGGAGGGAATCCAGCACCCAGTTACATAGGGCAGGGCTCAGAACCAGGATCCCGAGCTCAGTGATGAGCTTGGAGGGCACTATGGTGTTGAAAGCTGCGCTGTAGTCGATGAACAGCATTCTTACATAGGTATTCCTCTTGTCCAGATGGGTTAGGGCAGTGTGCATGCGACGGCCATTGAGTCATCTGTTGGGGCGGCACACAAATTGTAGAGGGTCTAGGGATTCAGGTAAGATGATCCTTAACTAGTGGGTCTAGGGCTTCGGGTGGTATGATCCTTAACTAGTGGGTCTATGGCTTCAGGTATGGTGATATGATCCTTAACTAGTGGGTCTAGGGCTTCGGGTAAGGTGATATGATCCTTAACTAGTGGGTCTAGGGCTTCGGGTAAGATGATATAATCCTTAACTAGTGGGTTTAGGGCTTCGGGTAAGATGATATAATCCTTAATTGGCGTCAAAGCACTTCAGGGTGACAGAAGTGAGTGCAGTGGGACGATGGTCATTTAGTTCAGGTACTTTTGCCTTCTTGGGTAAAGGAACAATGGTGGACATCTTGAAGTAAGTGGGGTAGGGAGAGACTGAATCCGTCCGTAAACACTCCAGCCAGCTGGTCTACACATGCTCTGAGGACGCGGGATGCGGTCCGGGCCGGCAGCCTTGCAAGGGCTAATAAACTATTTTGACTTAGATGCCGGTTACCTAGTATTGACTAACGTTAACTAGCTAGCGGCTGGACAGTTGGCACCGAAATACCGACTGGTCAGCCACTCCTCATAAAAAGTTGCCCTTGTGTGTGTTGTGCTGGCTTGGTCGCATAACGTTAGCTGGATATCTAACTAGTTTAATTTAAATGAAACAAGGTAACAACGATAATTACAGGTTTTATACTTGTATTGTCAAAACGTCACAACATCAAATTAACGTTAGAGCTACGGCAGACTGTTTTTCCTCCGGTATCATCAGCACACGTTTACCGCACATTGAGCCACCATAACGCTCCCGGTGAAAGACTCCCGAGGCCCGTTGAACAAAGTCAATTCAGAAGTAAACCGATATTTTATAATATCTCACCTTATTGCTATACTTTTATCTTCATCGTCTCCGTCCGTCAGTACATCCCTAAATCGTCAGGAATTACCCAAAAAAAGCACTTCAAGTTTGTCTGTTTAGCTCGGCTAAGGGTTCAGAACAGGAATTTCAGGAGTCGATTTCTTGCGGCGTGTCGATTCAACGGAACCGGAAACGTCACATTTTCGTAGGGGTCATGACCACAGGAAGAAGTTCTCCCCTCCAAATTATTTTATCTTTAATAAAACGTTTTTTTTTAAAATAAACGTAATTTCCTTCACGACAAGCCTGTGGCTCGATATATGTTTTTTTGGGGAATCCCTCTTCTGATAACAATTTCATAAATGTTTTGAAAGGGAATATTTGACTATTCTGACAGATTGATTAGATAAATCTTATTTATTAGATATGAGGTGGTCCTACTCCTTCTACTCTCTGATACAGTCAAAGATTGACTGTCGTTGACAATGTCAAAGATACTGATAAAATTATACCTTAAAATATAAATAAACATTCATAAAAAAAAATAATTATTGAGTTATTACAGCTTATAAACGCTCTGGACGGCGAACCAATCAGAGGAAGCGTTTGATCCCGCCCCTTTTTGTACTTCACATCCGGAGTCTCCGCCCTACTACTTCCTCTTTCCCAGTTCGCAGTCAGCGAGAGACACCATGAAGGCGTCTGGCACAGTATGTAAAATAGTTTATTCAACCTTTTTAAATCACAGAAAGCCAGTTATATAGACAGATTTGAGCACATATTGCTTCAATCGTTTGAATTATGTAGTCACATGATGCTAAATTTATATAAATAGTTCAATTTTTTTCGGCTTTAAAAAGCTGAAGCCTCCGCGGCTGCAACATGGCGTCCACGTTTGAGATTTTGGACCATGTGGGCCCATAGAGAAACTGCAGCTAGCTAGGAAAATATGTGGCAACAGTGAACCAAACAAATATGCCCGTCTTATGTATTTAGCCACCTACAAACAATTTGTCTTCTGTACACTTCTTCTCAAAGCGTGTTAAAATGTCCGCGAAGTGCTAACTAACATGTAGATTGCTAACTTTAGTAAGCTAGTTGCCACATACCTGCCCAGGCGTAGGCCGCGTTGCTGGTCGGCTAACTTGGCCAGTTAGCGAATACAAATACACATCTCGTAGCTAATTATCCTCTCTAGACATGTTATCACCCCATCCTGTTTCTCAATCCCGAAACAAGTAATTAGTTGGGTTGTTAACTGGAAGTAGTTGTTAGCTATAACAAGCTAGTGCCATTCAGAACTGTAAAATATCAAAGTTAGCAGGCTAAGATTGGCTGGCTACCAAGCTAAAGACATTGCGCCTGGTACATGAAGCAAACGTAATGTTAACATCCTTGCAGTTGACTGCAGGAAATGTCATGCATTGTATTCATTTCATTTAGATTTACGAATTGCAATGCACCCTAACCCAAAGGCCATATCAAATAAATGGTATGATCTTGTCAGGTGTGCTAAAATCAACATGATGTACCTTGTCGCCTTTCTCTGATGCTGATGTGCCGTTGAAAGTGAATCCAAGGTTCAACATTTTAGTACATGTGTCTTATCCAGTATCCATCATAGTCTTTAAGTTAGCAACTGGTATATATGGACAGCTTGTATTGTCCTATGGACATTGTATTGCACGTTACTCACATTTCTTCTTCTCCTGCTCCATCCACACAGCTTAGGGAGTACAAAGTCGTTGGGCGCCTCCTGCCCTCGGTTAAGAACCCCACCCCTCCTCTCTACCGCATGAGGATCTTCGCTCCTAACCATGTGGTGGCCAAGTCTCGCTTCTGGTACTTTGTCTCCCAGCTGAGGAAGATGAAGAAGGCCAACGGAGAGACAGTCTACTGTGGTCTGGTAGGTAACACAGGGGACAGGGTGGGATGGGGGTAACAAATCAACTGCAAATAATCACCAGTATTGAATGCATATGTTCTTTAATGTGTTTTCTATTTACTGAGATTTCATTATGTGCAAATAAACTATTATGGAAATGGATGGTGCCAGTGGTCTGGCTGGAAGTTAGTATTACTGTTGCACACACAACCGTGAAGTAGTTTAAAGACACTGCCCTTTAAAGAGACATTACAGGAGAAAAGAAACCGT
Source organism: Oncorhynchus masou masou (assembly GCF_036934945.1). Lineage (NCBI taxonomy): Eukaryota > Metazoa > Chordata > Actinopteri > Salmoniformes > Salmonidae > Oncorhynchus > Oncorhynchus masou. The sequence goes on along the minus strand of NC_088238.1, from coordinate 9,339,265 downwards.
TGATGCGTTTGACCGGTATTTGATTTTTTTTTAACATACAAATCTATCGCTGCATCGTTTGTCTGTTGGTCCTCTCCTGTAGAAATGAGCCGTTTTCAGGGTAAACATGAGTAAATGCTATGCATGTACACCAGTGTTGGCACGATACCTGAATTTAGACTTAGCTACCTGCTTGCTGGTGCCTGAATAATGGCACCTGATCCAGATGGAGGAACTCAGCCACTGTTCATCTTTTATTTTATTTAGTTACTTTTTACTTTTATTTAACTAGGCAAATCACTTAAGAACAAATTATTATTTACAGTGACGGCCTACACCGGCCAAACCCGGACGATGCCGGGCCAATTGTGTTGTGGGTGACGCACAATGAATCAATCATACATTCAATTTGATTTGATTGATCTTTTTGTAGATTAGTAAAAACTCAAATGTTAATCATTTACTTGAAAGGAGCATTTCTAGATAAACAAATTAAATCGAGATGTAGACACGGTCTTATTCACGGTACAGGGGAATGCGGACCAAGGCACTCTTCATGTAATTCATTAAAATACCTTTTATTAGTATGGCATGTTCACTAGAAATGTTTTTTTTTAAACCGATGTGTTTCTGCTGCATTGAGTTATTCAGCTTGTTTTGAGCTGATTTCACGGGGCTACAGATCCCAGACCAACAATCCCTTCTGTTTAGGACGAGTATTGCACTGATAGGCTTGAACCTCTCAATCGCGTGAGACCCGTTTGACGGAATGTAACCAAATCCTTGTACTGGACCGATTTTTTTTTTTTTTTTTTTTTTTTTTTTTTTTATATATTTTTTTGTATCGGGAAAAGTAGATAATTTTCAGTATACCGTGCAACCCGAACGTCCCTCTGCCATTTCTGATTAAGTCAGGTTAAACCTTACAGAATGGGACAACTTCCTGTCTGCCAATTAGGTGTCAGTCAGGAAGTTGTTTCGTTCTGTACGGTTGAACCTGTCAGTCAGTTAGGTGTCAGTCAGGAAGTTGTCTCGTTCTGTATGGTTGAACCTGACGGTCAGGAAGTTGTTTCGTTCTGTACGGTTGAACCTGTCTGCCAATTAGGTGTCAGTCAGGAAGTCGTCTCGTTCTGTATGGTTGAACCTGACGGGTCAGGAAGTTGTTTCGTTCTGTACGGTTGAACCTCGTCTAATGAACTGTTATTTCCCCCACCTCTCTCAGGTGCACGAGAAGACTCCCCTGAAGGTGAAGAACTTTGGCATCTGGTTGCGTTACGACTCCCGTAGCGGAACCCACAACATGTACCGAGAATACAGAGACCTGACCACCTCTGCAGCCGTCACCCAATGCTGTGAGTATGTCCCAGTGTGGCCCCATGTCCTGCAGTCTGTCTGACAGTCTGGAGAACACTGGACCGTCACCCAGTGCTGTGAGTATGTCCCAGTGTGGCCCCATGTCCTGCAGTCTGTCTGACAGTCTGGAGAACACTGGACCGTCACCCAGTGCTGTGAGTATGTCCTGCAGTCTGTGTGACAGTCTGGAGAACACTGGACCGTCACCCAGTGCTGTGAGTATGTCCCAGTGTGGCCCCATGTCCTGCAGTCTGTCTGACAGTCTGGAGAACACTGGGTTTAACCCATTGATGCATTGGACAGCCGTTTTTAAGATCTGTGATCATTATTAGATGGTTCCTCATGATAGATGTTTAGTAAAACAGCTTGTGGCTGCTGTAGATCCGTCCCAGGAGAACGGAGAGTGAATTTAGAGTTAATGGTGTAAACGGGATCTTGATCTTAAAGGAGATTATCTCTACTGTAACCTAGAAGCTTGATGTTGCCATCTAATACTGAGATAGGAAGTTAGCAAACCAGATGTCATTTACTCAGTACATCTTAGTTAGCAGCTACACATGCTCATGGAAGTGAAACCAACGTTCTACAGTCCACCCTTAAAAGCTTTGAGACATGAACCTAATCTGCCCCCCCCCCAAAGTGTCCGCTCAGCAGACCTGAAATTAAATGAGTGAGACGTTGCTTAATTTGCCCTCCTAAAGGTCTTGATAAATCTTTCTTGGGGGGTAAATACTAACTTGGCCAGTCTTCCAGGAGGGCAGTTGGGTGTGGTTGTCACTTGCTGTGTTTTTGTTATTCTGATGTCTTGTCTGTGTTCTCCAGATCGTGATATGGGCGCTCGCCATCGTGCCCGTGCTCACTCCATCCACATCATGAAGGTCCAGGAGATCGCTGCCAATAAATGCCGCAGACCTGCAATCAAGCAGTTCCACGTAAGTCAACTCACATCGTATATCATCCACCCGAGGTCAGACTGTTCTCTGTGCTGCCGCACGGTACCGGGTCTAGGTCAGACTGTTCTCTGTGCTACGGTACCGGGTCTAGGTCAGACTGTTCTCTGTGCTACGGTACCGGGTCTAGGTCAGACTGTTCTCCGTGCTGCCGCACGGTACCGGGTCTAGGTCAGGCTGTTCTCTGTGCTACTGCACGCGGTACCGGGTCTAGGTCAGACTGTTCTCTGTGCTACGGTACCGGGTCTAGGTCAGACTGTTCTCTACGGTCCCGGGTCTAGGTCAGACTGTTCTCTATTTAAAATATATATAAAACCTGCCAGACAAAACACCAGATTTCTCTTCCAGATTTAAAGTTCCTGGTCTTAAACCCTGGTGTGTTTTTGAATCTGGCTCCATGCTGATGTTACAGCCTGTGAAATTAGTATGGTGTTGTAATTTCAATGGATGATTGGCAAAACTGTTTTTCCCCTCTTTATCAAACCTCTCCCCCCCTGCCACCTTAAGGCACATTCTATATATTTCTACTTGATTTTAAAATGATTGTAGTTATGATGACTAGGTTTCTGCTGTTCAAATAAACCCAGCTAGTGTTAGCATGGCGGCTGTGTGCCTTGTTTTCTTAATGGAAATGCTAGGAGCTCAGATGCAATCGCTGAACGTTGTTATTCAGTTATTGTATCTTAGCGCCTCCTTTTGAGTGTGTGTGTGGCTCTCCTTTTGAGTGTGTGTGTGTGGCTCTCCTTTTGAGTGTGTGTGTGTGGCTCTCCTTTTGAGTGTGTGTGTGTGGCTCTCCTTTTGAGTGTGTGTGTGTGGCTCTCCTTTTGAGTGTGTGTGTGGCACTCCTTTTGAGTGTGTGTGTGTGGCTCTCCTTTTGAGTGTGTGTGTGTGGCTCTCCTTTTGAGTGTGTGTGTGTGGCTCCTTTTGAGTGTGTGTGTGTGGCTCTCCTTTTGAGTGTGTGTGTGTGGCTCTCCTTTTGAGTGTGTGTGTGTGGCTCTCCTTTTGAGTGTGTGTGGCGCTCCTTTTGAGTGTGTGTGTGTGTGTGGCGCTCCTTTTGAGTGTGTGTGTGTGTGGCGCTCCTGTTGAGTGTGTGTGTGTGTGTGTGGCGCTCCTGTTGAGTGTGTGTGTGTGTGTGGCGCTCCTGTTGAGTGTGTGTGTGTGTGTGGCGCTCCTGTTGAGTGTGTGTGTGTGGCTCTCCTGTTGAGTGTGTGTGGCTCTCCTGTTGAGTGTGTGTGTGTGTGTGTGTGTGGCTCTCCTGTTGAGTGTGTGTGTGTGTGTGTGGCTCTCCTGTTGAGTGTGTGTGTGTGTGTGTGGCTCTCCTGTTGAGTGTGTGTGTGTGTGTGTGTGGCGCTCCTTTTGAGTGTGTGCGTGGCGCTCCTTTTCGTTTTAGTGTTCTTCTCCGACTAACCAGCACCTCGCCTCATTTCTTCTGCCCGTCAGATGACATGACAGCATGTCTTTGCCTAAAACATCTCCTCTTGTCCTCTCCTCAGGACTCCAAGATCAAGTTCCCCCTGCCCCACAGGGTCCTGCGTCGTCAACACAAGCCCCGCTTCACCACCAAGAGACCAAACACCTTCTTCTAAAGAAAATAACCTCTGTTTTCACTTTGTGCGGGACAATAAAATTTCTAATTGTAGAAAAGAAGCCATTTTGTTTTTGAGTTTAATTTTTTACGTGTTTGGCTAAGAATTGATTTTGTGATGCTTCCGACATGCAAGTTTGAAGTGAATGAAAGGCCTAGTTTCTCTGAGTCTTGAGTTAGATTGCATAATGCTTTGCAGGAGGGGGGGAAATGGTTGTCAGTGGATATTATCTGAAAAGTTATTAATTAACTTTCAGAAATGTGAAGAGAGAACATTTGGACCATCGCCACAGATTTGCTACAAAACAGCCCCTAATTATGGCTTTATAATGACCATTTAGATAGATTATGCGTTGCATATGAGTGCCGATCAATATATGAAGGATAAAAATTACCACATAATAACATGGTTGGCTCATCTGGACCGCATGTAGGTTGTAATATGAGTTGGCCTGGAAGAGGCCATTTTTTACCCCCCTTTATCCAGTAGAAGCTCACATTTCAAGAGTCTTGCGTTTTGTTCTAAAATGACAAGTAGTTTCACACCACTAATATTTGTAAAGCAAGAGTTCTTGCGTTTTGTTCTAAAATGACAAGTAGTTTCACACCACTAATATTTGTTAAGAAACCATACCCATAACATGTGTTATGTTTGCTGTGTATTTAAATGCTTTATATTTTAAATGTATTTCGTTGTTTTGTGACACACACACACTTTCCACATGTCCACTTCCTGTAAGTTGGCGCCATCTCGTGGCTCGAGCGCGTGGTTGTCTGGGGTACCGCGGTCATAGATGTTTAACTGTCATGACGGGGATTTCGTTAAAGGTTAAATACCTGGCAAAGCTTCAGGTAAGTTTGGTAACCGTCAATTCGGTAAAATTAGCAGGAAAAGTTATTCTCAATTCGGTAAAAATGAGCGGGGAAAGTTATTATCAATTGGAATTGTGTTAAACTGACAGCGGATGAGACTAAATCTGAGGTAAATATTTTTTTTGCTCAACTCCATAGACCTCAAGTCCAATGTCACATCACATGCTGTCCGGTGTCAGTTTTGTTCCATTCTAACGTGCTTTTAGGTTGTTGGCTAATGTGTCAGACATGTCGGCTGACTTGCAATATGAATGGATACATTTTCAACAATCTCATATGGGTACCGGAGGCCTACGGATATCGGTGACCGGTCAATGCACAGACATGCTAAAGGCATACGGTGTTGTCAGAGAAGAGAGGAGAACACACACATTGTTGCTCAGTGACAGATGAAATGTAATACCAGTTTAATACAGGTTTCCAAGTGGTTTCAGATGGCATGGTCCTGACAGATCCCCTTGGAAAGCCCTTCTGAAACAAAAGTAAGGCCATGGATCAGAAAACCAGTCAGTATCTGGTGTGACCACCATTTGTCTCATGCAGCGCGACACGTCTCCTTCGCATAGAGTTGATCAGGCTTTTGATTGTGGGATGTTGTCCCACTCCTCTTCAATGGCTGCGCTAAGTTGCTTGATATTGGCAGGAACTGGAACACGCTGTTGTACACGTCGATCCCAGACATGCTCAATGAGGTGACGTGTCTGGTGAGTATGCAGGCCATGGAAAAACTGGGAAATTTTCAGCTTCCAGTAATTGTGTACAGATCCTTGCAAATTGGGGCCGTGCATTATCACGCTGAAACATGAGTTGAGGTGAGGTGATGGAGAATGAATGGCACGACAATGGGCCTCAGGATCTAGTCACGGAATCTTTGGGCGTTCAAATTGCCATTGATAAAAATGCAATTGTGTTCGTTGTCCATAGCTTATGCCTACCCATAACCCCACCGCCACCATGGGGCACTCTGTTCACAACGTTGACATCAGCAAACCACTTACCCACAGGATGCCATCCACACTGTCTGCCATCTGCCCGGTACAGTTGAAACCGGGATTCATCAGTGAAGAGCACACTTCTCCAGCGAGGCCAGTGGCCATCGAAGGTGAGCATTTGCCCACTGAAGTCGGTTACGATGCCGAACTGCAGTCAGGTCAAGACCCTGGTGAGGACGACGAGCACGCAGACGAACTGACGGTTGCTGGCTGACTGTACCAGAAATTATTTTGTTGTGCAAACCCACAATTTCATCAGCTGTCTGGGTGTCAGGTCGATCCCGCAGGTAAAGAAGCCGGATGTCGGGGTCCTGGGTTGGCATGGTTACACGTGGTCTGTGGTTGTGAGGCCAGTTGGATGTTCTGCCAAATTCTCTAAAACGTTAGAGGCGGCTTATGGTAGAGAAATCAACATTCGATTATCAGGCAACAGCTCTGGTGGACATTGCTGCAGTCAGCATACCAATTGCACGCTCCCTTAAAACTCGAGACATCTGTGGCATTGTGTTGTGTGACAAAACTGCACATTTTAGAGTGGCTTTTTATTGTCCCCAGCACAAGGTGCACCTGTGTAATTGTCATACTGTTTAATAAGCTTCTTGATAAGCCTCACCTGTCAGGTGGATGGATTATCTTGGCAAAGGAGAAATGCTCACTAACAGGGATGTAAAAAAAATTGTGCCGAAAATTTGAGAAATACACTTTTTGTGCATATGGAATATTTCAGGGATTTTTTATTTCATCTCATGAAACATGGGACCGACACTTTTACCTGTTCAATTTCTATTTTAGTTTAGTGTATGTGTCACCAAACCAAGCAGTGTTGACGTTCCTTTTTCAGATAAAGCTTCACCCTGCCAGTGTGGGGGGAGGTTTGTTACTCATTCACCCTGTCAGTGTGGGAGGAGGTCTGTTACTCCTTCACCCTGTCAGTGTGGGAGGAGGTCTGTTACTCCTTCACCCTGTCAGTGTGGGAGGAGGTCTGTTACTCCTTCACCCTGCCAGTGTGGGGGAGGTCTGTTACTCCTTCACCCTGTCAGTGTGGGAGGAGGTCTGTTACTCCATCACCCTGTCAGTGTGGGAGGAGTTCTGTTGTTACTCCGTCACCCTGTCAGTGTGGGAGGAGTTCTGTTACTCCTTCACCCTGTCAGTGTGGGAGGAGTTCTGTTACTCCTTCACCCTGTCAGTGTGGGAGGAGGTCTGTTACTCCATCACCCTGTCAGTGTGGGAGGAGTTCTGTTGTTACTCCATCACCCTGTCAGTGTGGGAGGAGTTCTGTTGTTACTCCGTCACCCTGTCAGTGTGGGAGGAGGTCTGTTACTCCATCACCCTGTCAGTGTGGGAGGAGGTCTGTTACTCCTTCACCCTGTCAGTGTGGGAGGAGGTCTGTTACTCCTTCCTGTCAGTGGGTTACTCCTTCACCCTGTCAGTGTGGGAGGAGGTCTGTTACTCCTTCACCCTGTCAGTGTGGGAGGAGGTCTGTTACTCCTTCACCCTGTCAGTTCTGTTACTCCTTCACCCTGTCAGTGTGGGAGGAGGTTCTGTTACTCCTTCACCCTGTCAGTGTGGGAGGAGTTCTGTTGTTACTCCTCACCCTGTCAGTCACCCTGTCAGTGTGTGGGAGGAGGTCTGTTACTCCTTCACCCTGTCAGTGTGGGAGGGAGTTACTCCTTCACCCTGTCAGTGTGGGAGGAGTTCTGTTACTCCTTCACCCTGTCAGTGTGGGAGGAGTTCTGTTACTCCTTCACCCTGTCAGTGTGGGAGGAGTCTGTTACTCCTTCACCCTGTCAGTGTACTCCTTCACCCTGTCAGTGTGGGAAGATTCTGTTACTCCATCACCCTGTCAGTGTGGGAGGAGTTCTGTTACTCCTTCACCCTGTCAGTGTGGGAGGAGTTCTGTTGTTACTCCGTCACCCTGTCAGTGTGGGAGGAGTTCTGTTACTCCATCACCCTGTCAGTGTGGGAGGAGGTCTGTTACTCCTTCACCCTGTCAGTGTGGGAGGAGTTCTGTTACTCCTTCACCCTGTCAGTGTGGGAGGAGTTCTGTTACTCCTTCACCCTGTCAGTGTGGGAGGAGTTCTGCTGTTTATCCCGTGTCACATCAACCATCAGGAGGTGGAGCCAATCTGCCTCCCAAATGGCCTCCTAATCCCATGTGTCCTGGTCAAAAGTAGTGCACTATATAGGGAATAGGGTGCCCTGGTCAACAGTAGCGCACTATATAGGGAATAGGGTGCATTGGCCTTGGTCAACAGTAGGGCACTATATAGGGAATAGGGTGCAATGGCCCTCGTCGACAGTAGGGCACTATTTAGAGAATAAGATGCATGGGCCCTGGTCAACGGTAGGGCACTATATAGGGGATAGGATGCCATATGGGACAGCGTATTGGCCTCGGTGTAGACTTCTTTCGACTGCTCGAAAAATCACACTCAGTTTGTTTAAAACATTTTTGAAGCTGAAACTGATTCTCTATTTTTCTCTTTTGTCGATTGAAGCCTGTTTATTTAAAGGCTTTTTAAACCAGATCCATGAGACCTTGTTGAAAACCAATCCACTCACACCAACTCATTTTGATCGGCTACGTTTCCCACAGCCTGGTGGTGGTGGTGGGGGAGGGGGGCAGGTAGGACGAGGCCAGAGAGTGAGACTACGTCTGCCTTGGCAGGATATCCTTTGAAACAATAATCCCGGGTAATTTCTCTGGTAGGGAGCGGCCCTCCGTTCATCTAATCTACCAGATGTTTCCCACGCTACTTTGAGATGAGGGCACAGTGATTTCCCTGCTGGGTAGCTGTCCGACTCCGGCCGGCTGAACCTCTCTCTCTCTCTCGCTGTCTCTCTCTCGCTGTCTCTCTCTCTCTGTCTCTCTCTCTCTCTCTCTCTCTCTCTCTCTCTCTCTCTCTCTCTCGCTGTCTCTCTCTCTCTCTCGCTGTCTCTCTCTCTCTCTCTCTCTCTCTCTTTCTCTCTCTCTCTCTCTCTCTCTCTCTTTCTCTCTCTCTCTCTCTCTCTCTGTCTCTCTCGCTGTCTCGGTCTGTCTGTGTTTGAAATACGTCCGACAGTGTTTCCAAACCCTCACCTGGAATATTGATGACTAGACTCATGGCTCTCTGTCCTCCTGGACTGTTATTGAGATGATGTCCTGTACTTGGCCCAGCAGTCTGGCCATAGATTTAGGGGTCTGGCTGATCTGTAGACTTAGTTTAATCAGCAGTCTGGCCATATATTTAGGGGTCTGGCTGGTCTGTAGACTTAGTCTAATCAGCAGTCTGGCCATAGATTTAGGGGTCTGGCTGGTCCATAGACTTAGTCTAATCAGCAGTCTGGCCATAGACTTAGGGGTCTGGCTGGTCTGTAGACTTACTCTAATCAGCAGTCTGGCCATAGACTTAGGGGTCTGGCTGGTCTGTAGACTTAGTCTAATCAGCAGTCTGGCCATAGACTTAGGGGTCTGGCTGGTCTGTAGACTTAGTCTAATCAGCAGTCAGGGGTCTGGCTGGTCTGTAGACTAATCAGCAATAGACTGTAACAGCAGCAGGCAGTGTAGAACCCACTGCCCAGCATTTTCCTCTGAATCATAGACGACAGAAATTACATTACACTCCAGCACAAGGAACTTACACAGTCATTGGCTCGTTATAGTCTATTCCAGATTGATGTCAGTTGGCTTGAGTTGAGGCGTATGAATACAGAGACACGGACTGAGGTGAAGTGTCCCTAAGTACTGGTAACCGAGCAGAACAGTGGAGTAGTTCGGTCTGACACGTCTGTGGTGGGGTCTATTTAAATGGGTCACGCAAATCAAATCAAATGTATTTATATTTATAGAGACCTTTTTTTCTTCTTTTTTTTACATCAGCAGATGTCAGAAAGCGCTTATACAGGAACCCAGCCTAAAAACCCCAAACAGCAAGCAATGTAGAAGCTCCTGTCCTGTCACCCCTCCTCGGTTTCTCCTCTCCTGTCCTCTCCTTTTCTCAGTAGTCTGTTCCCAGTTCTCCACTAATTATTTATCCGGTCCTGTTTTCCCAACCAGCGGGAATGACCGGCTCCCTCAGAATTCCAGCCAGTTTGGAAATTGGATCAAGCGTCCGCCAGAGGCCTTTGTGTGTTCAGCTTCCTGCCTGTCAAAATAAGAGTAGTTTATTTGTCCGTAGAGGTGCTTTACAGAAACCTTTTATAGCTACATTAGAGAATGTTGGCCTTCCTGTCAGCCCAGATACAGTATGTTGGTTAACCTGTCTAACTCTTCACTGCTGTCTGCCTGTCAGCCCAGATACAGTATGTTGGTTAACCTGTCTGTCAGCCCTGATACAGTATGTTGGTTAACCTGTCTGTCAGTCCAGATACAGTATGTTGGTTAACCTGTCTGTCAGTCCAGATACAGTATGTTGGTTAACCTGCCTGTCAGTCCAGATACAGTATGTTGGTTAACCTGCCTGTCAGTCCAGATACAGTATGTTGGTTAACCTGTCTGTCAGCCCAGATACAGTATGTTGGTTAACCTGTCTGTCAGTCCAGATACAGTATGTTGGTTAACCTGTCTAACTCTTCACTGCTGTCTGCCTGTCAGCCCAGATACAGTATGTTGGTTAACCTGTCTAACTCTTCACTGCTGTCTGCCTGTCAGTCCAGATACAGTATGTTGGTTAACCTGTCTGTCAGCCCAGATACAGTATGTTGGTTAACCTGTCTAACTCTTCACTGCTGTCTGCCTGTCAGTCCAGATACAGTATGTTGGTTAACCTGTCTGTCAGCCCAGATACAGTATGTTGGTTAACCTGTCTAACTCTTCACTGCTGTCTGCCTGTCAGCCCAGATACAGTATGTTGGTTAACCTGTCTAACTCTTCACTGCTGTCTGCCTGTCAGTCCAGATACAGTATGTTGGTTAACCTGTCTGTCAGCCCAGATACAGTATGTTGGTTAACCTGTCTGTCAGCCCTGATACAGTATGTTGGTTAACCTGTCTAACTCTTCACTGCTGTCTGCCTGTCAGCCCAGATACAGTATGTTGGTTAACCTGCCTGTCAGCCCTGATACAGTATGTTGGTTAACCTGTCTGTCAGTCCAGATACAGTATGTTGGTTAACCTGTCTAACTCTTCACTGCTGTCTGCCTGTCAGCCCAGATACAGTATGTTGGTTAACCTGTCTCACTCTTCACTGCTGTCTGCCTGTCAGCCCTGATACAGTATGTTGGTTAACCTGTCTAACTCTTCACTGCTGTCTGCCTGTCAGCCCAGATACAGTATGTTGGTTAACCTGCCTGTCAGCCCAGATACAGTATGTTGGTTAACCTGTCTAACTCTTCACTGCTGTCTGCCTGTCAGCCCAGATACAGTATGTTGGTTAACCTGCCTGTCAGCCCTGATACAGTATGTTGGTTAACCTGTCTGTCAGTCCAGATACAGTATGTTGGTTAACCTGTCTGTCAGCCCTGATACAGTATGTTGGTTAACCTGTCTAACTCTTCACTGCTGTCTGCCTGTCAGCCCAGATACAGTATGTTGGTTAACCTGCCTGTCAGCCCAGATACAGTATGTTGGTTAACCTGTCTAACTCTTCACTGCTGTCTGCCTGTCAGCCCAGATACAGTATGTTGGTTAACCTGCCTGTCAGCCCAGATACAGTATGTTGGTTAACCTGTCTAACTCTTCACTGCTGTCTGCCTGTCAGCCCAGATACAGTATGTTGGTTAACCTGTCTGTCAGCCCAGATACAGTATGTTGGTTAACCTGTCTGTCAGTCCAGATACAGTATGTTGGTTAACCTGTCTGTCAGCCCAGATACAGTATGTTGGTTAACCTGTCTAACTCTTCACTGCTGTCTGCCTGTTAGCCCAGATACAGTATGTTGGTTAACCTGTCTAACTCTTCACTGCTGTCTGCCTGTCAGCCCAGATACAGTATGTTGGTTAACCTGCCTGTCAGTCCAGATACAGTATGTTGGTTAACCTGTCTGTCAGCCCTGATACAGTATGTTGGTTAACCTGTCTGTCAGTCCAGATACAGTATGTTGGTTAACCTGCCTGTCAGTCCAGATACAGTATGTTGGTTAACCTGCCTGTCAGTCCAGATACAGTATGTTGGTTAACCTGCCTGTCAGTCCAGATACAGTATGTTGGTTAACCTGCCTGTCAGTCCAGATACAGTATGTTGGTTAACCTGCCTGTCAGCCCAGATACAGTATGTTGGTTAACCTGTCTAACTCTTCACTGCTGTCTGCCTGTCAGCCCAGATACAGTATGTTGGTTAACCTGCCTGTCAGCCCAGATACAGTATGTTGGTTAACCTGTCTCACTCTTCACTGCTGTCTGCCTGTCAGCCCAGATACAGTATGTTGGTTAACCTGTCTAACTCTTCACTGCTGTCTGCCTGTCAGCCCAGATACAGTATGTTGGTTAACCTGCCTGTCAGCCCAGATACAGTATGTTGGTTAACCTGCCTGTCAGTCCAGATACAGTATGTTGGTTAACCTGTCTGTCAGCCCTGATACAGTATGTTGGTTAACCTGTCTAACTCTTCACTGCTGTCTGCCTGTCAGCCAGATACAGTATGTTGGTTAACCTGTCTGTCAGCCCAGATACAGTATGTTGGTTAACCTGCCTGTCAGTCCAGATACAGTATGTTGGTTAACCTGCCTGTCAGTCCAGATACAGTATGTTGGTTAACCTGTCTGTCAGCCCTGATACAGTATGTTGGTTAACCTGTCTAACTCTTCACTGCTGTCTGCCTGTCAGCCCAGATACAGTATGTTGGTTAACCTGCCTGTCAGCCCTGATACAGTATGTTGGTTAACCTGTCTGTCAGCCCTGATACAGTATGTTGGTTAACCTGCCTGTCAGCCCAGATACAGTATGTTGGTTAACCTGTCTGTCAGCCCAGATACAGTATGTTGGTTAACCTGTCTAACTCTTCACTGCTGTCTGTCTGTCAGCCCAGATACAGTATGTTGGTTAACCTGCCTGTCAGCCCAGATACAGTATGTTGGTTAACCTGTCTAACTCTTCACTGCTGTCTGCCTGTCAGCCCTGATACAGTATGTTGGTTAACCTGTCTAACTCTTCACTGCTGTCTGTCTGTCAGCCCAGATACAGTATGTTGGTTAACCTGCCTGTCAGCCCAGATACAGTATGTTGGTTAACCTGTCTAACTCTTCACTGCTGTCTGCCTGTCAGCCCAGATACAGTATGTTGGTTAACCTGCCTGTCAGCCCAGATACAGTATGTTGTTTAAACCTGCCTGTCAGCCCAGATACATTATGTTGTTTAAACCTGCCTGTCAGCCCAGATACATTATGTTGTTTAAACCTGCCTAACCCTCATTTGTATCCTAAGATTGTCTTGCACAAAATGTTTACATGTTAGGTGTATTCCTGCTTGGTGAACATATACTCAAATTGCAATGTATTTTGAAAACCGTGTACGAGACCAGGGATCATCAACAAGATTAAAACTTCAACAGGATCGGTGGGTCCCCTGAGGGATGGTTGAGCTAACGTAGGCTAATGAGATTAGCATGAGGTTGAGCTAACGTAGGCTAATGAGATTAGCATGAGGTTGAGCTAACGTAGGCTAATGAGATTAGCATGAGGTTGAGCTAACGTAGGCTAATGAGATTAGCATGAGGTTGAGCTAACGTAGGCTAATGAGATTAGCATGAGGTTGAGCTAACGTAGGCTAATGAGATTAGCATGAGGTTGAGCTAACGTAGGCTAATGAGATTAGCATGAGGTTGAGCTAACGTAGGCTAATGAGATTAGCAACAAGAACATTTCCCAGGACATAGACATATTTGATATTGGCAGAAAGCTTACATTCTTGTTAATCTAACTGCACTGTCCAATGTACAGTAGCTTTTACAGTGAAATAATACCATGCTATTGTTTGAGGAGAGTGAACAGTTACGAATTTAAAGTTATTAATAAACAAATTAGGCACATTTCGGCAGTCTTGATACAAAAGTTTGAACAGAAATACAAGTACGCTGCTGCCATCTAGTGGCCAAAACCTAAATTGCACCTGGGCTGGAATAATACATTATGGCCTTTCTCTTGCATTTCAAAGATGATAGAACAAAAAAATACCAAAAAAACGGTTGTTTTTTTCTTTGTATTATCTTTTACCAGATCTAATGTGTTTTATTCTCCTACATTCCTTTCACGTTTCCACCAACGTCAAAGTGTTTCCTTTCAAATGGTACTAAGAGTATATGCATATCCTTGCTTCAGGGCCTGGCAGTTAGATTTGGGGATGTCATTTTAGGGTCGAAAATGGGGGGAAAAACGGGGCGGATCTTTAAGAGGACCAATTTTGTCTTGAGTGGATGGTCAGGGGGCCGGAACATAATTACAAATATCTGTCGACTTCAAATTCACCGCAAAATGACCAAACAGACTAAAACATAATCATTTCAAACCTTGCTTATCCACGATCACATGTACCGTATCTCTCTGTTATGTGTGGGAATACTGTAGAACACATTTTTAAAAAGTAACATCAATTGGAGCTGATTTGCTGATGTTTTTACAGTCTATGTTCAACAATATAAAAAAAAAAATCAATTATTTTTTCTCAGAAAACTTGGGATGGCCAAATAAAATGACTTGCGTGCTGTCAGTGAGGGAACCCTGTACTAGGCACACGGTAATGAGAGAGAGAGGTGGTACTTTGTCTTTGGGAACTATGTTATACCAATTTATACCAGGGTTGTTTTGGTTGGTTATGGAATTTATACCAGGTTTTTTTTGGTTGGTTCTGGAATATATACCAGGGTTGTTTTGGTTGGTTCTGGAATTTATACCAGGGTTGTTTTGGTTGGTTATTGATTTTATACCAGGGTTGTTTTGGTTGGTTCTGGAATTTATACCAGGGTTGTTTTGGTTGGTTATTGATTTTATACCAGGGTTGTTTTGGTTGGTTCTGGAATTTATACCAGGGTTGTTTTGGTTGGTTATGGAGTTTATACCAGGGTTGTTTTGGTTGGTTCTGGAATTTATACCAGGGTTGTTTTGGTTGGTTCTGGAATTTATACCAGGGTTGTTTTGGTTGGTTATGGAGTTTATACCAGGGTTGTTTCGGTTGGTTATGGAATTTATACCAGGGATGTTTTGGTTGGTTATGGAGTTTATACCAGGGATGTTATGGTTGGTTGGATGTTCCAGCTTAGAGAGCTGTCTTGCAGTCGTCCTCCCGTCTCTGCCCAGCCGTCCCCACAGTGTTTGAATCATAACGTCAACACGGCCCTGCGTGTGTACGTTTGTGCGTGTGTGTGAAAGAGAGAGAGAGAGAGAGAGAGAGAGAGTGTGTGAGAGAGAGTGTGTAGTGTATGTGTGTCTCTACTCCTGCTTAAGGTCTCTCAGCCCCTCAGCTTATGGCCAAACCAAACTTGTCATGTTGCAAAACCCAGCGGTGTGAATTATTTTAATGGTTCTGCTGGAAGCCAAACTCTCCTCCTCGCCACATTCCTCTTCTTTTGGAAACGTTTATCATTTGTAATTGAATTTCAAATCGAATTTATGATGAGAAGTGGCAATTTGTTGACACTTCAGCTTCGCTGTGAGGAGAGGAGCGCCACGTAGTGCTGTCCCGCCCCTGGAGGGAGTTACAGAAGAATAGAGAACGAGAGAGGGGAGAATATATAGCTGCTGTATTTGGGTCTGCTGTGGACCTCGGCCCTCCTTTAAAAATATAACATTGGTACCAAAGAAATGAAGAGGTCTAATTTATCGACATGGGCTTCAGCCTCAGGCCTGTCTCTTGTACCTTAAAAATAGAGAGACAGGGGTTGTCTTCACTCATAGACAGGGGTTGTCTTAGCTCAGAGACAGGGGTTGTCTTCACTCAGAGACAGGGGTTGTCTTCACTCAGAGACAGGGGTTGTCTTCACTCATAGACAGAGACAGGGGTTGTCTTCACTCATAGACAGAGACAGGGGTTGTCTTCACTCATAGACAGAGACAGGGGTTGTCTTCACTCAGAGACAGGGGTTGTCTTCACTCAGAGACAGGGGTTGTCTTAACTCATAGACAGGGGTTGTCTTAACTCATAGACAGAGACAGGGGTTGTCTTCACTCAGAGACAGGGGTTGTCTTAACTCATAGACAGAGACAGGGGTTGTCTTAACTCAGAGACAGGGGTTGTCTTAACTCATAGACAGGGGTTGTCTTAACTCAGAGACAGGGGTTGTCTTCACTCAGAGACAGGGGTTGTCTTCACTCAGAGACAGGGGTTGTCTTCACTCAGAGACAGGGGTTGTCTTCACTCAGAGACAGGGGTTGTCTTAACTCATAGACAGAGACAGGGGTTGTCTTAGCTCATAGACAGGGGTTGTCTTCACTCAGAGACAGAGACAGGGGTTGTCTTGAGACAGAGACAGGGGTTGTCTTGAGACAGAGACAGGGGTTGTCTTGAGACAGAGACAGGGGTTGTCTTGAGACAGAGACAGGGGTTGTCTTGAGACAGAGACAGGGGTTGTCTTCAGACAGAGACAGGGGTTGTCTTCAGACAGAGACAGAGACAGGGGTTGTCTTCACTCATAGATAGAGACAAGGGTTGTCTTCACTCATAGACAGCTTGCCAGCATATGGACTCCAGGGATGACATCTCTGTCAATAGTCGAAGCCAAAGGAGGCCATTTACTTAGGCATGCCATGAGAGGAGGGAGGCCCTATGGGTTCTGACTGGGTCATATAAGGCCCTATGGGTTCTGACTGGGTCAATGGGGTCGTGCTCTCTGTATGAGGCCATCGTGATCATTGCTGCTGTACTTTAATAGTTTTTACAGGAATCAAGTCAAGACACTGCTGTCTGTCTGCTGTCTGGTACCCAGAAATCCCTGCAACATTGACCACTCTGTGGGAGAATAATCCTATTCCCTGTATAGTGCTCTACTTTTGACCAGTGAATAATGGTGAAGTGGTGTATGGTGGACAGTAACAGAGGAGAGGAGGTGCAGGACAGTAATCAGTCTGTCCCTAGAGGAGGTGCAGGACAGTAATCAGTCTGTCCCTGGAGGAGGTGCTGGACAGTAATCAGTCTGTCCCTAGAGGAGGTGCAGGATAGTAATCAGTCTGTCCCTGGAGGAGGTGCAGGACAGTAATCAGTCTGTCCCTAGAGGAGGTGCAGGATAGTAATCACACTGTCCCTGGAGGAGGTGCAGGACAGTAATCAGTCTGTCCCTAGAGGAGGTGCAGGATAGTAATCAGTCTGTCCCTGGAGGAGGTGCAGGATAGTAATCAGTCTGTCCCTGGAGGAGGTGCAGGACAGTAATCAGTCTGTCCCTAGCGGAGGAGCAGGACAGTATTCAGTCTGTCCCTAGAGGAGGTGCAGGACAGTAATCAGTCTGTCCCTAGAGGAGGTGCAGGACAGTTATCAGTCTGTCCCTAGAGGAGGAGCAGGACAGTATTCAGTCTGTCCCTAGAGGAGGTGCAGGACAGTAATCACACTGTCCCTGGAGGAGGTGCAGGACAGTAATCAGTCTGTCCCTGGAGGAGGTGCAGGACAGTAATCAGTCTGTCCCTGGAGGAGGTGCAGGACAGTAATCAGTCTGTCCCTAGCGGAGGAGCAGGACAGTATTCAGTCTGTCCCTAGAGGAGGTGCAGGACAGTAATCAGTCTGTCCCTAGAGGAGGTGCAGGACAGTTATCAGTCTGTCCCTAGAGGAGGAGCAGGACAGTATTCAGTCTGTCCCTAGAGGAGGTGCAGGACAGTAATCACACTGTCCCTGGAGGAGGTGCAGGACAGTAATCAGTCTGTCCCTAGAGGAGGAGCTGGACAGTAATCACACTGTCCCTGGAGGAGGTGCAGGACAGTAATCAGTCTGTCCCTGGAGGAGGTGCAGGACAGTAATCACACTGTCCCTGGAGGAGGTGCAGGACAGTAATCAGTCTGTCCCTAGAGGAGGTGCTGTACAGTTATCAGTCTGTCCCTAGAGGAGGTGCTGGACAGTAATCACACTGTCCCTGGAGGAGGAGCTGGACAGTATTCAGTCTGTCCCTAGAGGAGGTGCTGGACAGTAATCACACTGTCCCTGGAGGAGGTGCAGGACAGTTATCAGTCTGTCCCATCATTTTGGTTCACATAGGATGTAACTGTACATCTAACATGGTGATCAACGTCGACACTATATTACATGAGTTTTATGGACATGTGAAAGACACATTTGGACTCTCTTGTGTTTGGCTTGCTCATATGACATATTTATTCTCATCCTCATTGTCTCATCTTTC